>NC_072489.1:1615000-1915000 GCF_027574615.1 Eptesicus fuscus | reverse complement strand
CTGAGTCTGAGACCACTCAACATATGTCCCCAGGTATACCACGTCCAGCTGCCACCTGCTGGGTGATGGGGTGGGGTCTCAGGGCGTCCTCAGGGTGAGGCCAACAGAGTTTATCAGGCGCAAATAGACCAAGATTTGGCCATGTGAAGGGAAGATGCTGCCCTGGTCAGGTGTGTGAGGGAAAAGTTTCCCCCGTCCTAGAGCCACAGCTCAGTCTGTCCAGGAGCCTGCTCTCAGCAGGCGGGGCCACTGGGGTTCAGGAGATGTTGGTCAGCCTTGGGGGAAGGGAAGGTCTGACTCCCACCCCAGAGCCGCACAACGCAGTCTGCTGTGCAGAGCCACAGAGTTGAGGGGTGGGGCTGCCTGGAGCGGGGAGAGCGGGGCTGGCGGGTCTCCCGTGCGGGGCGGCGCCAGTCAGGTTTATGGGAATATGAGGGGAATGGCCCCGCTCCTAAGCCACACAACCCTGTCAGTGACGCCACCTGAGCCTGCCCACACTCTGCACCCAGCCCAGGCGGCTGACTCCTCAGCAGGGCAGACGCTCTGCAGGGGTGTGGACGGGAGACCAGAGCGGAGGTTATTGCATTGCCCCAGCTGGGGCCACACGGAGCGCATGCTCCGCCCAGGAAGATGGTGTCTGCCGTGTGGTGCAAACCCAGCCTCTCCTCTTAGGACGAGTCTGCTCTGCCCTCCCTCCCCGGGGCCCACGTGAGCGGCTGCGAATGCGTTTGTCTTTGCCCTTTGAGAGGGCGCCTGTTTCTCCAGCAGACTCATCTCCCTGGCACAGCGCCCCTGCTCATGCTCACAGCCAGTGCTGTGGGGCACCTCTGCCTGGCTCTGTGCTCTGGGCTGGGGAGTCCGGCTTGAGGGTGAGCCCCACGCTCCTCTGGGGGAGCCTTTGCAGCTGAGACGTCCCTCCGGAACCTCAGCCGCCGCCCCTGGGAGCAGGGCCCGCCCTTTTTGCACCTGCGCTCCCTCCCCGTCTCCGGGTGGCTCCTGCTGTGAGTCCCTGGTTAGACTTCTCTGCAGCTCTCTCCAGACGGTTACTGAGGTTGACTGTTCTGTATTTTAGTTGTCATTCCAGGTTGACTGTTCTGTATTTTAGTTGTCATTCCAGTGTGTCCTGGGAGGAGGTAGGTGTACCTTCCACCTACTCTACCTGCCATCTTGGATCCAAAATCCATTTTTGAACTTTAAAAAAGGATCCTGTCATTTAAAGAAGTGTGGGGACCTCTAACTTGGGAGGCTAGATTCTTAGCAGATCTTTCTGTTCCTCTCCTTACAACCTGGGGCCCCTTGGCCTTCTTGACCTCACTCCAGAGCAGGCCTGCCTTGCATACCCAGGGTGGGGTTGGGGCTGGGACACCAGCACCTCTGTGCCCTGCCAGGTCCAGACCCCTTGCAGGCATCGGCCCTCTGCTGCAGAGATGTGCTTGCAGGACAGGAACTTGCCATGAGCAATAGATAGTCCTCATCTGAATATGAGAATGCTGAAACACTACAAATATTGGTTATTCTCAGCCGTGAGTAGAGCTTCCCTTGTGTTACATCCTTTTAAAAGTCACCATTTAAGGCAAAAATGTGTTGCACTCACGCTGGTGCCGGGGCTGCAGAAATGCAGGAGTGAATGGAAGTAGAGCAGCCACGTGGGTCTCGGTTCTGGCATCGACCTGAGGCCCTGGCCTCTAGCCTGTGAGAGGGACTGGGAAATGGGCTCTCCTCCGACTTCACACCAGGGTTCTCAGCTGGAACACTGGAGCCACAGGCCTGGAGAGCAGGACCAGTAGGTCCCGTGTGAACGCTGTCCTCAGCACCCAACAGTTCTTTCACTTCCTTTTTTTTTTTTTTTTTTAGTGGCTTAAAATGACACAGATTTAATTATCTTACAGTCCTGTGAGTCAGAAGGTACATGTGGGTCTCACTGGGCAAAAATCGAGGTGACAGGGCTTTGCTCCTTTCTGGAGGCTCTAAGGAGAGCCTGTTTTCTTGCCTTTGCCACCTTTTAGAGGCTGTCTACATTCCTTTTTTTTTTTTTTTTAATTTCTTTATTGATTAAGGTGTCACATATTTGTCCTCATCCCCCCCTTCCCATCCCACACCCCTCCCCACGGATGCCCCAACCCCCTGTTGAACTTAACCGTTGGATAGGCTCATATGCATGCACACAAGTCCTTTGGTTGAACTCTCCCCCCTCCCCCCACCCTCCCCTATCCTCCCTCTGAGGCCCGATAGTCCGATCGATGCCTCCTTGTTTCTGGTTCTGTTCTTGTTTCTCAGTCTATGTTGTTCATCATTTCCCCTAGATGAGCGAGATCATGTGTCACTAGATATATACTTATAAGAACTGAATGTGAGACAAGCAATAATAGTTATGCTGACAGGCAAATGAATCAGTCTGTAGTGAGTTTCTTTCTGGACCAACAGTTCTTTTGAGACCCAATTTCAATGTCCACCAGTTCCTTATGTGTACATGTCAGGCACTGACCCCTCAGCTCTGATGGTGGACAAATGGTGGTAACGGAGGTCCGACTCCCTCTGGTTTGGTCTCAGCCGGACCCAGGGGCACGGCTTCACCCGGACTAAGGGGAACGTGGCCTCACCCAGACCCAAGGGGCGCGTGGCCTCACCCGGGCCCAGGGACCCAGCCACACCCGGGTCCAGGGGCACACGGCCTCACCCGGATCCAGGGACGTGTGGCCTCACCCGGACCCAGGGGCGCGTGGCCTCTCCCAGACCCAGGGGCGCGTGGCCTCACCCGGACCCGGGACCCAGCCTCACCCGGATCCAGGGACGCGTGGCCTCACCTGGACCCAGGGGCGCGTGGCCTCTCCCAGACCCAGGGGCACGTGGCCTCACCCGGGCCTAGGTGCGCGAGGCCTCACCCAGATCCAGGGACACATGGTCTCACCCGGACCCAGGGGCGCGTGGCCTCTCCCAGACCCAGGGGCGCGTGGCCTCACCCGGACCCAGGGACACATGGCCTCACCCGGACCCGGGGGCGCGTGGCCTCACCCAGACCCAGGGGCGCGTGGCCTCACCCGGACCCAGGGGCGCGTGGCCTCTCCCAGACCCAGGGGCACGTGGCCTCACCCGGACCTAGGTGCGCGAGGCCTCACCCGGATCCAGGGACACATGGCCTCACCCGGACCCAGGGGTGCTTGGCCTCTCCCAGACCCAGGGGCGCGTGGCCTCACCCGGACCCAGGGACACATGGCCTCACCCGGACCCGGGGGCGCGTGGCCTCACCCAGACCCAGGGGCGCGTGGCCTCACCCGGACCCAGGGGCGCGTGGCCTCTCCCAGACCCAGGGGCACGTGGCCTCACCCGGACCTAAGTGCGCGAGGCCTCACCCGGATCCAGGGACACATGGCCTCACCCAGACCCAGGGGCGCGTGGCCTCACCCGGACCCAGGGACACATGGCCTCACCCGGACCCGGGGGCGCGTGGCCTCACCCAGACCCAGGGGCGCGTGGCCTCGCCCGGACCCAGGGGTCCGTGGCCTCTCTCAGACCCAGGGGCACGTGGCCTCACCCGGACCCAGGGGCGCTTGGCCTCTCCCAGACCCAGGGGCACGTGGCCTCACCCGGGCCTAGGTGCACGAGGCCTCACCCGGATCCAGGGACACATGGTCTCAACCGGACCCAGGGGCGCGTGGCCTCTCCCAGACCCAGGGGCGCGTGGCCTCACCCGGGCCTAGGCGCGCAAGGCCTCACCCGGATCCAGGGACACATGGCCTCACCCGGACCCGGGGGCGCGTGGCCTCTCCCAGACCCAGGGGCACGTGGCCTCACCCGCGCCTAGGCGCGCGAGGCCTCACCCGGATCCAGGGACACATAGCCTCACCCGGACCCAGGGGCACGTGGCCTCTCCCAGACCCAGGGGCACGTGGCCTCACCCGGGCCTAGGTGCGCGAGGCCTCACCCGGATCCAGGGACACATGGACTCACCCGGACCCAGGGGCGCGTGGCCTCTCCCAGACCCAGGGGAACGTGGCCTCACCCGGGCCTAGGTGCGCGAGGCCTCACCCGGATCCAGGGACACATGGCCTCTCCCAGACCCAGGGGAACGTGGCCTCACCCGGGCCTAGGTGCACAAGGCCTCACCCGGATCCAGGGACACATGGCCTAACCCGGACCCGGGGGCGCGTGGCCTCTCCCAGACCCAGGGGCACGTGGCCTCACCCGCGCCTAGGCGTGCGAGGCCTCACCCGGATCCAGGGACACATGGCCTCACCCGGACCCTCTTTCACTTCTTCAGTACACATTCCCGGCACCTGTGCCTCGGGGCCCTGCCCGCCCATGGCTCGCAGGTTGTGGCAGAGACAGGGTGATCATTCAGAGTGACACCTAGCAGGTGAGCTGAGCTCTGCGGCCCTGGGTGGGAAGGGCCCAGGAGGCAGGCAGGTGTGAGCTGAGCTTTGCCGAGGAGGAGGGAGAGCTTGGGTGTTGGTGTGACGTGGCCAGTGCTCTGGGAGGCTGTGTGGAGGGAGGGCAGCCCGGTGTACAGGGTGTCAGCTGGTTGTCCTCACTCCCCCCCCTCTGTGGGGTCAAGGCCCCGGGGCACAGTGGAGGTGCAGTGGTGGCGGTGGGGTGCTGCCTGGAGGTCTTTGGGAGGAATGGGCTGCATCTGTCCTGTTAGTGTGTCTCCCTACATCCCATCATGCCTAGTCCCCACCAGAACATGCTGGGAGGACCCAGCCGGCCAGTGGGGCAGGCAGCCATGGATCCGACCAGAAACAGGGCGCTGTAGCCTCCCAGTGCCCACCTCCTGCATCTCCCTCGGCACATCCCGCGCCCTGAGGCTGGGGTCCTCTTCCCGTGAGCTGTGCTGGAGTGCGGGCAGGTGTTTGGGAAGACAGCGGGCTGGCCTGAGCGGGGGCGGACGCTCCTCTGTGGTGAGGCTCTGCTGAGAGAGGAGCCGAGGCCCGCACTCAGCCGGCGGCGCGCTCCTTCCAGCCTCGCATGTGCTCTCCGGCCATGCAGGGGTGGGTTTGTGGTGTGTATGTTGGGAACGTTGAGAGGTCGTTGAGAAAGGGCGAGTTCTGGGGGCTCAGTAGGAGGGGAGGGGAGAAATAGAGCCCAGTTAGCGGGGCGTGTGCTTGGGATGAGGGTAGGATTTCCTCCTCTCCTTTTTCACGTGATTCGGAACGTCCGTCTCTCGCCGTCTGGTCTTGCCCTTTACCTGTCGCCTCTAGGTTTCACCTGGTGGCCCTGCTCTTCACCTGACCACTTGGGAGAGCGAAGTAGCAGGACCTGCCCAGTCTGAATTACTCGAGTTTGAATTCAGGCTCCTTGGCCTTCTTGCTGTGTGACCTTGGGCAGGTGACTTGCCTCTCTGAGCCTCAGTGTCTAAACTGAAAAATGAGGACAGCAGTCCTTCCCTCAGAACGGTCAGGCCGGTCAGGTGAGAGGAGGAAGGGGAGCTGCCGTGCGTGGAGCAGCTCGCGTGGCCTCCCTCGGCCTGTTTCCCACGGTGTGAGACACGGCGTGGGGTTGCCACTGGCTGCCCATGCCGCCTCCGCCACATCGTGGAGAGCGGACTCGGGCCTGGGTGAGGGCTGCTGACTCACACGGGCCCATGGAGGGTGCACACCTGCCCGAGGGCTGAGTGGGCTCCCTTCGTTGGGTGCATGGGGGGCGGGGGGCGGTCAGACCTGGTGAGAGGCCTCTGGTCTCCAGGCCTTGGCTGTCGCCTCGGTAAAGGCGGGAACGGTGACCCCCTCCTGGGCCTGTGGAGGACGCCAGGTGATGCTGTGTGAGGGTAGTGCGTGCCACTGGATGGCCAGTTCCCTCCTCGGTCCTGTTGGCTCAGGAGTGGGGCCTGGGCTCCCAGACCACCCACCTGCTTGCCCCCACTCCGTGCTTCTAGCCGTCTCGGTCCCCTGACTGTCCTCGCTGCCTCCTGCCCGGCACTCCCGCTCTGGGTCCTCCCGGGGCCGAGAGCAGGAGGCAGCTCGGCTTCTGGCCGTGTCCTCACTGGGCTGCCTTCCCAAAGGCCAACTCTGACCCCCGGTGCTCAGTGACCCCCAGAGCTCAGCGACCCCCAGAGCTCAGTGACCCCCAGAGCTCAGCGATGCCCAGTGCTCAGTGACACCCAGCCTCTGAGGTGCTCATGGGATCAAATCAAAGCCCTCAGCTGAGCAGGCAAGACCTGCCCTGGGAGCCACCCCCATGCCCCCCCCCCCCCCCCCAGCATGTGCGGCCACTGCTGGCAGGTCACAGATGCCCTGTGTGTGCTCTGGGACGGCCCCTGGCACCCAGGCCACATGACCGTCTGCCTGACATCCCTCCCTGGGCAGTGAGCCCCATCCTGACCATGAGAGCCCCTCTCCAGCTGGCGTTTCTGGGGCCTGGGGCCAGATCTGCACCCTCTCCATGTCCCCAGCAGGGCCGCGGCCAGGGGCCTGCAGAGATTCATGGTGGGCCCCGGGAGGGGACAATTTGTGTACCTGGGGGTGGCGGGGGGGGGGAGGACCTGGCTCCCCATCCGTTTTCTTGTGGTTGGAAAGGTGCCAAGGGCAAAATCGAGCCCCACCCTCAGGCTCCTTTCTGGTTTGTGAATTTTGTGTTGTTTTTCAGTTTTCTCCCGGCATCTGCTCCTGTGAGCGTAGTCATTGTCACTGGCCCTCAGGCTGCAGGAGGCTTCTGGTTGCTCTCCCCGTCTGCCCCAGAGCACCTGCAGCTGGGAGGGGTGTGGGGGCCAGCCGGGCTCCCTGAAGGTCGGGGGCATCTCCGAGTGGGCTCAGCAGGGCTGGCCCCAGTGGTCGAGTGGCCGGCTGCGCTGCGTGGCCACACCTATGTCCCCAGGGCTTTGCCTCCACCTCCTGGGCATGTGGGGCTGGCCCGGCTGTGAGAGCTGCCTTTGGGGCTTGGCCAGCACCTGCCCCGTCCCCTCTTCTGCCCTGACAGACCCTCCAGCGGTGACTGCGGGGCCAGGGCAGCGCTTCCTCTGGAAGCACTCCCGTCTCCGCCGTGTTGGAGGCCGGTGCTGCGGTGATGGCTGTCGGATGACGATGTGCTAGAAATCAGGGTGAAGGAGAAAGCCACTGCGGGCTTCGGCAGGTGGAATCCCGCCGGGTGGCGCCCACTGCCCCTCTCCAGCAGAGCTGCTCCTGGGCAGCCTGCGGGGACTGCACACGGGCCCAGGCCTCGCTCCGGAAGGTTCTGGGTTTCCCGTGCGGGAAGCCGGGCTGCATGTTGCTCTGGGCTTAGCTCATTCCCGTGAAGTAGGTGGTCAGAGAGCTGCACGTGCTGCTGGTGGCAGCGCTTCCGATCTGACTCGTGATTCTTGCTGATACCCCGTGAGGTTGTGCTGTGGCCCCCACCCCCTTCTTCTTGGTGAAATGTACAGTTGACCCCTGAACAACACGGCGTTAGGGCCACCAACCCCTGGCAGTTGAAAATCCGCATATAGCTTGACTCCCCCCAAAACTTGGTAGTCCCCTGGGGGACCGGTCCCGGGACTCCTGCGGGCCCCAGGTGAGGAGTCTCAGGTCCCGTGTGCCGTGTGGACCAGGGCCTGCAGCGGCCCCGGCGCTCAGGAGCTCCCAGCTGCGGCGGACACAGCAGGTGCTTATGGGCCAGCTCCCGTGTGAGCGGCCGTGCTGTTCAGAGCTGCGTTGGGGTCAGCCGCGCTTACTGCATTCGGGGTCCCTGGCGTCAGCCCGCTGCTGGGGAGGCGGGGGCAGGGTGCTGCCGGGGAGGCGGGGGCAGGGTGCTGCTGGGGAGGCGGGGGCAGGGTGCTGCCGGAGCCGCGGGCAGGCAGCTCAGCGTCAGGGCCCCTCCTCCGGCGCCTGGTGTTCGTGTCCCTGAGGGGAAGGGCGCTGCTCTCTCCGCGTTAGCCCGAGGGCGGGACACAGCCTGCAGGGATGGGGCTTCAGTCCACAGGAGGCCGGGAGGCCAGTGCTCAGCACTTGCTGAGGGCGAATGATGAGTGAGTGAATGGACGCCTCCCACGGGGGGGAGCTAGCACCTTAGGGTGGACTCACTGCGTATCCTGGCCAGAGGCTGTATTTTCACGTCCTGTGGTGATGGGTGCCGACCTGTTCCTCCCGCCCTCCTCCCACCTAAGTAAGACGCCCATGTTCTGATGAGTGACCAGCCTGGCTCCTGGGGGCAAGTGACAGAGGGGCTTGGGCTTCATGGCTGCCACCTCCCAGGAGGAGCGCCAGTGGCCGGCCGGCTGGAGTGTGAGAGACGCTGGGAATTGGGAATTGGGGGCCACTTCTCCTGCCGGTTGTGTTCCGTCAGCTGTGGGTGTGGGTCCCAGCTGTGGGCACCAGCCTGCTTGGATTGCGCTCACAGGACACGACCAGGACGTGAGGAGCACACAGCACCTGGTGGGGTGGTGGGCCACGGGCCACTCGGCTCCCCAGCGTCGCCCAGCTGCCCCCCTGCCCTCCTGCGGGCGTCAGGGCCTCGGGCTGCGGACGTGGTATGCAGAGCAGGGAGGGAGGGTGAAGTGGCTGCTCTCTCTGGGCATCTCTCTGGACTTGGCTGCAAGGCAGGAGGCTAGATGGCAGCAAGACGGGGCGGGGGGGGGGAGCAAGTAGGCTGGGCAGAGTGAGGAGAGAGGCTGAGCTAGGGAGGGGGCACCAGAACAGAGGTTGGCAGCCCGGAGGCTTCACTTGAGGAGCGAGTTGCAGCTGGCGGTGCTGAGGGAAGGCTCACATCTGGAAGGTGGCACAGCTGGCGGTGCTGAGGGAAGGCTCACATCTGGAAGGTGGTGCAGCTGGCGGTGCTGAGGGAAGGCTCACATCTGGAAGGTGGCACAGCTGGCGGTGCTCAGGGAAGGCTCACATCTGGAAGGTGGTGCAGCTGGCGGTGCTCAGGGGAAGGCTCACATCTGGAAGGTGGCGCAGCTGGCGGTGCTGAGGGAAGGCTCACATCTGGAAGGTGGCACAGCTGGCGGTGCTGAGGGAAGGCTCACATCTGGAAGGTGGCACAGCTGGCGGTGCTGAGGGAAGGCTCACATCTGGAAGGTGGTGCAGATGGTGCTGAGGGAAGGCTCACATCTGGAAGGTGGTGCAGCTGGCGGTGCTGAGGGAAGGCTCACATCTGGAAGGTGGCACAGCTGGCGGTGCTGAGGGAAGGTTCACATCTGGAAGGTGGCACAGCTGGCGGTGCTGAGGGAAGGCTCACGTCTGGAAGGTGGTGCAGATGGTGCTGAGGGAAGGCTCACATCTGGAAGGTGGCACAGCTGGCGGTGCTGAGGGAAGGCTCACATCTGGAAGGTGGTGCAGCTGGCGGTGCTGAGGGAAGGCTCACATCTGGAAGGTGGCACAGCTGGCGGTGCTGAGGGAAGGCTCACATCTGGAAGGTGGTGCAGATGGTGCTGAGGGAAGGCTCACATCTGGAAGGTGGCACAGCTGGCGGTGCTCAGGGGAAGGCTCACATCTGGAAGGTGGTGCAGCTGGCGGTGCTGAGGGAAGGCTCACATCTGGAAGGTGGCACAGCTGGCGGTGCTGAGGGAAGGTTCACATCTGGAAGGTGGTGCAGCTGGCGGTGCTGAGGGAAGGCTCACGTCTGGAAGGTGGCACAGCTGGCGGTGCTCAGGGAAGGCTCACGTCTGGAAGGTGGCACAGCTGGCGGTGCTCAGGGGAAGGCTCACATCTGGAAGGTGGCACAGCTGGCGGTGCTGAGGGAAGGTTCACGTCTGGAAGGTGGTGCAGCTGGCGGTGCTGAGGGAAGGCTCACATCTGGAAGGTGGCACAGCTGGCGGTGCTGAGGGAAGGTTCACATCTGGAAGGTGGCACAGCTGGCGGTGCTGAGGGAAGGCTCACATCTGGAAGGTGGTGCAGATGGTGCTGAGGGAAGGCTCACATCTGGAAGGTGGTGCAGCTGGCGGTGCTGAGGGAAGGCTCACATCTGGAAGGTGGCACAGCTGGCGGTGCTGAGGGAAGGTTCACATCTGGAAGGTGGCACAGCTGGCGGTGCTGAGGGAAGGCTCACATCTGGAAGGTGGTGCAGCTGGCGGTGCTGAGGGAAGGCTCACATCTGGAAGGTGGTGCAGATGGTGCTGAGGGAAGGCTCACATCTGGAAGGTGGCACAGCTGGCGGTGCTGAGGGAAGGCTCACATCTGGAAGGTGGCACAGCTGGCGGTGCTGAGGGAAGGCTCACATCTGGAAGGTGGTGCAGCTGGCGGTGCTGAGGGAAGGCTCACATCTGGAAGGTGGTGCAGCTCTCCAGCCACAGGATCAGGGCAGGGGGCAGGATGGGTTTGGCAGAGCCCAGAAGCTGGGGTCAGTGGTGGCATCCTCAGCCCTGCGAGTGGTCTCTCTGCACCCACTGGGAGAGCTTCTGGCCAGTTCTCCGGTCCTGGTCCTCTCTGGCTGATGGGCCGGGCGTGGCATGGAGGGTTGGAGCCTCTCATGCTCCATCTCCCAGGCTGTTGGAGGGGGATGAGGTGTCTGGGGTGTCCCTGTGGACGCCCCCCTAGAGACGGACCCACAGGGTGGGAATGGTAACTGCTGCCTCAGGCTTGCCTGGTGAGAGCACCCTTCCGGGCTGGTTGTGACCAGGGCTTGGGCCTGCTGCCATTGGCACCCTGGCCGGCTGACCGAGGCCAGCGGGTGGGAGCGCCCAGCCAGAGCTGTGGTCACTGCCGCCCAGGCCTGCCTGGCCAGGCCTCGGGCCCGCTCTCTCCCTGGCACCCTTTAAACTCCTGGTGAATCCTTTTGAGAGTGGAGGGTTGGCTTTAAGAAACCCCCTTTTCAAACTGTGGGATGTGGCTCCACTTTCAGGGATAAGTGTCTGGGGACCTTGGCAAGCCTGACAAGTCTGTGTCTCCCCTGAAGTACGGGCAGCAGAGTGCGCGTCCCGCAGAGCGCGAGGGTGTGGGCAGTGTGTGCTGTGGGAGGGGGCAGTACACAGCTGGGTGCGGGCTCCCGCGTCAGGGCAGTGACCAGGTTCACCGTCGCACGCACCATGCGTGAATGTGAAGAGAGGGAAGAGGGGGCCGGGGAGTTCTCGCAAGGGAGTGACGGTTACCCGCCAAGGTCCAGGAGGGTGGGAGTTAGCCAGGAGGGGTGTGTGTGGGGGGCATTGCAGGCCAAGGGGGAGTGTGTGGCGAGACCGGATGTGGCAGGAGCTTGGGTGTCTGCGTCCCTGCAGAGGCCAGCCTCCGGGACACGGGTGGGCGCAGGGCCTGCAGGCGCTCTGGAGGGTGTGGCTTGTCTTCGGCACCGCGGGAGCTGGCGTGGAGGTGGGGCAGGGACAGCGCAGCCTGGCTGATGTGTGTGTGGGACGGGGGGCCGTGTATTGGGGCGGTAGTGGCTTAGACCAGTGGGATGGAGGAAAATTGGCAGATCCGAGAGATATTTTGAAGGTAAAATATCCAGGACTTGGTGATCGCTCGGGAGCAGAGGGCCAGGGAGAGAGAAGGGTCAGGAGCAGGTGGGTGGGTGGGCGTCCTTTGCTGAGATTGGTGGGCGAGGAGGGACTGGATCACACCCAGGATATGCCACGTTTGAGTTGCTAGTGGACTCAGGAGGGGAGGCCCTGACGGGGTTGGGAGCCCGTCCGAGGGCTGGGTCTAACTCTTAAAGGGAGGGCCAGGCGGACAGGACGGCTGTGATCTCACTGAGCCAGGACGTACGTGAGGGTCTGGAGAGGCAAGAAGGGGGAGCACCCGACCAGGGGGCGTGCCTTCCTCCTCTTCCCACGACGCAGAGGTGAGGGTCTGTGGCAGGAAGCGGGGCGAACCCCGAGGGTGCTGGCTCCCATTTTATCCACGAGGAATGAGCAAGGGCAGTGGTTGGCCATGGGGAGGAGCCAGGAGGGAGAGGAGAACAGCAGGAGGCTGAGGGTGGAGGCCCCGCTGAGGCTGGCCCGGCCTCTCTGATGCTCGGACAGGGGAGGTGGTTGGCTGGCTGCCCACCGCAGGCTGACCGGGCGCTTTCACCAGCTGCGGCGCAGGAGAGAGCAGTGAGGGGTCTGAGAGGGACTGTGACCACCAAGAGGCACACGAAGTGAGGGTGGGAGGGAGGCGGGAGGAGGCTGTGGGATGTGCTTGCCAGGATGCCCTGGCTCTGGAGTGGAGCGAGCCCGGGAGGCCGGGACCCTCCCCTGCTGCCTGCCGATGGGAGGTGCGAGGGAGGGGTGCGAGGGAGGGGTGCGAGGGAGGGGCAGCTCTAGCGCTGGCCTCTGAAAGGCTCTGCCACTCATTCCCCTCCTCAAGGTTTTGTTTATCTTTCAAACGTCTTAATAAAACATGGGAAAATGTTTATTCTCTATAGATCAATAATTTATTCTGAGTTATGACAATACTAAGCTTGGTCAATTATTCATTGACTATAAAGTATTTATAAATGCTACCTTAATTTAAAGCGTCAGCCATTAGGATTCCAATGAGAATAGAGCGTGCCGACTTAGAGGAGAGGAAGGCACGGTGGGAGGGTGTCAGCAGCGGGGGTGCTGTGGCTGCTCAGATTGTTGAAGTAACGAGGTGGCCCTGGGAGTCCCGCTTGGGGGGCAGGTGGAGGGCTGGCCTCCTGGACCCTCAGAGAGAGCCCGGGGGTCCGCCTGCCGAGGCCAGCGGCGCCTCGCCAGGCTCCTTAGGGTTGAGGCATCTCTCCTGGGCGGCTTCTACCCCGGAGGAGTGGCCCCTCTTGTCCATCCGGAAAGTCCTGTCCCCTGACCACCACAGGCTGCTGAGCACGTGAGGCTGGGCCGCGCCTCTGCAGGGACCCCGTGGGCCCCTCCGGGAGGAGCAGAAGGGATGTGCCCTGGGGCATGATGCCTTCTGGGCACAGGACAGAGGGGCGGGGGGGCTGGGCTGGCTGTGACCAGCACCATCCCAGGTGGTGGCACCAGAAATTGTGCATCTCCTCTAGCACAAGCCATCCAGGGTGTATTCCCGGAATCCCCCCGGGGCTCAGGAAGCCTGGGCGGGGTCAGCAGTGGTGCCAGGCGACCTCCTGTCCGGGCACTGTCTCCTCCAGCACCGCCCGCAGGCAGCGAGGGCCGTGAGCTGGGCTCGCCCTCGCCCAGGAGGCTTTGCTTCTGTGTGCGCAGCTGCCCCAAGAGGTTCCCAGGAAGGGCTGGGTAGGTTCCCACGGGATCCCGGGCCCTGCCCAGCGGTCCCACGTCTTCCGGGCCGGGCTGTGGAGCCCGCGGTCTGCGCTGCGGCTGTGCCACGGGCTCTTGGCTGCTTGGCCTGGCCTCTCTGCTGCAGTTTTGTCACCAGAGGAGCAGAAAGCTCACCTGGGGTGAAGGTCACAGAGACCCGTCTCACCTGTGATGTGGCCCCAGAGTCCGGTGTCTGCAGAGACTGGATGCCGACACCGCAGGGAAGCGGGGGTGGGGGGGTGTTGATCGTGGGGCCCCCTGGGATGCTGGCTGACAGGAGCCGCTCGTCTGGCCCCGCCCGAGCTCTGAGCAGCTTCTTTCTTCCCAATTCCTGGGCCACGGAGCTCAGGTGAGGACACAAAGCTGCTCATTAGTCCTCTCTGCTCCTGACCGTCCCCGCTGATGAGCCATTCTCAGGGAGCCTTTATCAACCCATCTGCCTGCATTGTCACAATCAGGAGAGAGCAGCGTGATGGCCATGTTCCATCGCAGACAAAGAATCAGACAAAGGCTGCTGTCCTCTGGTGAGCTGCAGAAACACCTCTGGGCGGAGAGGTGAGGAGCAGTGTGGCTTCTACCCTCCGCCTCGCGCCAGGCTGTGGGGATGCACGTCACACAGAGGCCTTTCACAGGGTGCGCGCCGCAGCCATGAGGGGGCGCCGTCGTCTTTACCAGACAGGAACCCGCAGAGGCCCGCCCCTCGCCAAGCCCCGCGGAGTGTCCGTGGCAGGGCCGGGTTCAGACCCAGGCCACAGGACCCCCCTGGGGTTCAGACACAGAGGCCAGCCCCTCGCCAAGCCCCGCGGAGTGAACGTGGCAGGGCCGGGTTCAGACCCAGGCCACAGGACGCCCCTGGGGTTCAGACAGAGGCCAGCCCCTCGCCAAGCCCCGCGGAGTGTCCGTGGCAGGGCCGGGTTCAGACCCAGGCCACGGGACCCCCCTGGGGTGCTGCGCCTCTCCTCACAACGAGGGCAGAGTGTGTAATGTCCTGTCCTGGGAATGAGCGCACAGCCTGGCTTGAGCTAATAGCTGGTTTGGCTCCGATCATTTGTGTTTGGACCTTTTTGTTTCTATGTTTGGAGCCTCCAAACAGCCATTGTTCGGACAGTGCCCCATTAGCAGGCATTCCCAGGGGACTGACACGGGCCTGCGTGGGCCTCTCCCTCAGGGCCCGGGAGCTTCCAGCCCTCACTCCCACCCTGTCGTCGCTGGGGGCGCGTGGAGCCACCTCCGTGGGGAGGGCTGTCGGCTTTGGGGGTGAGTTGTAACTGGGACCCTGGGCACGACGTGGGAGGGGACGTGGAAACTGACAAGCTTGTGCCCAGCACGGGGCTGGCACTGAGGTTCTCGGGAGGTCACTGCCCCCGCAGCTCTGTTTCATGCCCCCGTCCAGTCATTCGATGAAAGAGAAACCGGAAGCCCAGAAAGGAGACGTGCCATGGCCACAGGGCTGCTGACCGGAGAGCCGGGAGAACCAGGAGACGCCGGAGCTGCGTCCCCGAGCCTGTTCCTGCTGCCGGGCCAGCGCTGTGTCCCGCACCCATCACACTGCTCCCTGCCTGTGGGTCTACATCTCTCTCTCCCTTTGAGGTCATGATGCCCACCCACAGGGCTCACCAGCCTGGAGCTTCCTCTCTCCTCTCTCAGGCTGAGCTGTGGGGTCTGTCTCCTTGGTAAATGGAAGCGGGGACCCCGCTCATCCTGCTCTTTGTCCTCCCCCACAGTGCTTAGTGCCCAGGTTTGCACAGAGGGGTGAGCTGAGCTGTGCCTGAGGGCCGGAGGGAGGGGCAGTCCTGGGGGAGTGGGCGGCCCAGGGGGGACAGGGACTTCAGAACCAGGGTGTTGAGTGGGGGCAGGGCGCTGACTCCGGAGGGAGCCAGGCAGGGGCGGCACCCGCTGGCACCAGCGATGCCACAGGGGGGCGTGCTCTTCGGAGCTCTGGGCTGGGCCGCGGCCGGAGCGCTGGCTCCCTTGAGGCCCAGTGAGGCAGTTCATTTTGACGTTTTCCGGTTTAACGTTGTCGCTGCGGTGCCTTGTCACTAAGAGAGCACGGGCCAGAGCAGGGGAAGCCATTCGCGGCAGCCCCGCCGCAGGGGTTTCCCTGGCCTCCCCCGGGCTTTTTACCGCGTGGAAGTCCTGGTGAGCGCACACGTTTGCGCCCTGGTTCTGCCCCTTGGTCCTGCCTCAGAAGCGCTGAGGCCGCGTGGCCTCTCCGTGTGTGGCCTCGGAACTTGGTATCGGACGGTGGATGCAGTGCCGCCGCCACAGGCGTCGGAGAGCATGGAGCCCTGCGTCCGTGCTTGCCCGGGCTGGCCCAGGGGCAGTCTCAGAGCGGCCCCCCTCTCGCACAGCTGCCCCTGCCCACCACGGCAGGGCTTTTCCTCTGCCAAAGGAATTCTCTGTTCCCGGCATGGCGTGTCACAACACACAGAAAAGCAGGAAAACCACGCCGAGGCCTCTTCTAAATGCAGCCACTGTTACCGTGTTGGTCTTTCATGCCTGCGTGTTATTTACTTGGTGTTATAAAATACACACCATGGTGTGTCATTTTCCCGTAACATCTACGATGAGCACTTTCCTACCAGTGTGCTATTGTAGTATCTTGAATAGTTTTAAAGGCTGCACGTGTTTTCAGCAAATGGAGCCATGCCTTTCACTCACCTGTGTGTCTCTCTCAGACTGCTGGCAATAGTTCGAGTGTGGATAAGCGGCCTTTGAACGTCTCGGGCCTGAAGCCATTTCTGTAGTTGGAATAGGGGCCCCGAGTGCCATCATTGGGCGGAGGCGTGACGCCGTCCCGGCTCGTGGTATTTTGCAGCCTTTACTCGCTGCCACGTGCCGCGCACGGTGTGTGGAGGAGGGTGGTGAGCAGAACGGCGTGGCCCTTGTTCCTCGGAGCTCGAGGTCAAGCAGGAGAGAAGAGTAGGGGATTGCGGGGTGAGGAGTGCTGGACACGGGTCCGTAGCCAGCCTGGGGGTGAAGAGTCTGAGTCTTGAAACGGGAGTGAGTGTGAGGTTCGAGAGGTAATAGAAAGCAGGGCAGGTGCCAGGGGCCGAAACTTGGGCAGTTGGTTGGGGCATGGTGAGCGGGACCTGTGACAGCGAGGCCGCACCGCTTCGGGCCTGCAAGGCGCTCTGCGGGCTTTGACTCCGTGCCCGCGGCTCTGGGGGAGCCCCCGGAGGGCTTGGCGCAGGAGCAGCCGCGGCTGGGTTTCTTTCCGGAGAGAACTCTGCGGCGGAAAGCTGGGTGAGACCGGTAGGCACTGGGGTGGCTGCACGACTCCCCGAGAGACTTCAGGGGTCTCTGGTTCAGCCGCCCGCCCGCCCGCCTCGTGCTTGGAGGCCGAGGGGCCCCCCGGGAGAGCCGTGGCATTGAGTGGTTGTCCGAGTGGGGAGCAGTGTGCCTCCTCGCCTGCTCCTGGGGTGCTTGCCTGCTCTCGGCTCCTCCTCCCCGGGCTCTCAGCCGGAAGAACCGCTTTGCCGAAGTTGTTCAGAGCCGGCCGCCGGCAGCAGATGGCCTGTGACTCGCAGGCTGTTTCTTTCCCGCACTCCTGCCGGCGCAGAGAGCGCTGCTGGTAAAGGTCGCTTCGGGACTATTCGGAAGCTGCCCGTACGCGAGGTGTCTCTCCGCGCTGCCCGAGGCCCCAGAAGGAGCAGGTGTGTGGCTGACAGGGGCGCCCTCGGCTTACGGGTGACTCCAGGAGGCCGTGCCACCTCCGGCCCAGCCCGCAGCAGCCGCCCTCCCCGGAGCCGCTTCCCTCGCTCCTGGCGAGTCACCGGGGCCCCTGGAGGCAGCGCCGGGCCTGGTCTGACCCAGGCGTTAGGATATAAACCAGTGGACTTGGCCGGAAGACTTAGGGTGCTGTCTCTTTTTACCGACGACCTGGGTCCTCCGGGGTCCGCGTCTCGCTGACTTTCTGCTGTGATTCATTCCCTCAGTCCCAGGCGGCCAGTCCAGCCAGCGATCGAAGAGCTCCCAGTATTGCCCTGATCTGGGCTGGGCCTTAGGGAAACAGATACAAACAAAAGCGAGTTCTCGGCGGTAAGGGCTGCAGCCAGGCAGGAGACAGGGCGGCCGTGCAGCAGCACCAAGGGCCTCTGGAGCAGACGTGGGCTGCGTCCCTATTCTGCCACCTCTGCTCGAGCAGCCTACGCAAATAATTTTGCCTCTCCTGGCCTTTGTTTCCTTATCTGTTGAATGGGTACAGAACGGAGGGCAGCAGTGAGACTGTGTGTGTGAGAGCCGCTGGCCTGGCCTGGGGTGGGCTCTTGGTTCCTGGAAGGAGGCAGCACTTCTTGGGGCCCAGGCATGAGCTGCCGGCGCGGCGGGTGGGTGCAGCCGGTGCAGCGTCACCCCGTGCTGACCCTGCCTCTCTCACCTCTCTTTCCAGCCTGTGACCTCATGACCCAGGGGATTTTGGCTTTGGTCACATCCACTGGCTGTGCATCCGCCAACGCCCTGCAGTCCCTCACCGACGCGATGCACATCCCACACCTCTTTGTCCAGCGCAACCCGGGAGGGTCGCCGCGCACGGCCTGCCACCTGAACCCCAGCCCCGACGGGGAGGCCTACACGCTGGCCTCGAGGCCGCCCGTGCGCCTCAACGACGTCATGCTGAGGCTGGTGACCGAGCTGCGCTGGCAGAAGTTCGTCATGTTCTACGACAGTGAGTACGGTGAGTCCGCGGGGAGGCCGCTCTGGCTCCGAGGGGCGCACCGCTGGGTGCGGGCGGCCTGCGCGCTGGCCACGGCGTGGCAGGCAGCTGTCTGCCTCCGAGCAGCCGTGGGAGGCGTGGAAGGTGGGTGTGGTCTGAGCCCAGTGGGTCTCGGCGGCAGGGCCCAGCCTTGAGCTTCACGAGTGGGGGAAGAGCTGTGCAAACAGATCCATAGACAGGCACTAAAGTTGCCTAGCAACACCACCTTACCCTGACAGCTGAAATTGGAATCATCTTCAATAAAATATTAATAACCTGCTGGCGGGGACCTGACAGGCTGCACGCAGGCAGCGGTGGAGGCCGCCAGCATGGGTGTTCTGGAAGCCTCCTCTCCTGAGACTGCCATCACCAGCCCTTCCCAACTCCTTCCTGCCTCCTCTCTCATCTGCCCTTAGTTTCAGGGTCTTGGGCAAATGTCAGGGAAAGGACATCCTGAGTGGGACACTGGGCATGGCCGGACATGGCTTCTTGGAATATCTGCCATATGAAAAGAATCATGATTTGCTTCTTAGAAAACCAGAAAGATGGGCTCCAGGTTTTCATATGGCTGCTGTGTGAAATAACAGAGACCGGCGGCCTCACCAGGTCCCCAGGGGCAGCTGCGTGCAGAGCTGCCTGCGGCTCGGAGGCAGGGACGGACATCCGTGCCCTAGCTCACACCCTGCAGTGCGCCTGCGGGCGGCGTGCGCTCACGGCCGTGCGGTTTCACCTCGTGTGTATTCACGTGACCCCATAGTCAGGATGCAGAGCAGTTTCCTCGCGAGGATCCTCATGCGATAGCCACCTACGTTCCATGTCGCTAAGGTGTGAGGACGGTGAGGCCGGCAGCCCCAGAGCCGGAGCCAGCGGGGCCCTCCAGAGTCCCGCTGACCGGTGAGCTCAGTCCTTTGCTCCTTTGCCAAGAACGTAACCACGAAGAGAAGTCAGCGTGCGTTTGCCTTTGCCTGACACTCTCTGCTCTGAGACTGGGCGTCGTCCTCAGCCCTTGAGCAAATACGCTGCCGAGGCTGCCGGGAGGGGTGCCGGGCACTGCGCTGCGTAAAGGTGAGGCGTGAGGGGACAGGGTGGCCCGAGACTCCGGGCACTGGAGCTGGACTCTATCCAGGACTGGCCCCTCCCCCCTCACCTCCCCTCAATCTCAGCCACAGGGCGCCTCTAGGGGCCAGCCTTGCTCTGAGAACCCTTGTGTTGGTGGCTCAGCCTCGTGCCTTCGGGTCTGCTCCGAGGCTGGGTGAGGGTAGGTGTGCACGTGCCCAGGGCTGGAGCGTGCTGCGTCCTCTCTTCCCACCCCTGGCACCTTTGCTCTCCTTCTGCTCTGACCTATAGACACTCTTCACGCCCTGGTTCTCCCTAAGCTTCAAGGTGGTTTTGGGGGGAACCTTGACCGCGGGAGGTGGGATCAGCCCTCCAGTCCCCCACCCACCCGTCCGGGCTCCTGTGGTTCTCGCAGACTGAATGACACCCCATGGCACCTGCTCAGACTCTCTTTTCTTCTCTTACGCCCCTTCTCCCGCTCAGCTCTGGCCGCTCTAGTGATTCCACTCAGGTGAGGGTGACCAAGCGCTCCTCTGGCGAGCACCGTGGGCAGTGGGGGGAGCCTTGGATGCTGTGCTGGGAAGAACTCTGAGGCTGTGTGGGGAGTGACAGAAAGCACTGTGGTTGCTCTGTGATCCACAGGGGGATGGGCTGGGGAAGAGGGACTGGCAGCCATCTGCCCTGTTTGCTGATTCTGACCTGCCAGGTGGCTGGCCTGGGAAGCCCCGCAGAGCTGCCAACGTGGGGACGTCGCTGTCCAGGGTGCTGACCCTTTGGCTTCAGACTTTCCGCAGGCCAGAGCCCTTTCACTGGCTTCGGTGCCGGACCTCCTGCCTTGGCCGCCCTGGTCGTTGGCCCCCTGATTAGATAACCTTGGAGGTCAAGACTTTGCCTCGAGACGCTCTCCATAAACTTAACCCCTGACTCCTGCTTGTCTGGCTATGCCTCCCGCACACGGCCCAGCCTCTGACCCGCTTTCCAACACCCTTGTGCTGGGGAGCCCCGGAGGGAACCCCGTGCTCTGGGCTGCAGCACGTTCAGCCAGGAGTGGAGGGCGTGGGGCTCCCGTGGCAGGGCTGGCCTTGGTCTGTCTGCGGGCCTGGAGGTTTCCTGTGGCTGATAGGCCCAAGACTAACGGGGCCTCCGGGGCTCCTCGGGGCTTCCAGCACCCCCCACTGCAGCACTAGCTGCAGATCAGCCCAGTTCAAGTCAAATGGCTTAAAGGCTGTTTTATTCCTTCCAGAGTCAAGCAGAAGTGCTGATGAGCACGTGTCTTCACATGTCTTATCTCACGTAAGCCCTAAAATGACGGCACTCTGAGGTTCTTGCTGCATTTACCGACGAGGAATGCAAGTCCGAGAGAGGGGTTCTGGCTGTTATGCGCTTGCACTTAGTCAGGCTGTTTCTGTCATCTGGATTGGCTAAGTCCATCTTCCCAGCCAGGCAGAGTTGATGCTAAGAAGGAGGGTGGTGGTTTGGGATGGACTTGGCATGCCTAGGATGGGGAGAGGTCAGGTCCCAACCTGGCTGGGCGAGGCCTGATTCTTCCTCACTTGCCCCTCAGTCTTTCCTCAAACCCAGGAATGCCCTGCGTGGGTGGAGCCTGAGGACTGTGCATTTGAGTCAGGAATCAAGGGCCAGAGAAGCAAAAGCCTTGGGCTGCGAGAGAGAACTCGGCAGCGCGTGAGAGGAGTTTTTATGTATATGGTTTACAAAATACAAGATGTGCTATTTGGTAAAATTCCATAGAAAACACTTGTGTGCTTGTTGTGACAGTGAAAGGAAAAATAAAAGAGAAGCTGACATTTGGGAGAGAAAATCTGTAACGTTAAAATACCAAAGGTTTGGATCGAACAGAACAGAGAGCTTTGGCGTGCCACTTCACATTCTGGAATACTCCCGAGTGTGTGTGTGTGTGTGTGTGTGTGTGTGTGTGGTGGGGGGGAGCGTGCTTGGGGCTGCGGCCCCACTCTCTTCCTAGTGAATGCATTTGGGTGCGCGGTGGAGTTGTGATGGGACTTTAGAAATCATTGACTCATTCATGCAACATATTCACCAGTTCCTACCACGTGCAGTTATTTTGCTACAAACTCGTGTTAGATGAAGATACAGGTGGTGGAGTAACTTGGCTAAAGCTGAAGCCAGGCTCCGCCGTCCCTCCGCAGCGTCTCCCGCCTCTGGGCAGCTGGCGGGCCGGCGCCGGCTGCTGGGATCCACAGAAACAAGCCTCAGGCTCTGTGCGAGTGGACGTTGCCGATTGCACTGGTTTTTAAATTATTTTAAAAACTTGACAGTTGCCCACGATAACAATGTACATGTTGAGCTGAAATAATGGAAATAAAATAAACTTCCATGAACCCATACCAATGTCACAGACGCGAAGGAGCCCTCCCCGGGGGCAGCGCCATCCGCACTGTGTGCTCGCCAGTCCCCGGCTTTTCTCTCTGGGCGATCACATACCCAAGTACCACCGTACACATGGCTTCGGCCAGCCGGTGTGAGCCACGGGATGGGGAGAATGTGGATTGGCTGTCAGGAGGAAGTGCCCAGAGTAGAGGCCTAGTGAGGGGCAGGGCAGGGCCAGACTGCTCCCGGCCAGACCCCCATAACAGACCCCTGGCTTCCCTATCCTCTCCAGTCCATGGAGTAACTCCTCTGTATGCTTTTGTGATTGCTTTTTTTCACTCATTATTAGGATTTTGAGATCCACTCATGTGATGAGGTGGGTATGTCCAATCCTTTGTATTGCTGCATACTTTAATGCAAAATTATCTATTTTATTGTTATGGGCATTTGGGCTGTTTCCAGATATTTGCTATTGCAAGTAATGTTAACGAGAACATCCTCGTGTCTGTCTTTCGGGGTTCCTGTGTGAGGTCTGTGAGGCTCCCTCCTGGGGGTGGAATTGCTGGGCTGTGGGCGATGCCTGTTGCACCTGATTAAGTCATTCCCAATTGTGTTCCACTCCTCTTGCTTACACTGCCATCTGCAACGGATCCGAGTTCTCAGCGCTCCCAACCTCACCAACAACTGGTAGTATTTAATTTTAAGACTTTCATGTGAAAATGGTATATTATTATGATTTTAATATACATTTTTCTGATAACAGATGGATTGAGCATCTTTTCATGTCTTTATGGGCTATTTTCTGTTTTCTCTTCTATGAAATGCCTATTTATTGTTTTTAATTTTTTACCTATTTTTAAAATTGAGCCTTTTCTTTTGTAAGTTACGTGTGGCAAATACCTTCTTTCAATTACCTGCCTCTTTTTTTTTAAAGAATGACTTTTTATTGATATTGAGAGAGAGAGAGAGAGAGAGAGAGAGAGAGATAGGTGAGAGCAAAACATTGATTGGCTGCCTCTCCCACACCCCCTACCAGGGATCGAGCACATAACCTGGGCATGTGGACTGACCAGGAATTGAACCAGTAACCTTTTGGTGCATGGGACGATGCCCAACCAACTGAGCCACACTGGCCAGGGCTCAGTTAGTTGTCTTAATGCACAGAAGTTCTTTATTCTGTTGTCAAATTTATTCATCTTTTATATGCCGAACTTCTTCCTGTCTTATTTATGAAGTTCTCCCCACCCAAATGTCATCAAGACATTTTCCTGCTGAACTCTGTGCACTGAGGGCAGGTGCTGCCCTCGGGCTGGGTGCCCACCGCGTGTCCGCCGCGTGTTCCCTGGGGGCGCCCCGCTTTGATGCTGGGCCACCCCTCCCTGCAGCCGTGGCCCGCGTTCCTCCCTCACTGCTCCGTGAGATTGGAGCCTGGGGCCCATCTCCTCTTGGCGGTGACTGCACAGCTGTGGCAGGTCCTTGGGAACTTCCTGGAGATGGCGGCAGGTTAGCAGGGAGCACTAGCAGGAGGTCCTCAGGCGAAGGGCTCTGGGCGGGAGGGGCCCCGGAAGAGCATCCCTGGCAAAGGGAAGAGCGTGCTGGGAGGCTGGGTCGGTGATGGGAAGAGGCAAAGATCACGTGGTGGCACTGTGGGCAGTGGCCAGGGGTGAGGCTGGAGCTGGAGGCTGGGCAGGCCTCAGGGCCTCACCGATGGGTTCAGGACCCCTGGGTATTGTGGGAGCCGCCCCTGGCTGCCTCAGATGGTGCCTCTAGACCCCGTCCGTCAGGCCCCGTCCAGACACCTGTGGGCAGACACAGGCCTGGAGGTCTCCTCTCCAGAGGCCTGATCCTTCCACTGTGCCCAGGCTCACCAGCTACGTGTGAGAGCGAAGAAACGAACGCATGTGCGGGATGTGACCTTACTGAGGACAAGCCCCAGGCCCAAGCGGAGGCGGGGCCTGAGTGTGCCAGATGACCCGGGGACTAGGAGACTCGGCCGCGAGTGGGTCCTGTCCCAGGCCTCTGTCTGTGCGGGCCCTGCGCGGTGCTTCAGGGCACCGGCTCACCCCTCTCAGGACGCCCTTCCCGGCGTGCAGCGGGTCCCTGCCTTACAGGTGAGGAAACGGGGCTCAGAGCAGCGAAGGGATCTGCTCCAGGGCATGCGGCCGGAGGGTGGAGTGCCTCCAGGTCTGATTCCCAATGAGGGTCCCACAGCTCTGGTCCCAGCCGGCCCTCGGGGCACAGCTGTGGGAGCCGATGCTGGTGGGCTCCCCTGAGTGCACAGGGCTTGCTGGAGCAGTGCTGGCAGCAGAAGGTCCGCGTGTCCATCTTTAGCCAGTTAGCTAAGTGTGTTACGTTACATACATTTAACGGAAAACTTAGCTTGTTTTAGTCAAATACCACCGTGGCATTAGTTATTTTAAGAAAGGCTACGAAAGGTGGAGACCCTCTGGCACACTAGACTACCCCCTTTCACTGACCGGAGGGGGGCCCGGGTGGAGGGGAGAGGGCGCCACCCCGAAGCTTGCAGCACACAAAATGGTGATTTCTATACACTTTTTTTGGTTTTGCCATAAACACCTACCCCACGGGTTAAAACACGGAGCACACTGAAGCAGGTAAGGCCGTGATGGTTGGAAAACCCCAGTGGCCACTGCGCCTGGACGGCACTCCCACTGCACGGTAGTCACGGGGGCTCGGCCTGGGGAAGCAGGAGGCCGTGACTCCCCAGCGGTGGGTGGGGTCTTGGATCTGACTGTGTGGAGCCCAGGCCTCGGTGGGCAGGCCCAGCACTGCCCTTTGGAAGCTGGAGGTGGTGCCCCTGCCGCCCTCCCCAGAACCAGGCCGGGCAGTGCCCCTCTCTAGGGCTGGGGGCAAGGGAGGACCCAGCTCTGGAGACGGAGCGACACCCACAGGCCTAATTGCACCTACACCTTGGAAGAGGGAGCGGAGGAGGGTCCTGGGCTGATGCTGACAGTGCCCCCGGGGCTCAGGCTGGGCCAGGCAGGCTGTGCAAAGCCAGCGAACTGAGTAAGTTCACAGGGAGGGGGCCTGCCTGCCCCTGAGGCTGGGGCAGGGGAGGGAGAGGCTGCTGTCTCCTGGGTCAAGGGGTCAGCCTGCTGCCCCAAAGGGCACGTCTCTGTGCCAGAGTTTGCAGCTGTGGTTCCCCTATCTGGGATTGTGCAGGCCCCATTGGGTGCGGGGACCCCTTTGCCTTCTCTCTCTCAGAGCCCCCCCCCCCCCCCCGGCCGGAGTGGGGACATAGAAGCCACAGCAGCTGTGGGGGAGTCTGGTGTGGAGGGCGGAGGGGTGGAAGGCAGGCCTCGGGCCAGTGCGGTGACTCGCCAGCGATGTCCCCTGGCAGCTTGTTCTTGCTCTCCCTCGTTTCCCCCTCTCCCTTCTCCTCGACCTTGTCTGGGTCCAGGGGGTTCAGGGAGGTGGCCAGGTTGGGGAACTCGCCCATGACGGCGATGGGGGTCTGGCGCTTGGCCCGCCGCGAGGTGCTGGGTCAGGTAGAGCATGCACTCACCCTAGAGCTTGGGTGAGGTCAAAGGAGCCGAAGCTGGCGGCTGCGCAGGCTCAGGTTCCTGACCACCATGCAGCTGGGCAGCAGCCAGTTCTGCCCGGGACCCCCATCCCCAGCCAGGGCTTCCGTGGGGTGTGCACAGTGAGAGCCGCGGGCCCCCGAGCCCACCCCTCCGCCAGCCCTACTGTAGTTCTTTCTGTGCCAGGAGGCAGCAGTCCGGCACATCCCTGCTGGCTGGCAATTGCAACGCCAGGACGGTGGTGCGGTGCTGCTCTGTGCAAAGCACGCGTACACGTGCGTGCACCTGGGCACACGCAGGCCATAAGGCAACGTTGGGTTTGGGATGGCGACACGATGACTTGGGACGGAGTGGCAGATATATCTTTTCACTGCATTTTTCTACCTCTCGAGTATTGTGTTAAGTGCAAAAATTAACATAACAGGCTGCCTCCTCTCCCCCCACTCATGCCCATGGAGACTTCTCTGAGCCCCAGCCTCCTCATCTAGGGGCAGGGATGGGGATTTCCCAGCTGCAAGGGGAAAGGGGCCTGCAGAGTGCCTGGCACCCGGCCAGCGTCTGTGTGATGATAGCAAGCCCGTGGGAGCTGGAGTGGCCCCGCTGTTCCTCGCGGGGCTGGGGTGGGCACAGGACCCACGAGCGTCTCGGTGCAAAGCTCTGGCTGTTTGCCGCTCCACCCTGGCTCAGGCTCGCCCTGGAGGAGTGGGTCGGGGCATGGACTCAGGAGCAGTCTGCCTGGGTTGAGTCCGGCTCTGCCTCTCTAGCTGTGTGAGCTTGGGCAAGCCACTCAGCCTCTGTGCACCAACCTCCTCACTTGTATAATGGGGGTAAAATGCGCCCCCCCCCCCCCCCCCGCTGTGGTCTATCTGTGGATTACATGAGTCGTACATGCGAAGGGCTTTGCTGGTCCCGGCACATGCTAAGTGCTCAGTAGACTTTTTACTTAGGAACTGCGCCTGGCGGCAGCCCATTGCTGCCACTCCCTCTTGGCCTCCACGCCAGTGCGTCGCTGCTGGGGCGTGTCCTGTGGCCTGACTTCCTCTGGGTGTGATCTTGGTTCTTGGGGAAGCGGAGCACAGGGCCAGCTCTCTCTCTGCTCGGGCCCAGGCCTCCCTGCCGCCTCCCTCATGGCCGGGCGCTCTGGTGGCCAGCACACCTTCCCCGCCGGACAGCCGGCTGTTCTCGTGGCAAGTAGCGTCAGCTGTGGGCCTCACTCCCAAGTCTTGACGGGAAACTCCCTGGGAAAGGAGAATCATTAGGACAAATGCTGCTTTAATCAATGCTCCCTGCCGACAATGTCTGGTCTGGCCCCTGGCAAAGCAGGCCAGACAACTGAACCTCAGTGGTGATCTCATTAATAACTCACATCGTATAATTATGGCATTAGTTTAAATGGAAGGAATAAATACCTTTTCAAGAACAAATGAATAAATGAGTTTAATTGCTAAGAAACCTCGCCAGGAATTTGACAGTAACTTTGTGGAGACCAGTGTTTCAGATTTTGTCCTTCAATCTAATTACAAAGCAGCAGTACTTTGGGGCATGTTAACTGTGGTGTTTGCTAGCAGATTAACGTTCATTAACACCTCGTTCCCTCGCCCCCGTGGGGTCCGGAGCCACCTAGGGATGTGAGGTCTCATCTGATGGCGGCGTGGGGAAGGACGGAGGGGGGCGCTGCCCTGTGCAGCTGTGCCCCGGGAGCTTCCTGTGCTTCCGTCCCCCCACGCCACTGCGCGCCCCCTGCTGACCCTGCTCCCTCCGTCTCCTCAGCCCTGCACACGAGGCGGGACATTTGTTGTTAAAGGCCAGAATTCCGCAAGGACAGCGCCTGGGAGGCCCCGTCTGGGAGGACCGTTGGCCCAGATGGGACGCTCTTCGTGGTCTCGGCCGACCCATCTGCTGCCCTCCTTTCGGGAGAGCGTGGCCCTTTCCGATGGGGCCCGGCGGTGCCCGGACGTGCCCCCTTTACGGCGGCGCACTAGGCAGGGAGTAAGGTGCCCTCGGCTGGGTGAGCTAGACGGGAGTGTGGCCCAGCAGAACCGCCGCTGCCGTCGAGGTGCGGAGCATTGCAGCCAGAAATGCTTGTTGTGAGGAGAGAAAGCTGGTCGCTGCCCTGGCCCAGCCACCGGGGTGCTGGCCGGTGGCACAGGCTCTGTGCCCGAGCCCACCGGCAGCATCTCTGGAGCCTCCTCTCTGCTCCCATGAGGACTCTCAGGGACCCGGGGTGTCCCTGTCGCTGGCCAGGGAGAGGGAGCGGGACAGGGCTTTGTGGAAGGCAGGGAGGGTGGGGAGGCGGGCAGGGTAGCGCCCGGATAGAGCCATCTCCAACCGGAAGAGAGCCTCAGTCGCCTGCTGGCGGGCAGGGTGGCTCCTGGGCCCTGGCCGGGCGGTGCCCGGTCCCTCCTCAGGAGGTGGCATTGGGTAGTTAGGAGCCAAGTTTCAGTGTCAGGGAAGTGAGCTCCCTGCTCGCTGCTCGCTGCCTCCTGGGGGTCCGGTGTGCTCGGAGCCCGCCTGGAGCCTGGGCGGTGGTCAGCACGGCCCTCCTCGGCTGCGCAGAGCCAGGCTGCGGGGGCTCAGGGCGCAGCGCAGGGCAGAGCTTACGCTTTACACGCTGCCCTTGGCCTCCTGCCCAGGACCCACCCGTGCCACCCAGCTCTGAGGACCCTCACGGAGGCCCAGGGGCAGGTTCCTCTTGCCAGTTGTTCAGCACGACTTGCCGGCAGGGCCGGGGGCGGCCTGTGGGTCCTGCCTGGGCTGGGTCCAGAGAGCGTCCCTGAAACGGCTCCGGGACGGGCTGCCCTTGGGAGCCCAGGAGGAGGCTGGGGGCTGAGGTGTCTCCCTGTGAGGTCCTGGGAAGCTCGCAGTGGGCCTCCGCCTGCCCACCTCACCGTCTCCTCCTCCCCCTGCGCCCCCCTCCGGCCCTGCTGCCCGCCAGCCTCTGTGCGGCTGCCCCCCACCCCCCACCCCTTCCAGAGGTGCCTGCGCCCCCGCCCAGGCCTCTCTCACCTCAGCATTGAAGAGGGGACTCCTCCTCTGACCCCTCCCCCTTCCCTGCCACATCACTTTCCTTGAATTTATGGCCGTTTATTTTTCACGGTGTCTCCCTCACTGGGCCGTGAGTCCCGCAGAGGCAGGGCCTCGCCTGGCGGCTGAGCCATCTCCATCAGCTCCTGGCACGGGTGCTCGAGCGGATGTGAGAGCGAGTGAGCGAGTCTACGCTCGGGCGTTTCATCGCCCTGTGTTCTTCCAGGAGTTTGTTCCTTCATCTGAGATTTCTCATTTCCACCACAGTGTGTGCTTCGCGTGGAGTCCCGCCACGTTCCAGGGGAAGCGCTGCCCCGTCCCTCCTGCCGGAGGCCGGGGAGCCGCTCTGCTCCCCTGCACCCCCCCCCCCCCCCCCCCCCCCCCCCCCCGCCCCCTTCAGGTGGGTGGGCCCAGGGCCGGCCTGCGGAGAGTTGACAGTCCTCCCAGGTCCAGGGGACCAACTAAATGTTTAGTCAGTGTGGTGGCGGGCGTGGCCCCAGGGTTTGGGGGTGTGGGGGGGCTGCTGGGGGGTTGGGTTCCATTCCTGCATTCCTGCCTCAGCCTCTTTCTGACTTATCTCTGGGCACAGGGACAGCTTTCTCCTCCTTGGTTTTCTCATTTTGATGGCGAGGAATCAAAACGCCTGCCTCCGGGCTCGGGCGGTGGATGTTGAATGACCTTTGGGAGCCGGGAGCTTTGTCCAGCGGAGGAGGGGAAGGAAGCTCGGGGCCCTGGGTAAAGCCTGGCGGGAGCGAGTGTGGCCTGTTCGGGGAAGAGGTGGGGTGGGCCAGAGCTCCCTGTAGGAGCCGGAGGTGAAGGAGGTCACCAGACCTGGGGCATCCGCGGCCGACTGTGCGGGTCCAGGGCGGGCGGCCCCGTTGCCGTGGGCGCGTGCCGTGAGGGCAGGCTCCCTCCCGCAGGACCGCCGTCTGGCGGATGCCCCTGTCCGCAGCCCTGCCCCTCGGCCGCCCGCCCAGGCCGGACAAGGAGACTGCTTGCCAGGGGTGGCCAGCTCTCCACGCCGGAGGCTCAGTGGTGGGTCGTGGAGGCAGCTGCCCGCCGTGTCTCCCAGGGGAGGCTCTGGGGGTGGTGGCGAGGCTGCTCAGACCGGAGGACGGGGCCTGCCCCGCAGCGGGTGCCGGCAGCGGGCCGGGCACTCTGTCTTTAGACCGGGGGTTGTTTGGCTTGCCGGTCTGCTGTTTGTCTACTTCCTGCACCCATCCAGAGGGGGTTCGCGGAGGCCCCCAGTGAGGTGGAGAGGGGCAGCGAGGCGCAGACCGCGGCGTCAGGAATGAAGACGGCTGCAGTGGCTGCGCTGGCTGAGGCGGCAGGGGCTGGGGGCCAGGCTCTCCTGGTGGCCGCCGCCAAGAGGAGGAAGCTGTGGCCACCAGGCCTCCCGCCAGGCCTCCCGGCCCTCCCGAAGGAGGAGCAGGAACTCGCCCGAGGGCCGGCTCCTCCAGGCCTCACAGGGGCTGCTCTGCGCAGGGAGACAGCACAGACCAGCAGCGACTGCTGTTCAGCTTGAGAGCCAGTGCCCGGTGCGTGCCTCCCGGGAGGGTGCGTGCCTTTCGTGTGGCTGCTTCTCAGGCCCGGACTGGGGAGCGTGGACCTTGGGGGACCTAGCCCATCCCCGGTGGAGCCACCTTTATGCAGGAGGGAGGTCAGGGAGGCGTGAGCCTCCTTGGAAACAGGACGGGGTCCTTGCGTCCTGTTCTGGGTTCTTTGTGGCTCACTGAGTGAGGCCTGTGGCCATTGAGTTTCAGGTGTGTGCCTCCCGGGTGTGTGCGTGCCTCCCGGGGGTGTGTGTGTGCCTCCCGGGTGTGTGTGTGCCTCCCGGGTGTGTGTGTGCCTCCCGGGTGTGTGTGTGCCTCCCGGTGTGTGTGTGCCTCCCGGGTGTGTGTGTGCCTCCCGGGTGTGTGTGTGCCTCCCGGGTGTGTGTGTGCCTCCGGGTGTGTGTGTGCCTCCCGGGTGAGTGTGTGCCTCCCGGGTGTGTGTGTGCCTCCGGGTGTGTGCGTGCCTCCCGGGGGGGTGTGTGCCTCCCGGGTGTGTGTGCCTCCCGGGTGTGTGTGTGCCTCCCGGGTGTGTGTGCCTCCGGGTGTGTGTGTGCCTCCGGGTGTGTGTGTGCCTCCGGGTGTGTGTGTGTGCCTCCGGGTGTGTGTGTGCCTCCGGGTGTGTGTGTGCCTCCGGATGTGTGTGTGCCTCTCGGGTGGGTGTGTGCCTCCGGGTGGGTGTGTGCCTCCGGGTGGGTGTGTGCCTCCCGGGTGTGTGTGTGTGTGCCTCCGGGTATGTGTGTACCTCCGGGTGTGTGTGTGCCTCCTGGGTGGGTGTGTGTGTGCCTCCCGGGTGTGTGTGTGCCTCCGGGTGTGTTTGTGCCTCCTGGGTGGGTGTGTGCCTCCAGGGTGGGTGTGTGTGTGCCTCCGGGTGTGTGTGTGCCTCCGGGTGTGTGTGTGCCTCCCAGGTGGGTGTGTGCCTCCAGGGTGTGTGTGTGTGTGCCTCCCGGGTGGGTGTGTGCCTCCGGGTGTGTGCGTGCCTCCGGGTGTGTGTGTGCCTCCCGGGTGTGTGTGTGCCTCCCGGTGTGTGTGTGTGCCTCCCGGGTGTGTGTGTGCCTCCCGGGTGTGTGTGCCTCCGGGTGTGTGTGTGCCTCCGGGTGTGTGCGTGCCTCCGGGTGTGTGCGTGCCTCCGGGTGTGTGTGTGTGCCTCCAAGTGTGTGTGTGCCTCCGGGTGTGTGTGTGCCTCCGGGTGTGTGTGTGCCTCCGGGTGGGTGTGTGCCTCCTGGGTGGGTGTGTGCCTCCAGGGTGTGTGTGTGTGTGCCTCCAGGTGTGTGTGTACCTCCAGGTGTGTGTGTGCCTCCTGGGTGGGTGTGTGTGTGCCTCCCGGGTGTGTGTGTGCCTCCGGGTGTGTGTGTGCCTCATGGGTGGGTGTGTGCCTCCAGGGTGGGTGTGTGTGTGCCTCCGGGTGTGTGTGTGCCTCCGGGTGTGTGTGTGCCTCCCGGGTGTGTGTGTGCCTCCGGGTGTGTGCGTGCCTCCGGGTGTGTGCGTGCCTCCGGGTGGGTGTGTGCCTCCCGGGTGTGTGCGTGCCTCCGGGTGTGTGCGTGCCTCCGGGTGTGTGTGTGCCTCCGGGTGTGTGTGTGCCTCCGGATGTGTGTGTGCCTCTCGGGTGTGTGTGTGCCTCCGGGTGTGTGTGTGCCTCCCGGGTGAGTGCGTGCCTCCGGGTGTGTGCGCGCCTCCGGGTGTGTGCCTCCGGGTGTGTGCGTGCCTCCGGGTGTGTGCGTGCCTCCGGGTGTGTGCGTGCCTCCCGGGTGTGTGCGTGCCTCCCGGGTGTGTGCGTGCCTCCCGGGTGTGTGCGTGCCTCCTGGGTGTGCGCCTCTCGGGTGGGTGTGTGCCGCCCGGGTGGGTGTGTGCCTCCGGGTGGGTGCGTGCCTCCCGGGTGTGTGCGTGCCTCCTGGGTGTGCGCCTCTCGGGTGGGTGTGTGCCTCCGGGTGGGTGCGTGCCTCCCGGGTGTGTGCGTGCCTCCCGGGTGGGTGCGTGCCTCCCGGGTGTGTGTGTGCCTCCCGGGTGCGGGCCTCCTGAGTGTGTGCAAGGCCCGGGCCCGAGGTGAGCAAGGCAGACGTGGTCTTCGCACCTTGGCCCCCACTGGAACTGCCCTGGGCCAGGGACGAGGCTCGGGTTGCAGGCTGTCCCAAGCGGGCCCAGCCTGAGCGGGGAGCTGGGCTGCCTGAGAGCTGGGGAGGAGCCTGGTGGAGGGAGGGCGGCTGGCGGAGGGAGGCTGCTCAGAGCTGGAGGAGACGTGCCTGGCTGGAGTCCAGAGTCTGGGACCAGGGACTGAGCCCAGGGTGGCCCCGTGGGCGGACGCCCTGCCAGTTCTAGGGCCATGGGGAAGTGGGAAAGGGTAGGACGCTTTGCCTTTTTTCTTGTGAGATTTTAGAAATTATTTTTTCTTGTATAGAATATGAAAGGAATACGTTCTTGTTTAAAAAATGTAAAAAACAGAGACATTTACGTGAACACTATAAGCGCCTTCGAGGCACCGCACCCTCCACAGCGGCACCCTTAGCGGTGGCCGCGTGGCCTGGCCTGCCCCACTCGCCCATCCCAGCGCTGCTGCCAGGCGGGAGGGCCACGCCCACGCGCAGTTCTGTGCGGTGCTTTCTGCCTGGCGTGTTTGGGCCTTCCACACACGCTGGCCCTGGTCCGACCTCGGTTCCGGGCCGAGGCCGGCACTGCGGGTGGGCTGTGGGCCGCGGGCTTTGCCCACGCAGGTGGCCCCGTTATTCTGCCAGGTGAGTGCCTGTGACCACACCCTCACGCACAGCTCTGCACACGTCTCAGCGCCTCTGCGGCGGGATTGCTGGGAAGTGGGGTTGCGGAGTTGAAGGGGACTCTGTTCCAGTTAGGGAGCTGGGAAGATGGGGAGGTGGCAGGCCCCAGGCCGTGGGAGAGGTGGCTGTGGCGAACAGACCGGCCTGGCCCTGTCTCCGGCCCGGAGGAAGAGAAACTCTTGGATGTCTTGTGTGAAAAAGAGTGTGGTTAGGCAGAACGTCGGGGACAAGGTCCAACATAAGAGAACCAGATGCAGTGAGCAGGGTCCTCTCGGGTTAGCACAGCTCTGAGGACTAGTCAGCAGGAGGGGCGGGTGAGGGGCGAGGAAGGAGACGGCCCGGCGTGTTCTGCTCTGAAGAGGCCACGTCTGTCTGTGGGCCTGAGCCAAGCTGCGAGGGTGCAGAGAGAAGGCCCGAGTCTTGGGAGGAGTGGCTGAGGGGCCAGGGGGCTGGGAGAGGGGCTGGTGTGAGCTGAGGGACCCGCTTGCTCTGAGTGGCCCCAGCAGAAGGCAGTATAGGAAATCTGGAACTTTCCAGTCGTCAGAGCAGGTTTGAGCTAGAAGAGGCTGCTTCCGTCCCCAGGCAGCCCCGGGCACGGTGGCACAAAGGGTCCTCGTCCCTCTCCTCCTCAGACGGAGGCACCTTTGGGTGACAAGTCACTGCTAACCAGAGGGCCCACTGCAGACTCGGCATGCCCTCCCGGCCTGGCGGCTGAGTAAAGGCCATGGTGTGGAGGGGGCAGGGATCGAGCACTCCCTGAGTGGTTCCCTGTGCAGGCACCCTCAGGCCCGCATCTCCGTCCCCGAGCCATCGGCTCGTCTAGGAGCGGAGGCTGGAGAGTGTCCGCTGCAGGTGGCCACTGAGCTCAGACCCTCCTCCTGTCTGCCCGCCGCTCTGGGCGCCAGGGGCTGTGTTCTGGGTGCAGTGCCCCTGGCAGGAGGAGAGAGCTGGGGGGCGGGGTGTAGGCCGCATCCTGGGGGCCCCGAGTCAGGAGACGCTGCTGTGTGGCGCGGCCCCGGGGACCAGAGGCAGTTCCAGCTGCTGCACCACCTCTCCCTGCCCTCCCTGCCCTCCTGCCACACACGCCCTTCACGCACTGTCCACGGAGGCACACAGCTCAGCCGGGGCTGGCACCGGCGTCCTGGGAGGCGGCTCCCCGTGCGTGGTTTGTCAGGGTTTTGTGAAGACCTGAGCTCCGAGGCATTGTCACAGATGTCGGTGTCCCTGCTGGTGTTTGCGACATGTCCTGGAGTCTGCTTGTGTGCCGGGACCTTCCCACTTTGCGCTTTCCTTTTTGTTATTTGTTGTTGTGGTAAAAGGCGTGCAACATGAAAGTTACCGTCAGCCATCTGCGAGTGGCAGCTCGGCGGCCTGGAGCACGCTCCGTGGCGCCCCATCACCGCCACCATCTCCGGAGCTCTTCTTGCAAAGCGGAGACTCTGCACCCGTCAGACAGCGACTCTCCCCAGCCCCTGGCGCCCACCGGGCCCTTTCTGTCGCTATGAATTTGGCTACTCAGTTGCCTCCTGCATGTGCCTCGACTGAGGCCAGCATCGAACCTGCAACTCCAAGAGTGGCCCAGTGACCAGGATGTCACCTGTTCTGCCTGGGGTGTCCCAGCCCTCTGGCTGCTCCCAGGGACCTCACAGGTCCTGGCCCGGTTCAGTGCTGGGCCCTTTGGATAATCTGTTAATTCTCACACAGAGCTGGTAGGATAGTCTAAGTAGCGTCAGTGGATGGTGCTTCGGCTAGCACTCACTCTCTGGTGCATACCGTCTGAGTTCAAATCCCACGCCCGCCTTTCCAGCAAACGTGACCCTGGGTAAGGTGCTCAGTCTGTGTAAGTCTCCGGTTTCCCATAGGGCTCCACAGCACAGCGTTCCAGTGAGGCTTGAGGAGCGGGCGCTTAGTGCCCGACACATGTGCCAGCGATGGATCCAGCCTCAGGGAGGTTAAGTAACTTGTCTGAGGTCACAGCTCCAGTAAGTGGCAGACCAGGCATGTCTGGCCCCAAAGGCCATCCTGTTCTGTTACAGCCCATTTGGGTCTGGAGCCTCTGAGCGTTTGTTAACTGAAGGTCAGATGCTCAAGTAAAATTTAAAAGGACCTGGGAAGCCTTTGGAAGCTTTTCTTAATGATCCCCTCTGGTGTCCACCAAGACCAGTGATGACATGGAGATGTTGTATCTGGGTTTCTGGTTTATCCAGATCTCTGTGGCCAGTGCTGTAACAATGGGAAATTGTAACTCACCCCACCATTCCTTGAATGTGGTTTCCGTAAGTGCCGAGTCTGACTAATGTGTAGCTTGTAGATAAACAGCATCCTATATAATGAAATCCTAATATGCAAATTGACCGAATGGCAGAATGATGGGTCACAACTACTGGTCGCTGTGACGCACACTGACCACCAGGGGGCAGATGCTCAACGCAGGAGCTGCCCCCGGTGGTCAGTGCACTCCCACAGGGGGAGCGCTGCTCAGCCAGAAGCTGGGCTCACGGCTGGCAAGTGCTGCAGCGGTGGCTGGAGCCTCTCCTGCCTCCGCTGCAGGCAGGTGGTAAAGAGCTAGGGGTCCTGGACTGCAAGAGCCCCGGGCTGCGAGAGGGATGTCTGAAGCTGGCAGGTGGACATCCCCTGAGGGGTCCCAGACTGCGAGAGGGCGCAGGCTGGGCTGAGGGACCCCCCTCCAGTGCACAAATTTCGTGTACTGGGCCTCTAGTCCTACCTAATAATAGACAAACATGCAAATTGACCGCACCTCCGCTATGCCCAAGCCACGCCCACCAGCCAAAACACGCCCACCAACCAATCAGGACGAGTATGCAAATTACTCCAACAAATATGGCGGCTAATTTGCATGTCAAGACAGTGTAGAAAGAAGCCAAGAGCTGCAGAAGGGAGCAAAGCTGTGGAGAAGCAAGCAAGCTGGGGGGAGGAGAAGGGAGGAGCAGAGGCCGGGGGAGAAGGGAAAAGCAGGCAGGCTGGCGGAGAAGGTGGGGCGGGGGAGAAGGGAGGAGAGCAGGCGGGGCAGGGTAGAGTGCAGCAGGAAACCCTATTGCAGGATTTTTCCTTCAATGGGAACGCTAGTGTGTGTATAAAAATCCTAGGAACTAACTTCAGAAGCTACAGATTCCAGCCTTAAGCCATCCCAGTTCCAGAAGATGTGCTGACCTTCCACCATAGAACCAGGATGACACACACCAGACCCTCACTTGACCAGTTTCAGGATCCTTGTCACAGTAGACGGTGCTGGTCTGCTTGTAGACAGCGTTTCAGCCTCCTCCCCTTGATTTCTTTGTTCTGCTTCTCTCTCCCTCCTTATAAAAACCTCTGCCTGCCCTGAGGTGTTGAGATGGGCTTTGCGATAGGAGTTCCCCATCTCCTTAGGTGACTAGTACTTGAATAAACCACTTTCCTTTTCACCAGCATCTGTCTCAGGAGTTTAGTTTTGGTGGTGGTAGGCAGCCGAACTTGGGTTCCAGTCACAACCCAGAGGAAGAGGTGGTTCGCTTAGGTCCTAGTCTCTGCATCTCAGCTTGCTTGTTTCTGCACCTGTTTGAGGATGAATAGATCAGACCTGCTGGGCTTTGTGGTGGCATCAGTTTTTATATCTTGTGACTGTGGGGTACTTATGTGCCTTTGTGTGCCACCCAAGGAGATGATGGGTGATTGCTTATCATAGGGAGGGAAGAAACATTTCATGAGCAATTACTGTGTGCTAGCATTGGGCGTGGTGCTTAATGTGATGTCATGGAATTGTCATAGCAGCCTTGAAAGGTACATATGTTTGGTCCCATTTTCCAGATGGTAAAACTGAGGGTAGGACAAGCTATTTAATTAAACTAAGGTCATGCAGCCAGAAGATTATAAAAACTGAAGGCTCTGGGACTTCACGTTCCATTGCCTCTTAGAAAGGCAATCAAATTAATTACCTCAAATTAATTTCCACTTAAAGAAATGAGAAATAGAAGAGAGAATGAAATCCAAAATAAGTAAGAGAAAATAAATAATATAGGTAAGAGTGGAAAACAAAGAAACAGAAAATAGAAAAACAACAGAGAAAATAAATAGTACCAAAAGTTGGTTCTTTGTGAAGATAAAATTGATAAACCCCTAGACAGAATGATTAGGAAAGAAAAAGAAAGACACAAATTACCAACATCAGGCATGAGAGAAGTGACATCATACAGATTGTACAGACATTGAAAGAATAAGAAGAGAGTAGTGTGAAAAACTTTATGCCAACAAATTTGACAAGCAAGCTGAAATGGGCAAATTCCTTGAAAGGCACAAATACTGAAGTATGCTGGAGAAGTAGAGAACTGGAATAGCCCTGTATCTATTAAAGAAACGAAATTTGTTGTTAAAAACCCCCGGGGAAGGCAACTGTAGATCAAGATCACCTTACTATTAAATTCTGCCATATATTTAGGGAAGAAATATTATCAACTAGAAGCCCGGTGCATGAAATTAGTGCATGGGTAGGGTCCCTAGGCCTGGCCGGTGATCAGGGCCGATCAGGGCCTTCCAGCTGCCGGCAGGGGCCTTCCTTCATTCCGCACCACCCCCTGGTGGTCAGGGCACGTCATCGAACTCCCGGTCTCCCAGTAGAACTCCCAAGGGGACAATTTTCATATTAGGCTTTTATATATATAGATTTTGCACAAGGTATTCCAGAAAATGAGTATTTCTCAACTCATTCTGATATTAAAACTGACAAATATGTTACAAGAAAACTAACCCAGTATCCTTTATAAACACAGACACATAAAAAGCCTCAACAAAATATTATCTCTCTATATAAAACCCTAATATGCAAATAGACCAAATGGCAGAACAACTGAAAAAGCCAACAACTGGTCACTATGACGTGCACTGACCACCAGGGGGCGCACGGAACGTGGCGGGCTTTGGTAGCAGACGGCAGAGCATGGACAATGGCCAGCATCGGCCATGGCGGGATGGTGGAGCAGGTGAGTGGGGGTGCCAGACCAAGGCGGGGCGCCGGTCACTGTCATCAGGGTGAGCCTCTGGTGGTTACTGAAAATTCTCTGCTCCCATGCATCGAGGTCCACCTGGCACTTGCACCTGCTGCTGGTGCCGGCCCCACTCACAGCCTGCTACTGGTGCCGGAGCCGCTGCTCGCAGCCACAGCTGGCACTAGAGCCACCACTTGCACCCGCAGCTGGTGCCCGGTGCCAGTCCCGATCACTTGGCGCTGTCAGCGGGTGCGAGTGGCGGCTGCTGTCCCAATCACCCCTCAGGAGCAGGGGGAGGTGGAGAAGCCCTCGGGAGTGATTGGGGCCCGCAGCCGCCACTCACACCCGCTGACGGCGCTGGCCCTGTTCACACCCGCTGCTGGCGCCGGCCCCAGTCGCTCTGCACTGTCAGAGGATGCGAGCAGGGCTGGTGCTGTCAGTGGGTGGGAGCAGTGGCCGGTGGGAATGGGGCTGCTGCAGACAGGGGACCAGGGGCCATGGTGGGAGGGGCCGGGTGGGGGCATGGTGGATGGGCCGAGACCCGCTCCTGTGCCCACCGCAGCCTCGCAGCCCACAGTTCCTTTCAAGGTGCACGAATTTGTGCACTGGGCCCCTGGTCAGCATATAAAAAGATACTTCATTATGACCTAGTGGGGCTTAGCCCAGTGATGTATGGTTGGTTTAGCATTCAAAATTCAGTTGATGTCATTCACCATGACTATGGATGGAAAGAAAGAAAAACCATAGGATTATGTTGCAGAAAAAAACACTTGACAGAACCCAACATCCAGTTCTATTAAAACTATCAGCAAACTAGGATACAAAGGAACCTTCTTGAACTTATGAAGGGTATTTGTGAGCAGCCTCCAGCGAGCCTCATGCTCAGTGGTGAAGGATGATCCTTTCCCGTGAGAGCAGAATAGACAGGGTGTTCACTCTCCCACATCTATTCACGTCATACCTGAGGTTTTAGCTGGCACCTTTAGACAAGAGGAAGAAAGAAAAGCCATCAGGATGGAAAAGAAAAGAACAAAACTTTTCATTTACTGATGACATGATCATCTACATGCAAAATTCAATGGAATCTACAAGAAAGCTACTAGAATATGAAGTTAACATGCTAACTTAGCAACATTGTAATATAAAAGGTCACTATAAAAACCCATTGTGTTTATATAATACTAGAGGCCCGGTGCACGAAAATTCATGCACTCGGAGGGGTCCCTCAGCCCGGCCTGCACCCTCTCACAATCCGGGACCCCTCGGGTAGGGTCCCTAGGCCTGGCCTCAGATCAGGCCTATCGGGGCTTTCCTTCCCCAGGCTGCAGGCAGCTGGCAGCCAACCCTGCCACTGCCACTGCCACTGCTTCCATCTGTGCAGTGCTGTCCCCCCGCTCCCCTGCCACCAGTGGCCTCCCTCTGCAGGTGACAGGCTGGGGTGCAATGGCTTGGCTGGCCTGGGCCTCCCTCTTTCTTTGCTGGGGGGCGGGGCCAGCCCTGCAAGGGGCCATCTGCCTACCTGATCACCCCTAACCACTCTGCCTGCCTGCCTGATCTCCCCTAACCACTCTGCCTGCCTGCCTGATTGCCCCTAACCGCTTGCTTGGGGGCAGGGCCAGCCCAGGGAGGGGCTGTCTGCCTACCTGATCACCCCTAACCACTGGCCTGCCTACCTGATCACCCCTAACTGCTGGTCTGCCTACCTGATCACCCCTAATCCCTCTGCCTGCCTGCCTGATTGCCCCTTACTGCTCGCTTGGGGGTGGGGCCAGCACTGACTTCTGGTTGGTCAGCCTCCAGTCGTTACTGGTCGTTACAACCCAGGGTTTTTATATATTAGGATAATAGCAATGGACAAAAAATTAAAAATTCTATTGGCAATAGTATAAAAATGTGAAATACTAGTAGGGATCAATCTGACAAAAATCAACAAGGTCTGTACACTGAAAATGATAAAACGTTGCTGCAGGAACCAAAGAAGATCTAAGTAAATGGAGACATGTCTGTGTTCATGACTGCAGGGCTCATGACTATTAAATATCAGTTCTCAAGTTAACCTATAGATGGAATGCAATGTCAGCAGAAATCCCAGCATACTTGTTTGGAAGCGGTTAGAAATTACATGCTGATTTTAAAATTCATATGGAAATGCAAAGTACCTAGAATAGCCAGAACCATTTTGAAAAGGAAGAATAAACTTCGAGGACAAACTATATGTCTTCAAAACATCCAAAAGCTACTATAATCGAGACTGTGTTTGGTGTAAACATAGACAAATGGGCCACTGCAGCAGATAGAAAACCCCAAATAGACCCCACAGGTACGGAAGATTGATTTTCAACAGTGATACAAAGGCAATTCACTGGAAAAGGAATAATCTTTTCAACGGATAGTGTTCGACCAAGTAACTAAGTGCTAAGAAAGAACTTCAATCCGTACCTTGCACTATATATAAAAAAATAAGTAAAAGATGGATCATAGATGCATGAAAAACCTAAAAGTATAAAACCATAGTTTTAAACCTAAACTATAAAACTTTAGGTTAGGCAAAGATTTCTTAGATACAATACCAATAGCACAGTCCACTAAAGAAATGAATTGATAAAGTGGGTTTTATTGAAATTAAGAATTCTTTAAGAATTAACTCTTTAAGATCTCTTTAAATTAAGCTCTTTGAAAGACACGGAAGAGAATAAAAAGACAAGTCGCAGACTGGGAGGAGATATTTAGAAATCCCATCCCTGCTCTGATACAGGAATCACGTACCGAATATAAACAGCCCTTGAAACCCAGTAATGAACAACACAATTAAAAACGGGCGAACTATTTGAATAGACCCATCACTGAGGAGGACATGTGGGTGGCAAGTAGGCACATGGAAAGATGCTTATTGATGATGAGGGAAATGCCAATTAAACCATAATGGAAAGCTTCTCTATTCCTGTCAGAATGGTTACATTGAGAGATTGAGGATAGTAGCCCTTAGGAGGTTCGAAACGACTGTCACTCTTGCACACTGCCGGTGGGAACATGACACGGCACAACCATTTTGGGGAACAGTTTGGTAGTTTCTTAAACGGTCAGACACTGTGATGTTAGCCACTCCAGCGCTGGGCACTTACGCAGGAGAAATGGAGGCGCATGTCCACACAGCATTCCCACAGCAGTGCAGTCTGTAATCGCCCCGCATGGGAGACAGCGGGAATGCCCGGCACAGGGCGGCAGACAGGTGGGCGCATTTCAGAATGACTCGGCTGAGTGACAGGTGACCGACAGGGACGAGTCCACACCGCACGGTTACCTTTATGTGAAACTCGGCGCAGGCGGAGCGCGGTGGTGACCAGCAGCTCAGTGGCTGCCTGGGGAGGTGTGTGTGGGGGGCCCTAAAGGCACCAGGAAACGCGGGGAGGGGTCATGAATGTGCTCGCCGCCCCGATTGTGTGATGTGGTGATACATACGTTAAACACGTATTAAATTGAACACTGTAATACTTGCAGTTTATTGCATGTGAACTATATCTCAGTTAAGCTGTTAAACCATTCCACTGCCGTCCCAGCCCCGTGTTCCCAGGCGGCGGAAACCACAGGCCGGAGGGCATGCAAACAGCCGCAGGCTCCACGCCGTCTCCAAAGGCGTGTCCGAGCAGGAGTCGGCTGTGTGACCTCACATGGAGTCTCGCTGGCTCCCGGGATCTGCCTCACACGGGAGGGAAGGGTGGCGCAGTCAGGACCAGGACAGTGAGCGATTTCATGATCGTCCTCGAAATGCACTACAACGGAGCTAAGTTATTCGATGCCTTCTCCACGCCGACATCGCGGTCTTCAGCTCAGTGCCACACTTCTCTGCCTGGCTCAGCTGTCTGCATCACAGCCTCGGGCCTGCTCAGAAGCATGGGCGCGGGGCAGGGTGTGGAGACCGATCTGAGGGAGCCACAGCTCGGCGATTAGCATGCCTGACACCGCGGCGGCCTTGGCCAGCTCACTGGAGCAGTTTGTTCCTCTCCACAGAGAAATCCATTAGTGGAGATCAATGGCGAGCAGTGTGCAGGCCCCGCCCCCACCCCACTCTGCCTGGCATCTCTGTGGCCCGAGGCAGAGGTACCCGGGGTTTGCTGCCTGCTCTCCAGGGCCAGTGGGCAGGCTCCTCAGGGCAGGGCAGACCCTGGGATCTGCACACCCCGTGGTGCCGCCCCGTGGGCGGGCTGAACACTCAGAGCTGGGCTCACTGCTTTGAGCGACTGGTGGGAGGTGCCGCCGGGGGCCGGTCTGGGGGCGCGGCGCGGCCGAGCTTGCAGGTCAGGCTGTTCAAGAAGCCCACCTCTTCTGTGGTTTGTTCCATGCCAGTTTGCAGACCACTGGGAGCAAGGCCACAGCAGCTGCGAAGCAGGGAAGCACACAATAGTAAATCTATTTGTTCATCCAACAAGTCATTAATAATACTGTTATTACTTAATGCACAAAGTACACACGACTTCCTTTTACTCAGAGGCTCTCTTAGGCTCATAGACTCCAAAAGCTCCTTGAAAGTGTGTGGAAAAGTGCGTGTGCATGTGTGTGTATGCATGCACGCATGCATGTGTATGCATGTGTATATGTATGCATGTAGGTGTGTGCACATGTGTGCATGTGTGTGTATACATGTTTCTACTTTTTTTCCTGGGAAAAGTCCATAGTTTTCACCAGATACTTAAAATGTTCACGCTGTAAGGAAGACTGTAGGTCACCAGCACCCCTCACGTCCGCGGCGCGGGCGGGCTCCCACGGCCCCTCCCCTGTCTCCCGGAGGCAGCCCACACCAGTGCGTTTGTGCTCCCGCCTCACGAGTGTGTGCGGAACTGTTGCCGTGCACTCTGGGCCGGTCTGGCTTCTGTGTGTCGGGCCCAGTACAGAGTGTGCAGTGGTGCGAGGGGTCTCTGCCACAGGTGCCGGGTCCGGGCCAGGGCTTCGGTGGCAGCTGGACAAGGGACCGCTCAGCTCTCCCTCCCCCACAGCTTGTGGCACACCAGCCTCTGCGGCTCTATAGTTGCATCGCCAATGCCCCTCCCCCCCCCGCCCTTTTCCCCACCACCAGGCAGCCTAGGCCGAGAGTCATGCCACGTGCAGAGAGCTGGAACCTCAGTGCCGAGTCTCCTGCCAGCCCCTGGCACATTTCCGAGAGCTGCAGGGCGGATGCCGGTGGCATGAGTCCGTGGCTTTTTGGTGGTGTTGGTGTGGATGCCCTCGAAGCACGGGCAGCCCGTCGGCCTCGTCTGGAAGGCCTCAAGGCCGTCGGGTCCCAGTCCTGGCGCTTGCCCCTGTGTGGTCACAACCAGGGAGCATGGGATGCCTGCTGCCGCCTGGTGCTCAGGGTCTCGGGAAGTTTTTCTAGAACAAAATGCTCACCTGAGACATGCTGAGGGCATTTTTATTTTGACAAGACACTGTGCTGCTGGCACTGGTTGGAGCCAGGGTGTGGCCCCGGTGCTCAGAGACCCTGGCTCCCCCCTTTCCGGCACAGGTCAACGAAGGCTGGTCAGGAGCCCACTGGGCACCAAGGCTGAGCAGTGCAGGTTGTCCAGCGTCCCAGTGAGGACCCACCTACCTGCCCAGGTCCTCAGTGATTCCGCGGACCCTCCAGGTGGTTTATCGTGAGCGCGCCAGGTCCCTGCCGCGGCCGGGCCTCTCTGGCCTGGCCTGTTCGCTCGGCTTCATCTCAGGAGGTGCTGCCGGGCCCTGGGAGCCCCTGCTGCTCCGTGTCCCCCCTCAGTGGCCTGTCCTGGCCCCAGTGCAGGGCTGACCACCGCCCGTCCTGCCTGCAGCCCCTGCGGACGGGCCCGCGGAGCGTGGGAGGCTTGGGAGTGAGGCTGTAGCTGGCTCAAGCCCTGAGGACCCCGGGGCCCAGCTGGGAGCAGGGAGCACTGGGTGGCTCCTCTGGCCCCTCGAGTGGCCCTTGCCCTTGACCACAGAGAATGTGCTGGGCCCCCTGGTCATGACACTGATTTGGGGGCGTCTCTGGAATAGGTGGTCCCACTTAGAATTGACGGGGCACTGGGGAGGAATCGTCTGCTGGGAGGAGAGCGGTGGGGGTTGGGAGAGAAACCACCTCTCCAAGTCAGAGGGCCGGGAAGCCTCGCCGCGGTGCCCGGGCTCGGAGAGCGGACCCGGCTGCGGGGTGTGGGGCGCCGGCTCACCGAGCAGAACACGGTTCCGAGGAGCGAGCTCGTGGTCGGGGCGGCGTGGGAGCGTGGCCTGCCTCTGGGGCAGACAGACACACCCTGCCGGGGCCCAGCAGCAGCGATGGCCTGGGCACGGCTCTGGCAGGGATGGGAAGAGCCCGGATGACCCCACCAAAGGCTCTGTGCTAATTTGCCAACAATCAGGCCAATTTGCTTTTAAAGCAGAGTCACCGAGTAGCCAGTGTTCTGAAAGCTCGAAGATGTTTTCCAAGTTTTGCTGTCATCCCACCTGCCTGTGCCCCTGTGGCCCCGCAGGCCCAGCCTCCTCCCGCACTGCAGTTTTCCAGGCCCTGCAGGCAGGGGAGGGGCAGACGGACACCCCGAGAACCCGACCACGCACCCGGCGTGCCTGGGAGCCCGTGAACTTGCGAGGGGCTGCTGAGCTGGCCACTAGGAGACCTGGTCACTGGATGGCCTCGTCACTGCGGCGCTGCCTTTGGTCGAGTTGCCCTGGTTTCTGAAGTGCAATGTCAGCTCAGAGGTGTGCAGGGAGCCAGAGGCCTCTCCCTTCGAACCCGTACCTCAGCCGCTGTAGCCCCTCGGGCCGAGGCTCCGTCTCCTCTCGGAGGGTAGCAAGCATGCTCCTGACCACGGGGACGCAGGCCTCTGTCTGCCTCTTTGTCTCTTACACACACACACACACACACACACACACACGTGCACACGCACACACGTGCACACACATGCACCCTCCTCCCCCCCACACGCACGCACACTGGTCTCTCTGTCCGTCTGACTCAGCCCACGCACACTCTGCCTGGGGCCCGCGGAGGAGCAGTCGGTGGGATGCGCAGGTTCCCAGGGCACAGCCGCAGTGGAGGGAGGGCGGCCACGTGCCGGGTTGGTCTAAGTAACCTTCCATTGAGGGCGAAGCAGTGAGATCCCCGGGGCAGGCACAGCTGCTCGTCCCTGGGGACGTGCTCACCCGCCCGCAGGTTGGAGGCCCTGCGTGCTGCTGGCCGTCGCGGCTGGGGGTGAACGTCAGGCAGGGATTCAATGGCACATGCTCTGGGCCCGGACTGCTACCCGACGCAGTGTCTGAACCACTGCGACTCCCCCAGATTGGTCCCTCTGTCTTGGGGCTCTGTCCCCTGAGGGGCAGTCCTCCTCTCTCACAGCTCAGAGCCTCCTGAGCCCGCTTCGCCCTTTCCACCCCTCCGCTGCGGCCCTCGTCACTGCTCACGCGGCCACCACCTCAGCCCGTCACCCTTTCCTCCCCAGCCTCCTCTCCGATCAGGCCCCCAGAGCGGACTGGGAGCGACCTGGCCAGTCCCATCAGCCTGAAAGCTTTCGGGGCTGTGTAGACTCAGGGTCCAGTTCAGTGCGGCTGGACGGCTCTACGACCCTCCTGGCCCCAGGGCGCCCCCCGCCCCTCCCCCCCTCCCCCCCTGCCTGTGTACTCGTCTCTGCAGCGCAGGGTGGCTTAATTCTCAGAACGTGTGTGGACTGCTCCCTGATGGTGCCCCCACCTTCCCAGCCCCAGTGCCTCTGCACATCGGCCCCCCTGCCTGGAACGCCTTCCTGAGTGACCGTCATAGGCCTCCCAGCCCAGCCCAGACGGCCTCCGCTCCCTCTGTCTGCACGCACCCTCCCTTTGTTCTTCGTCCTCGCGATGACGGCTGTTGTGCTTGTAACACGGTGCACTTTGCTTCCATGCCTACTGCCCTCTTACCCCTGCCTAGGCTGTGACATTTGAGGGCAAGAACCATGCTCTGTCCACCTCTGTATGCCCAGCCTCTGGCCCAACCTGGCCCACGCTGGTCCTCAAGGATGGTGGTCCATTCTCCCCCAGTGAGCTCATGCCACCAGGGTTTTATCAAGCACCCACTGTGTGCCAGGCACAGCTCTGGGCACCGAGGACATGGCAATGAACCTGACCTCGTGGGCGAGGTGGGTAACAAACACATCAGGGGACACGCCGCAAGATGCCACCGGGAGCCAGCAAAGGAGACTGAGAAGGAGCAGCCGACAGAGCAGGAGGCAGGCCCGGGGAGAGGCAGAGAGAAGGCGGTGATGCCGGGCCTGGGGGTGCCTCCGCCGCCGGCGGTGCTGGTGGTCGAGGCAGGTAAGGGTTTACAGCAGGGAGGCCCTAGCTGCGGGTGCTGGGCCCCACGCTGATGGGCGGCGTTCAGGGAGATGGGAGGGGCCTCGCAACCAGCAGGCAGAGACGCCTCTTAGAGAAGCTGCATTGCAAAGGGAGCAAAGCCAGGAGGGGGCGGCGTCGGGGAGGGGTGGTCTCCCGAAGACGGGAGCGATGGCAGTGTGTGTCCTAACGGAAGGGGTGCCCTGCAGAGAGCGTGCTGCAGGCCGGAGAGAAGGGACGGAGGTGGCCCGTGTCCTGGAGGCGGCGAGAGGGGCGTGGCTGCTGCACTAACCAGCTGCTCTGCCGGCTCCGCGCCGAGGGCTCCGCGCCGAGGGCCCCCCGGGCTGGGCTTCCCGCGCTCTGAGTGCGGGGTCCGGACGGCGCAGACAGTGTGGGTGGAGCAGCTCCGGGCAGCCGGCCCTGGTCAGGGGTGGCTGCTTTGCCTGAGGAGAAATGTGTGCCCGGGTGTGAGTGCTGGTGCCAGAGGGTGACACTCACAAACGGCAGGCTGCTGGGCCGAGGCCGAGGCCACCTTCAGGCTTGTGTCAGGGACAAGGCGGAGCCAAGCCAGGCGCTGGGCAGCAGCGGGCGTGGGCCCGGTGAGGAGCCGAGGGGCCGCGGGGCCCCGTCACGGCGTGGGGACCAGGCCCGGCTCCCCGGCAGCTCGGCACGCAGCCAGCCGGTCCTCTGGGCACGGCTCACAGGCACGACCGGTCTGTGCCAGGCTCTGGGGCTGCTTGTTTACTGGCCGCCCGCTCTTCCCGGTCTGTTCTGCACCAGGACGGAATCATCGGTTCATCGAGAGAGGCGGGCGGAGGCTCGAGGGTCACAGGACATTCCTGGTCCCACGTTAGCGGTGAACACGCAGGCCCGGTCACATCAGCAGACGTGGTGCTGCGTGTCCGGTGGCTGAGGCCCTCGGATCCCCGCAGGGCAGGTTCGGGTCCTGTGGAGGGATGTGTGTTGGGGCCCGAGGCGGCATCACTGCGGTGTCCGCTCGGGTCCTGCGGGTCCAGGCTCGGGCGGGGGTGGGTGAGGGCACCGCCTGTGGGTCCTGGAGGCTCACCCTGCTGTGCGCCATCAGGAGCCCCTGGGCCTGCACCGAGGGCCGTGGCCCCGCCTGTGGCCTTTGCTGCTGAGTGAGAGCTCGCAGGGCCGGGCCGGCCAGCTCTGCGCTCGGACGCTGCTCCTCCGGCCCGGCTGCTGGGAGCCCCTGGAGGGCTGCGTGCCGGACGGACCTAGGAGACACTGAGCACCTGCTCCGTGGGAGTGTGAGGACAGAGCCTGGCATTCTTGGTCCTTTCTCCTCACAGCAGCAGCACCTTATTCTATAGGTGAGGAAACTGAGGCACCGGACGGCTGAGCATAGGACCCAGGCTGATCCCAAAGCCTGGAGAATTTCTAGAACCTTCCCTGCGTTAAGCCCTCAGCCCCTGTTAGGTACCCTGGATGGACACGGCTCAAGTCCTCCGTGTGTTCGTTGTGGACAGATTTTATAACTGAGTGTTGGAGAGCTCCTCTGAATGCCAGGCCTGGCAGTAGGTGGCAGCTGGGTGATGGGGGTGGGGGAACGGGGGGCGGGGGGCGGCAGCAATGCCTCCTGGAGGTGCCGTGAATTGGGAATCAAGGCCCAGAGTCATGGGCATGGGGTGGGTGCCCTTGACGGGAAATGGCTCTGGGCACATGCCCTGGCCTGGAGTGCTCAGCCTCCGCCTCTAGGTCCGTCTAGAGGCAGCGAGTTTGTGTGTGTGCAGGCCCACGCGTGTGTTTGCATGTGCATGTGTGGACAGCAACCAGGAAAGTGTGTGTCCTTCCATCCGTCTGCATCTGTTGGCGTACTGATTGCCCATCCAGGTCCATCCTTTGCTTCTCTCTGGACCTGCAGTGCATGGCAGAGGAGGCACTGAGTCAGTACTTGTTCAGATGATGCCGCCATGCGCGTGTCACCTGCGCAACGGCGGGGTGCGGCCACTCAGTCCTGCCAGCAGTTCACTTCTGCCTTGGGCTCCCTGTGTCCCCTCCCTGACACAGGGCCCCTCAGACCCCCTTCCTCCCAGGTGGGAGTCTTTGAGTGTGAAGATGGCTGAAGGATGGCTGGCCCTGGGTGGGCGCCCAGTCCGTGGGGAGGGGTTACCCCTGATCCCTTCCTCTCTCCTGCCTGCTCACAGACAGTTTGCCTGATTCTCTACCGTCTGCACCATTTGCTTTGCTAATTTCACTGGCCTTTGCTCGCACCTCCCCAGGCTGAGCCTTTTTAGAGTCTTGGAAGTGGAAAATGAAAACCCAGCCCGGAATCTTCCCAAGCTTAGGGCGGCACCTTCTTCCCGGTTTGTTTCCTCCTTCAGTGAGTTTAGGGAAGTAGAGGAAATGTTCCCTGGGAGTAAGAGAATGAGAGAATGGCCAGGGTGACACTTGGAGACATTATACCTATCACAAGAGGCCCGGTGCATGAAATTTGTGCACTCGGGGGGGGGGGTCCCCTCAGCCCGACCTGTGCCCTCTTGCAGTCTGGAAGCCCTTGAGGGATGTCTGACTGACAGCTTAGGCCCGCTCCCCGCAACATAGAGAACAAAGGATAAACAGTCGGACATCCTTAGTGCTGCTGCGGAGGCGGGAGTGGCTCCCACCACCACTGCTGAACTCTCCAGCCGTGAGCCCGGCTTCTGGCTGAGCGGCGCTCCCCCTGTGGGAGCACACTGACCACCAGGGGACAGCTGCTGCGTTGAGTGGGATCAGGCTGAAACCAGCTCTCCAACATCCCCCAAGGGGTCCTGGATTGCGAGAGGGCGCAGGCCAGGCTGAGGGACCCCACTGGTGCACGATTGGGGCTGGAGAGGGATGCGGGAGGTTGGCCAGCCAGGGAGGGACTGCGGGAGGGCTCCAGGCTGTGTTCGGCCCATCTCACTCAGTCCTGATCGACTGGACCCCAGCAGCAAGCTAACCTACCGCGGTCATAGCATATCATTAGCATATCACGCTTTGATTGGTTGAATGGATGACCGGGCGACCAGACACTTAGCATATTAGACTTTTATTACATAAGACTAGAAGCCCGTTGCACGAAGTTTCGTGCAATAGACCTTCCTACACCTGGCTGCCGGCACCAGTTTTCCGCCAGCAGCAGTTTTCCTCTGGCCACCCGCCGATCGGAGCACCTCCCGCCAGCGCGATTGGCCACCCCGAGAGGAACTCCGATCGGGAGGCGCTCTGATCGGGCGGGTGGCCAGAGGAAAACTGCTGCTGGCGGAAAACTGGTGCCGGCAGCCACGCAATCGGCCACCCCGAGTTCCGCCACCGGCGCCTTCTGCTGGCTCCATCGGTCCTCCCGTAGTGCCGGCCGTTGGGGCCTGCGGGAGGAACGGGGGGCGGGGACTCGCTCATCCTGTCAGCCCAATTGGCCACCCCAAGTCCCGCCCCCAGCCTGCCGCCAGCCCAGTCGTGGGCGTAGCGGAGTGACGGTTATTTGCATACTTCCTTTTATTAGGTAGGATGTCTATATCTATCTTTGATTTAGGATGAGGTTCTGTCCCGATAAGCCCATTATAAGTTGAAAATATTAAGTTGGAAATGTATTTCATGCACCTGACCTGCTGAGAACCGCAGCTTAGTCGAGCCCATCATCCTTGAGCTCGGAACACTTACCGTGGCCAGAGCCGGAGAAACATCGCCCACAAAGCCGTTCTGTGACAGTGTCGGGCAGCGCCTCTGATCGGTTATGCGTGCCGCTCTGCACCGTCACGAAGTTAAAAAGTCTTCAGACCCTCCTGAGGCTGGCTGGTCTTTACTCATATCTGCATCGATGCAGACCGCCGCCCCCCCCCCCCCAAGTGATAGGCACATGGGGGTTCATTCCACTTTTTCGAATGTTTGAAGTTTTCCATAATAAGAAGTAAAACAAAGTAAGACGATAGCAATGTTCTCTAGTTGTGCAGGTGTCAGTGTTTGTTCTTCATTTTAGGTTTTATGCACTAGCTGTTCTGGAATCCTAGGTGCTGTCCTCACCTGTGGCTGCAGAGGAGCAGACGGCAGGCTGGAGGTACAGCAATACTCCTGTGAGCAGGAGACTGTCAGTGTGTTTCCTGGGGACTTTGTCAAGTGACATGCGCGGAACATAGTCATACGTGTTTTTGACCAGATGGCGCTTCCTACGAGGGACCAAAGAGGCCAGGGCTTGAGTGGTGGAGGTGGTGGGGGCTCGAGGGCTCGCAGGCAGATGGCCTGGCTCTGCACAGTCCTCCTAGGACTGGGGAGTGACGCCCCATCTGCGAGGTGAGGGTAAGGAGGCCACTGCGTGTGGAATGTGACCTCACACAAAGGAGCGCAGCACTGAGAGCGGCTGGAGGGGTGAGGCCGGGAGGCCTCGGGCACGGCGAGGAAGGCGGTCATTAAAGGCCACGTCCTGTGGTCATCTGTGTGAAATGTCCGGACAGCCGACCCGTCAGGACAGCAGTGGTTGCCCGGGCCTGCGGGTGGCTGGTGAGGGTCAGCGTATCAGTCTGGTGGGGCTGCTACAACAACACACCACCCACTGGGTGGCCTTGTCAGCAGTGAGTGGTCACTCGTGGCAGTGGAGGCTGGGAGCTCGGGCCGGGCCAGCAGGTGCGGGTCTGGTGAGAGCCTTCCTCGGTCGCGGACTGCCCGCCCCGGCTGCGTCTCCCGTGGCGGGAGGGGCAGGGAGCTCTGCGGGGTCTCTTTTACAGGAGCCTCATCTCATTATGAGGGCTCCACCCTCGCAAACTAAGCATCTCCCAGTGCCATCACATCCGGATTTCAGCCTGTGAATTCCGGGGACACAGGCCTCTGGACCGCAGCCGGGCGCGGTTCCGTGGACAGGCAGGCTCTTGGTGCTGGGGCGTGGGCATGCTCTAAGCTGGATTGTAGTAATGGCTCTGCAGCTGCGGACATATTGAAGCCACTGGATTGTACACTTAAATGGACGAATTTTGTGGCATGTAAATTATATCTCAATAAAGCTGTTTGACAAAACCCACCGCTGTCATCGAGTTAGTTAAGGATGAAGGGAAACGCCGCGGGGAGTGTGTGGGGAGGGCCCGCGGCGTGCCGGCCCGTCCCCTGGGGCCTTCCCTCCTCATCTGCTGTCTGTGACGAGCCGCGCGGCCGGGCAGTCAGTGGCTGGAAAGGACCATTTCAAGGCGTTAATGACCGCACGCTGGCCTGGAACCTAAGTCTCTGAAATAGAGGCGTTATATTCCTTTACATGTTTGGTCCTTACCAGCATCTCGTTAAAGAAGCGTGACTCCGTTGGACAGTCTGCAGAGTGGCGTGTTCCGCGTGGTTCCTGCCGCCCGCACCCACACCTCGCCCCGAGCCGTCCTGTTCGAATGCCCACATTTCTCAGGTCGTGGAAATGGCTGAATCTTGGTACAATGTCAACCTTTAGATTCTCACTTCCATTAACAGATTTAAAGCTAATGAGAAGCTAATCTAATTGACTCATCATCTCCTAATTGATCTCTCTTCCTTTAATAATCCCTTAATTAACTAAATTGTTGTGAGAGAGACAAAGAGACCAGACCCACGGAGGTGACTGAGAATCGGCCTTGAGGTGGGACTTGCTGTCCCTCACGTTCCACACAGGCAGGCGCCTCCCCGGCTCCAGGCAGACCGTGCCCGCTGCCCGCTGCCCGCTGCCCGCTGCCCACTGCCCTCCCCACTTGCTCCTGGAGCGGGTGGCGCGGGAGCAGAATCCCTTCTCGTTACCCTGCGCTGTCCTGCCGGGGCCTGGGCGGCTCCCCAGGGAGGGCGAACGCCGGAACCAGGGCCGTTGGAAAGCCGTGGCTGTGCAGGGAGCGATGCTCGGAAGTGTGGGCAGGACAGTCCGGAAGCCCAGCCGGACGGCTGCTTGGACACGTGTGAGGAATTTTGAGTCCCTCTGCTTGCCCAGCTCGGCAGGCCTGGCCCGCGCTGTGGGCATTCTCGGAGCTCTCTCTGGGTTCCTCTCCTCCTGTCACACCTCCAACACGGGAGGCACCTGCGGGGCCCCGGGTGTGTGCTCCCATGAGCTGGCTCCCTCACTCCGTGCTCAGTGACGCCCCTGTGGTAGCATGGGACCGGCCGCGGTGGGATGTCTGCACGGAGCAGGGCGGGTCATCGCTACCTATCGAGGGCCTGTTAACCCTTTGCCAGCACACGCTGCCCCGGGGGCTGCAGGGCGGCCCCTGCTTCCTCTGTCCACGCCAGTGTCCCCGCAGGACTGGGTCGGGGCTCTCAGAACAAGGTTTCCAGAGGCCACGTGCAGCTCTCGGTCTGCCGTGACCGAACCGCGGGCCGGCTAAAGCCTCACTGCGGCCGGGGTGGCTGCCGCTGGGCCACGGGCTGCCTGGGCCCGTGCCCCGGAGCCAGCTCTCCTGTCAGAGCCCACGCCCTGCAGCCCTGCGGCATGTCCCCCTGTAGGAGGCGTGTTAGGGTGGCGTGAGGGGCCAGCTGGAGCTGTGGGTCGCTGCTCCCCCTCTAGCTTGACCCCCTTTCCTGTGGGCGTCGCACCCTCTGGGCCTGTGGGTCCTGAGCGGTGTGCCTCTCGTGTCCCTCCCTCTGCACCCCTTCCAGGCCCCCGTCCAAAGGGGTGGGGTGGAGAGGTTTTGTGGAGGGAGGTGCTCCACGAGCCCACGTGTGTGTTTGGAGCCGGGACTGCGTGTCCGTGTGCCGGCAGTGCTCACCCTGGGCCTCCTGGCCTTTGCTGGGGCTGCTCGGGTGCGAGCCGTGAGGAGGGGCAGCTGCAGGGGCCCGGCTGGCGCTGACCTGGCGCCTCCCGCCTCGCAGGCAGGGTCTGCTGCCTCCCAGGGGTGAACAGCAGGTGTGTTGGGTGCTGCTGGTTATCCTGAGACGAAAGGTGAGGTATCCAGTCCCCGAGGGCTCCCGGCCTGGGGCAGGCCCGGCCGTCTGGTGGGTGTGAGGGCGAGGAGGGCGGCGTGCTGCTCTGCCGGCTGTCTCACTGGCTGCGCAGAGCGGCCTGCTGAGGACCTGCCTCTGTACCCGCTTCTCCCAGGAGGAAGCTGAGGCCGGTCGGTTCAGTCCTCGCCCGCGGCCACACGGTGCCTTTGTGTGGGACTCAAAGCCCGTGTCTGTTCTCTCCCATTGGCTGGGGCGGGGGTGGAGGTCCACCGCGTGCAGGCTGACTGCCGGTGCTGCCTCTGGTAGCGTCTGAACTTCTTTGGGCCTCACGCATGCCTGTGAGGGATTTCACAACACTGAGGCCCATGTCTACCTCCTCCAGGCAGCCCGCTCTGACTGCTCCTCCTCCTGCCTTCACTTAACTGTCAGCTCTGACGCCTGAACTGTGTGCTCAGGAGCTACGGGGCCTGTGTGGCTTCTGGTTGCTCCTTCCTTACGCAAGAACCCACGGTGGGCCAGGCCCGGCACTGCCTCCCGTCCGCTGCTCGGCCCTGGGTCTCCCCTCTGGCTCACGGTGTCCCTTGAAGTGCTCAGGCTGATGTGTGGGGCTGTAGCTGCCCCAGCCAAGCCCAGGGTCAGTCAGCCCTCTTTTGTGTCCAAAAGCCAGAGACTGAGGAGTAGGCTGTGTGGCCGGCCCCGGAGTGGCCAGGCGGCCGAGAAGTCGGCAGAGCCTCAGGTTCCTCGTCCGTGAAACCGGACGTGCTGCAGCCCTGCCTGCTGGGGAGGGTCCAGGCCAGCCCGGGGCAGAGCCCTGCAACGCTGCCTGGAAGCCCCGTACTTGGCCCCACCCCCCTCTCCCCGTGGGACCTGGTCCACGGCCTGGCCTGGGGTCCGCAGGAAGAGGCGGCGACAGTGTGTGTGTGGCCTCGGGGACCTGGTCTCCACGTCCCGGGCAGATGCGTGGTTCTCTCCCCGAGGGCTGGCTCTGCTTCTTTCTGGGAGGTAGCGGTTTCGGGCCAGGCCCGTGGGAAGGCCCCGAGGGGCCTCTGTGGCCCCCACCCCCAACAGACCCGGGAAGACAGAGCAGGGAGGCGGGCCAGGTCCGTCCAGGGGCTGGACACCTTTCAGGCCAGGCTTTGCTCTTCCCGTTGGGAGCCCAGGTTGGCGGCCCCCTGACCAGCACTCGGACTGTGGCCTGGGTTTTGGGGAAGGAGGCAGTGCCCCGGGAGGTGGGGGCGGTGCTCTCCGTCTGCCCCGCGTGGCTGGCCTTCCCTGGGCTGTGAGGGCTGCTGTCTCTCAGCCTCGCTGCCAGCGGAACCCGGCGCCCTCCCTGCAGCGGGTGGGCGCGGGCACCCAGGGCTCCTGGTTCTGAGCCTGGAAACTCGGGACGTTGGGTTGGGTCTGGCTCAGCTTAACTGTTTGGAAAGTAAGGCGGTACGGGGCGAGGGCAGCAGCCACCCTGCCACAGACGGTGGGAGGAGAGACTGCCCTGCAGGAACTTAGCCTCCGGTCCCACCTCACCTCTGGTTCAGCAAAGCAAAGATGGGCGTTTGTCCTGTGTACGCGTGCAGCGCGCCCAGCCAGCCCGGCCTGGGCCCCCCGGGCCATCCTGCTGCGGACCCTGCTCTGACCTCCCCGCGCGGGACCGGCGTTACTGAGCCTCTGAGCCCAGCGTGCTCCCCTCACACCGCAGTCGGAACCCTTCTAGAGTTCTCCCGAGGACTCAGTGGGAAAACGGGGGAGCTGGGGTGCTGGCGCAGGACGGAGGCAGTGCTCGGGAAGCCGGGCCCCCCCTCCCGGAGGCTGCTCCGTGGGGAGGTGACTCCGCGGTTAGCAGAGGCCAGCGCACCAGGCTTAGGGCGCCCTGAAGGGAGCCGGACGCAGAACCGTTGGATTGTGTTGCACAGAGTGCGCTGCCGGCCATGGCGCGGGCCGCTCTGGGCTGTCAGCCCGCCGGCTGCTGGGCTCCTGGGCGTCCCGCTGCCACTGCTCGTGTGCTTCCGTCCTCTGCTCTCCGCGCCTGTCTGTGGCCTTAGACCCCAGGTCTGCGTTCTGGCCTGCAAACATTCTCAGGGCCTCCCGTGCCGCCAGTGTGCAGGAGGGGGTCTGCACCCCCGTCTCACTCCCTTGAGGTCCCCAGGGAGGGGCTGAGGAAGGTCAGGGTCCAGTGGGTTGGAGGAAGCGGCTTCTTGGGGTCTTGTGTTCCCTCATGGGCTCAGTGCAGCTCCTCCTCATGCCCTAACGTCCAGGCCTTTGTCCGCAGCCTCCCTGGCCCTCCCGGCCAGCACGGAGCCCTGGTTAACGTGGTGTGGCTGGCACTGCCCTCAGCCGTGCCTGGAGCCCGGGTGCACGCCGCACACGTTTGTCCTGAGCTTGGGGTCCAGGACGGCCTCGCACCGGGCTTGCTTTCTGTGCTCCGTGGTGGCAGCTCCGGCATCCTGGGAGTCTCCCTCGCCTGTCGGGCCCGGTCCTCCCGGTTCCTGGGCTGCTGTTCCAGGTCACTGGGCTGGGGCCTCCCCCAGATCTTGTCCTTTAAGACGCATTGATTTCTGTGCTGACTTTTACAGTACAAATGTCATCATCAGGTAAAGCAATTGAAGCGGTAATCTATTCACTGAGCTCAGACGGCCTCTCTCACTCTGCTTGGCCCAGCGTGTCCACAGAAGCGCTGCTGGGTTTGTCTCTACGACAGGCCCCGCCTGGGCACCAGGGCTGGGCCAGCTGGGGCGTGAGGGCCGGTGGTGTACGAGACCTGCCCCTGCTGCATAGCACCGGCCACACAGCGCCTTCCAAGAGGGACAGTATGTGTGATGCAAGGGGATGGGTGAGGCTCTGCAGGCAGCCGCTCCCCAGCCAGGGTCTTGGGGCCACCCTGCATCTCTCACCCATTCAGTGGGGACAGTCATACTTCCCTAGAAAGAACATGAAATAACAGACATAGACCAGCGCCTTCCACCGGCCGGGCCACTGTGCAGCTGGGCCTCAGCAGGCGTGGCTCCCCTTCCCTCCCCCGTAGCCCTCCGGGTGCGGGAAGGGCCGGGTGGCCGGCGGACTGACTCAGAGGGAGCTGCAGCCCGGAGGAGAGAGCGGTCTCACGGGAGCAGCTGCAGTCTCTGGTCTCTGAGCTCTGTGGGTAAGGTGCGCAGTGGCTCCATTTCCCAGTTCCCATTCCCAGCTCTGCAAGCCCATCCAGAAACAGGGTTTCCTGTGCACAGGAGGGCCTTGCGGGCATCTTTTCCCCCCAAGCGTAAAGGCATGGAGCCGGCTGTGTTGATGGGCAGGCGGGGTTGGGGGGCTGTTTGTCCTGCTGGCACACGCAGGCCGGGCGCCCGGGGCTACGGAGAAGGGAGGCCCCTGGGTTCTGGAGGGAGATGGTCTGGCGATGGGAGGAAAGGGCTCTGGCTTAGCTGCTGTTGGGCTGTTTTCTAGGAAGGCCCTGGTGATAGGAGAAAGCGGGGATGGAGCGCCGGGCCCACGGGCAGCACCGGGCTGGAGGTGCCCTGGGACCAGGCCGCACAGGCAGCAGCGCCGCCCGCTGCGTTGGGAAGCACCGTTGCCGGGGTGAGCTCAGGTTCTGCTGCGGCCCCAAGGTGGGGAGACTGGCAGATCAGGGCAGGCAGGAAGCTCTTGGGCTGTGCCGGGCCCATACCACGTGTGTCTCAGGAAGGCAGCCATCCTTCCCTGCTAATCCCAAGGACACTGCACATGTGCCCAGGGCCGTCGGGGAGCCCAGAGACGGCAGGCCTCAAACCTATACGCGGAGGGCGCGTCCTTGCGCTCCCCTGCCCTGCCCCTGGCCTTCGGGAGCTCTGGGAGTCCGGTCAGCCCTGGGTGCCCTGGGGCCCTCTGGCTACCCTGCCCCTTGCAGGGCAGTGAGTGCTTCTCCAGGGTTATTAGCTCCCGGCAGTGGGGAGGGGTGTGGCTGGCAGAGTCGGAGCGAGTGAGCAAGCGAGCGTAGCTTGTGCTGGACGTGGTGGAATTGCAGGGCTGGTGGCTAGGAGTCTGGGAAAGTGAGGAGGAGGGATGGAGAGCAGCTTGTGGCCCTCAGCGGGCCAGCGCCCCGTTTTCCCATCCTGGGTCGGTATGGGGCAGGCTGCAGCCACCCTGAGCAGCAGAGCTGGGAGCAGGGGAGCCAGCGGGCCCTTAGCTCTGAGCCCCAGGGGCCACCTGGTCTCACCTTTGAGGCCGAGGCCCAGCCGGGGGCTGCAGGGGACAGCTGTTCCCTGAGCACAGGCCCCAGGACGGCGCCTTGCAGCCTGTGTCTTAGGGACACTGGTTGACACGTCAGCTTTGAGCCAGTGCTGAGACTCGAGGCAGCTACTGGCCACTGGGACCTGGAGGAGGGTCGGAGGCCGAGGCTCCACGCCCGCCCACACTCGTACCCCCGCTGCTGGACCCTGGCTGCCCCTCGGACTGGATGGAGCACAGGCTGAGGGCCAAGGAGAGGGTGGGGAGGATCCCGCTGCTGGACCCTGGCTGCCCCTCGGACTGGATGGAGCACAGGCTGAGGGCCAAGGAGAGGGTGGGAGGGTCCCGCTGGTGGGCCAGCTGCTCCTCCCTGCCAAGCAGAGCTCACAGCTGCTTCCAGGGCCCTTGGGAAAGCCTTCTCCCGGGAATCACTGAGCGTGCTGGGCGGTCTCGAAGGAACTCCCAGGGGGACCCTGGGCAGCTGCCATCGCCAGCCACGGCCCAGCCCGCCACGCCGCTTCCCCACCCGCCTCCAAGGGCCACGCTGGGCTGGCTGAGCGCTCTCGGTTGCAGGCCACAGGCACACCGTGCCTCCCCTGGGTCTGGGAAGGTGAGGGACCTGGGCCACCGCAGGGACAGAGTGAATGTGGCCATGATTTTGCCCTTATCCAAGCTCTGCTCTGGGGCAGTTCCTGCGATGGCCACACTCTTCTCCTTCACTTCCCTGGCCTGCTGCCCAGGACTCCAGGGTTCATCGCGATAAATTGCCAATGCCAGGACCTTCTCCTGTTTAACGTTTAATTGTCGTCAGCAGTATTAATTACACCCTCCAACCCGCCTGGCCCAGCCCCACTGTTGGTTCCGTGTCCTCCTGCTCAGAGCAGGCCCAGCTCCAACCACGAGCCCTTCCCGTGTGACCGCCAGCCCTTTCCTCTTGTGAACAAAACGTGACAACTGGAAGTTCGCAGAAAATAATACAGTTGTTTTCTGCCTTTTCTATTGATTTGGTTTTAGCAGGAAGAAGCTAGATGCAATTTTTGTTTGATTTTCCTCTTGGTTTCCAAGGGAACAGAGATGCTGCTGGCAGTCCCTGCCCCCGCCTCCCCGTGAGCCTCCTCGTGGCCACTGCCACCTGCGTGCACACCCGTTGGGCAAGTCGGCCAGCAGGTCATCCCCCCTCCTTGCCGCGGGCCTGGCCGAGGAGCAGGGCGATGCGGCGGACAGCCCGGCAGCACCTTGGGAAGGGAATTCTGACTTCCGTGAGGAGCCCTCCTGGAGACCCGCCAGCGCGCAGGCCTCAGCGTGGGGACTGTTCCCGGCTCCCGGCACGCGCTCAGGCCGTGTTCCCGCTGTGCGCTGGGCTGGGCGTTTCCAGTGGGGGTGGAGGCGCTCGGTGGCATCACCTGCCAACCACGCGCCCCAGTGCCTGGCAGAGCGAGAGCTCACGAATGCTCTGACCTGCAGCTGCGTCTCCGCTCAGCTTCTGGGACCGAGTCACTCCCCTAGACCCCACTCCCCGCGTAGGCCACCGCCGACAAGGCTTCAGAAACCCCAACACGAAGGTCCACTGGCTTCGGAGCCGCCTGGGGAGCGCGGGGTCAGAGCATGGCTGGAACTCGTTCCCCCTCCTCCCACGCCTGGTGTCAGCTTATTTCTCATGCCATCTCTTACTCGGAAGGCTCTCCGGGCCGCGGGGTTGGCGGCCAGGCGAGGGGCTTTGGGTGGCGGGGGCTCTTTCTCAGCTTTCACGTAGCCAGCCCGTCTGCCCCGCAGTGACAGTGAGAGGCGGGAGCTGGAACAGATGCCCAGCCTTCCTGAGAGCAGCTGGGCACACACTTCTCTACAAGCACTCGCTGGGTCTCGAGAGCCGAGAGGAACTGCCACACAGATGCCGAGAGGTGATGGAGCGTCGGCCTCCGCCACTAGGATGCCCTGGTTGCACAGAGCGCTGGACGGTCCTCTGCCGGTTCTGAGAGAACAGCTTTTGAGATGGGTTCCCCTAGCTTCCATTCCCTGCTTTCCCAGAGCTGCCCTGTGTGACCCCTGATCTTACAGTGAGAGTGCTCATCCACACCCAGAAGGACTGTTTTGAGGCTAGAAGGGATAGAGCATGGTTCCTGGCACGTAGTAGGCCCTCCATGCGAGCAGATGCCTTTTTTTCTGCTTGTAATGCTGGGGTTGCTACTGATGGCTCCTCTCTGCTCGGCGTGTGTGGAGCAGAGCTGTGGCCGGTACTCGGGCGGGGCAGTGGGGACCACTAACAGGCTGCTGGACCCTGGCCGCATAGCCTCCAGAGCCTTTGTTGGCCATGCCTCCTTTCCTTCCTCTGAACGCCAGAGGTACACATCCACGTTCCTTCCCGTTGATGTGGTTCTGTAAACTGTTGACATCATTGTTCCTAAAGAGTTACTTGAGAATGGCAGCGCCAGGTTTGGCCTGCAGGAGGCATGGGGGCTAGGAGGGGAAGCAGAGGAGGGGAGCTACACTGAGCTGGGGGTTCCACGTGTTTAGGGTGGAATGTGTGGTTTGTGAAGGTATGCTTAGTGGGGAGGAAGGAAGACGCACAGTGGGCACTTCTAAGGTGACATCCTCAGCCAGGGATATCAGCAAGACGGGACATTGTGTGTATATATGGTAGTCCTCTTTTTTTTGGTCCTTCTTTATGGAGACCAGAGCCAACCTAGCCCCATCCCCCAGCTTAGGAATTGGTGTCATGGAAATTTGAGATGAACTGTGTTTTGGCCCACATGATGGTGATGATGATGATGATGATGGTAGTGATGGTCATGACTAATGATGTTGGTGATGATGGTGATGATGGTGATGATTATAATGATGTGGTGATGGTGGTGATTATGATGGTGGTGATTATGATGGTGGTGATGGTGGTGGGGATGGTGGTGACGATGATGGTTATTATTATGATGGTGGTGGTGGTAATGATGATGGTGATGATAATGGTGATGATGATGATGGTGGTGGTGGTGGTGATGGTGATGCTGATGCTGCTGCTGCTACTGATCCTGATGCTGATGCTGGTGATAGTGATGGTGATGATGATCGTGATGATGGTGATGATGATGGTGATGATGATGGTGATGATGATGGTGGTGGTGGTGGTGGTGATGATGGTGATGATGGTGGTGATGGTGATGCTGCTGCTGCTGCTGCTGGTGATGGTGATGATGATGATGGTGATGGTGATGCTGATGGTGATGATGGTGATGGTGATGCTGATGATGGTGATGGTGATGATGGTGATGGGGATGATGATGGTCATAGTGATGATGATGGTGATGATGGTGATGATGATGGTGATGGTGATGATGGTGATGATGATGATGATGGTGATGGTGGTGATGATGCTGGTGCTGATGATGATGATGATGGTGATGGTGATGATGGTGATGGTGATGGTGATGGTGATGGTGATGATGGTGATGATGATGGTGATGGTGGTGATGATGCTGATGCTGATGATGGTGATGGTGATGATGATGATGGTGATGATGGTGATGGTGATGGTGATGATGATGGTGGTGGTGGTGATGATGGTGATGGTGATGATGGTGATGATGGTGATGGTGATGATGATGATGGTGATGATGGTGATGATGATGGTGATGGTGGTGATGATGATGGTGGTGATGGTGATGATGATGGTGGTGGTGGTGATGATGGTGATGCTGATGCTGATGATGGTGATGATGATGATGGTGGTGGTGATAATGGTGGTGATAGAGCCAATCCAGCCCATATCACATGCTAGGGACTGATTTATCTGCATTGCATGGGTTAATTCATTTAATTATAAGAATCCTATGACCTTTGTACTATTATTATCTCCATTTTATAGATGAAGAACAGAGGCAAGGAGAGAAGTTTGGCAGTGTGCATTGTCAAGGGGTGGAGCCGATGTTGAGCTCTGGCTGGTGTAAGCACTGTGCCACCCTGCCTCTCTCAGTATGCTGAGCAGCCATGCAGAGCCAGGCAGTGCCCTGTGAGGCAGACAGGCTCTGGGCCAATGCTGACAGAAACATAACGTGAGTCACGTGCATAATTTAAAACTTAAAAGTAGCCCTGGCCGGTGTGGCTCAATTGGTTGGGCATCATCCCGTGCACCGAAAGGTTGCAGGCTCAATCCCTGGTGGGGGGTGTGTGTGCAGGAGCAGCAGATGCATGTTTCGCTCTTGCATTGATGTTTCTCTCTTTCCCTCTCTTCCTTCTTCTCCCTTTAAGAATCATAAAAATATTTGTAAAAAGTAAAAAGATGCAGGTAATTATTTAGTATGTTTTATTTAGCCCCGTGCATTTAGTCCATTATTGTCATTCCAGCATGTAGTCAACGTAAAATATTATGTGTAAAGCACTGTGCATTCTTTGTTTTGTGCTGTCTTTGAAATTCAGCATCTGTTTTGCACTTCTCAGGGGAAGTGACCAGTAACAGGTTGCTGGCTCCTGGCCTCTCTCAGTTGGCCTCACCACTCCCACGTGCTCAGCGGCCACGCGAGGCTGTGTCTGTGCAGGATTGCCCACCCTCTGTGCTCTCCTGGCTCTCAGCCTGACTGGGAGCCAGATGGCCCCGTGCTTTGCTCCGCATTTGCCACCAAAGCTCCTCATCTGTGTGCCCAGTCACGCCTGGCTCCCTGCCCCCTGGCCCATGGCTCTCCAGTGCTCCCTCCCAATAGTTCCCATCTTTCTCGAACCTGACTTCACCCAGGTGCTTCTTCCTGTCCGGAGCCCTTTAGGTGGCGCTGGAGCTGAGTCCCAGAGGACAGAAGAATTTGGCAGGTCAGGAGTGGGGTGCAGGGAAAGCCAGTGCAGGCAGGGTGTGTGTGGGGGTGTCCCCGCCACTGCTCTTCCCGGGGCCAGAGCGGGGGAGTCTGGTGGGGGGCATTTCCGATGACGGTCATTGTAGCTGCCAGTTGCTGGGCACCTGCACTCAGACCTGACATTGTTCCTTAAATTCTCACGATAGCCCGTAATGCAAATATAACCCCTTTTTATCTTAGTGGATTTGCTGGTAGGGCAGGGGAACTGAGGCACAGAGAGGCTAGCAGTTTCTCAGTCACTAGGTGGTCAAGCCAAGACTGAGGCCCAGGCGGTCTGACCCCAGGCCTGTCCGAGGCCAGGGCACTCGCGAGAGGGGGGTTACTCTTTGTGGGCCCCGGGGGGCTTGAGATGTGTGCAGGGGGTGGCAGAGGGAGGTTATGAGGTCAGTGGATAAATGGGGTGTCCTGAGAGGACAGGGGAGGAAATGGGAAGACGCTCCCTGTTTTAGATGGCTCCGTGGGCTAACTGCCACGGTTTGGGCTCTTTGGTCCGTGCTGCAGGGGACAGCATCCTTCCGGGGAGCTCAGCCAGCCTGTGAGCACGGCTGGGGGTCACTGCGGGGCTGTGCTTGGTCTGCCATGATGGGTGGAAATGGGGGACCCCCTGCTCTGTTCAGGAGCCTTGCCCCTCAGATGGTTTCTTCTTGCTGTTTCAGTCTCCCCCTTGCTTCCGTTCCTGCCCTGCACCCCCCAGTGCCCCCTGCGAGGAGGAGCCCACTGGTTCCCCTGCATCTGCTCCGCCGGCACCAGCCCGCCCGCCCGGCCCGGGACACGTGGCACCCACCTCCCGTACCGCCTCCTCACCACATCCTCACATCTCCCCCACGTGGCCGGGCCACAGTGCCCAGCTGGTCGCCCGGACGCCCACCGCGGTGTTGCTTTGAGGCGTCTGTAGCTGGAGTTGCCCTCTGCGGTCGGTTGACCTTATGTAAAGCGATTGCCCTCCGTAACCCGGTGGCCCCGGTCAGTTGGAACACTCGCCCAGGAAGGAACTCTGTGCCAATCCGGGCCTCAGCCCCGGCCCCTGCAGCCCTCAGACAAGCTAGTTCCCAAATGGAGCGAGGCCCCGAGGCCCCGGCTCCTCCCTCCTCCCCTGAGTTTGTCCACAGCTCTGCTCCCTCCTGGTGAGAACCAAGGCCCCCCCCCGCCCCCCCCCCCCCCCCCCCCCCCGCAGCCGCAGGCGCACCCTGTGTCACTAGAGGGCTCCCCGCTTCCCCGCTCCTCAGGGGCTGGCTTTGTTGGCCGACCTGGATCCTGTGCCCTCTCCTGACCCAGAGTGTGGGAGCAGAGGCACCGGGGCGCCCCCGGAGCTGCAGGGACGTTCCGTGCCCAGGAGTGGAGGGGTGTGCGCGGCAGGTCAGGGGCTGTGCAGCTGCCGCCCGCCGCCTCCCTTCCTCCATGTCTTCAGCAAAGGCGGGCGTCCCTCGTGCTCTCAGGGCGTTTGCTTGTGCCCTAACCTCGTTCTCAGTTTGCCCGAACTCAGCATTACGGTGTCCCACCTCCGGCCCCGGCGGCGCCCGAGGGCCTGCTCTGCGGGCTTGTGCTGTGGCCTCTGGGCGCCGCCGCCGCGCCTTTCCGCCCTTCCCGCTCGGACTTCCCACATCCCACCGGTGCTTTACACCTGCTGTTCTCGTTGTTAATGACAGTGACTGCTCAGTTCGTGCCCAGCACCTCGCCCTGCCGCCTCATTTCTCCAGGCATTTACTTCTCCAAGGAGGTATTATTATGCTCATCTGTGGCTGAGAAAATTGATGCTTAGGAAGCTTTGAAATGACTTCCGCAGGCCGCATGGCTGGGGCGCTGAGCGAGCTAGACTTCAAACCCAGAGCAGTCTGGTCCGCGGGCTCTCAGCGCGGCAGCTGAGCCCTCAGGTGACCTGGGAGTGCCCACTGCATGCCAGGGGGAGCCTGGGCCCCGGGACAGGGGGAGAGGGGCACGAGGATGGTCAGAGAAGGCCTGGTTCGGCAGGTGAGGAGCCTCAGGAAGAAGAGGGGCAGGGGTGTGGCTGGCCGTCACAGGTGGGGGGAAGCTTCCCCTGAGGGGTGACAGTTGGTAACGGGAGGCATGAAGGAGGCAGTGCATTACACTGGGAAGAGGGACAGCGGACTGAACCCGAGGTGGCAGTGACGTGGCTGCGAGGTGGAGGTGAGGGGGGAGGGAGAAGCGGGGTGCCTCTGAGGCCTGGGGAGGACTGGGGTTTGGTTCTAAGCACGTTAGGAGGCCGCTGGTGGGTTTTACCGCAGGACGGAGACCTGCTGCTTCCCCCATGGAACAGCCGGTGTCTGCTGTGTGGCGGGCGGCCTGCGGCACGGTGGGCAGGGAGGCCCGCGGCGGGAGGAGGCTGTGCTGGCCTGGGGAGGCAGCAGTGGTCGTGGGCACGAGAGGCTGGGTGCGAAGATGCTGTGGATCAGAGTGAAGAGCGAGGGAAGGGGAGGTCTCCAGGAGACTCGCAGGCTCTGGCCTGAGCAGCTGGAGGGGGTGACGCTGCTTACTGGGACAGGGAGGGAGAGGGAGACTTCGGTTTTGCCTGCTTTAAGTGTAAAATGCCCGCGTCCCAGGGGCAGATATGGAAACCCTGGCGGAGACCAGGGTAGCGGTTGGAGTCAGGTGTGGGTGGTATTGAAGCCACCGGACTGAAGGAGCTCATCTGGAGGAGAGGGGCTGGTGCGGGCCCGGGGGAGAAGGGTGCTGCCTCGTAAGGCCCTGCCCAGTGGGGCCGGCAGCCCTGCCCAGGCTGCGGGGGTGGCGGCGACGCAGGGCCTGAGAGCCCTCTGCCGCCCCTCGTGCCTGCTGTCCGGCCTCGCAGACCTCGCCGGCCTCTGTGAGGGCTGGGTAGGCTAGCCGTGCATGGTCTTCTGGGTCCTGACCTCCTGCTTCCCGGAGGCGGCGAGGTCCAGCGTGCTGTCTCGGCTCAGCAGGGTCTTCCTGGACCCGAGCTTCCCAGGCACAGGGAGCTGATGGGCCTGCTCACCAGCAGACGGGTCGCCTTGGACACCTCGCACATCCTGTTCCCTCGGTGTTCCCTGGCCTCCCTCCGCCCCCGCCTGCGGCTGTCCTTGAGGGACACACAGCACAGCCTCCTCAGGCACGGCCCCTCTCCCACAGGAGGCCCCGGGACCGCAGCCTGGCCCTCCTTGTCCTGGTGCAGAGCCCAGGGAAGGGCGGGTGGAGGGAGGAGAGGGAGCTCCGCCAGCGCTTGGACCCGCCAGCTGCCCGGCCCGGGCCAGCCGACAGGCACTGGCTCTGCCTTCCCTCCGGTGACGGCTGCGGCGAGCCGCAGATATTTGGTTCCTAATGAAGTTTGATTGCTGCTCTAGAATGGTAGGACCGACTCCAAATGCTTTCTGGGTACTCATGTCCTTCTAAACTGAAGATCTCTGATCGCCATGGAAACGCTGGCCCAGAATTAGAACCTGCGTCTTCAGCTGCCCTTGTGAAGTCAGGGGGAAAGGCAGTTCTGGGCTGAGAGCGCATTTGGCACCCGGTGGAGGCTGCGTGGCTATTGCCACAGAATGGCAGGCCCCCTGCTGCCCCGCCCCCGCCCCCGCCTGGTGAGCGTGGAGCAGCTGGGCATCTCAGTCCGGCCACCAGGGGGCAGATCTCAGCCCTCAGCGGACTGTGCAGGCCATAGTGGAGGGCGCGCTGGGCAGAGTGTGGATTTCTTTGTTGGTTCTGCGTTTTCTTGGTGGGAAGGGGCCAATAATAACGAGGGGCTTCTGTGTGGCAGACACGTCCCCGTGAACCAGAGGTAACTACGGGAGGGCTTTGGGGTTGTGGCTCTAGCACTTCCCTTTCTTGAGTCTCAGTTTTGCCATCTGTAAATGGGAGTAATTACAGAACTGCCCCTGGCATTGCTGGAGCAAGCGGATGAGGTGGGGAGAGCGCACAGCTGGGCACAGTGGCTGGCACACTGCCAGGGCGTTCCCACGTTACCGCTCCCGGAGAGGCCCTGCCCCGTGCAGGCTCTGCCTCGATTAGGAGGGTCTCCCCGGACCCGAGCCTCCCTGCACAGAGAGCTACCCCTCGGTGCCAGGCTTTGTGCTTGGCGCACAGGATGTGCCGCGGTGAGTAAGACACGCTGGATCCTGGGCCGGTGGCCAGACGCACCGTGGCTGCTGGGAGGGAGCCCCTAGGCTGTGGCCAGCCCAGAGCCAGCCAGGAGTCAGGGCCCCGCAGATCAGGTGTGGACTGTGGGCCGCGCTCCATGTCCTGTGCGTTCGCTCTTCGGGGGGGCAGGCCCTGGGCGCAGCCGGGGCTGCCTGGCCGGCCTCCGTGCCGCGAGTTTGCTCGCCTGTAGGTCGGCTTGCTGTGAAGGGGACCGTGTGAGCGTGGGGGCGGTGCACGGAAGGTGCCGCGGACTGCGCTTGCTCCCCTCCTCCTCCGGCCTCGAGCTCCGGCGGGGGACGTCTGCCCTGGGAGGAGGAGCAGGGGTGTCGGCTCTGGCAGCCAGGGTCCCGTTGCCCCGGCATTGGCCACTCTCCCCATCCTCCCCCAGGCCCAGAGCAGCCGGCATGTCTGGGCCTTCTGGTGGCTGGTGAAGGGCGGCCCCCAGCTCCGCCCTCGCAGGGGCGGGCACGTGACGGGTCAGCTGGGACGATGTACTTTGGAAGGGAAGTTCAGATTATGCTTCAGGATAATACCCTGTCTCCCCTTGCCGCCCCCCCCCCCCCCCCGAATCCCATTTGTAATTTGGCCCAAGAGGTTCTGGCGGGTGTTAAGGAGCCTGTGCCGCACGGGCCGCAGTCCCCTGACGGCAGCCCCGGCTGGAGTCCTGCGGACGTGGGTGAAGGTTGGCGTTCAGCACGCGTGTTTGGAAGGCAGGGCTGCAGGGGCCACCGAGGCCCTTGCCCACCGTGCTTGCTCCCTGAATGGCCTGGCGGCCTGGTTGGGGCATCTGTCCGGGCTGGGACGGATCTTTGCCACGGTCTTGCTTTCAATGATCAGAATGAGGCAGCGGACCTCTGCTTCTAAGGCAGAATGCACACCTGGGGGGTCAGCTCCGGCCCGGGTGAGGGCGGGGCTCCGGGGACGCGTGTCCAGTCCCTCAGCCTCTGAGCAGCCTCCATTCTCCTTCCCGGCCTGGGTGGTTCAGGCAGATGGAAGGCGGGTGCGAGTGTAACAGGGAGCGGACTGTGTGTGAATGTGTGCGTGCGTGTGTGCAGGTGTGTCTGAGTGTGCAGTGTGGGTGTGGTTATCAGCGTCGCGCTAGTACATGCTTAACAACTGGCTCTCCACAAAACAGGAAACGCCGATGTGCAGTTTCGCTGATTCTGGGTGTAAATGCTCCCAGGATGGCTGGCGTGAGCTCCGTGAGTTCACTGAGCACGGAGCAGGGCGGGGGCGACACACCACTGTGTGCATTTCAGACATAACACGCATTAAAAGCCTCATGGGCACAGGTCATGGTAAAATGAAGCAAAATAATTAAGAAGTGATGAGCTTTGGGTATTTACCAATTTTGTTTGTAATGTAATTTGTTTAATTGTAAGTGTATGTAATTTATAGTGGCTGTGTTTGATAAATGGCTCTCAGATTTTCTGAAAATTTAACAATAGGCACTAATGAGGTGGTTCAAGCTGGTGCTAGAACACCTATGTGAGCATGTGTGTGACTGAGTGTGAGTATAAGTGTGCAAGTGACTGTATATGTGTGAGCACGTGTGTGCATGAAGGTGTGAGTGAACATGAGTGTGTGAATGTGGGCAAGCATGTAAGTGTGTGAGCATGAGTGTGCCTCGTGTGAGTGTGAGCACGCGTGTGTGAGTGTGCCCGGCAAGGGGAGGGCTGGGAGGCGATCTGCACACCATCGTGGGCCGCGGCTGAGTGGCTGTCTGCCCAGGGTGAGTCCCCACCCAGCCCCTCCTGTTTCTGTCCTTTGTCCTGGTTTCCCACCCACCAACCCGGCAGGCAGACCCTGGCGCCGACACCCCATGCTCCTTCCTCGCTTTCCTGCCCACAGCCACAGGCCCTCCTCTCTGCACCCCCTCCTGCCTGCGTTCACTCCACTGGGTCCGGCGCTGGCCCTGGCCTTGGCTTCTGGCTGCCTCCAGACCTTTGCCCTCAGTCACACCCCTCTTACAGCATTGCCAAGGGTGTCTTCGAAAAGGAAACCCTTTATTCCAGCCCAGGGTGTGTCTGCACTGTCCTCTGCGGTCTGCCCTGCCTTGGACTCCGGCCTCACCTGCACCACATCCCCGGGGCCCCTACTCCCTGCTGCTTCAGAGGCCCTGGCAATGCCGCCGCCAGCCCTGCCTGCCCCCGACCCCAGCTCCGCCTGATGCCAGCTTAGAGGACTCCTTTGGTGGGCACGGCCCACTTGCCTCAGGGGCTGGCACAGACAGTTGTTCCCAGGACAGTGTTCGCGTCTCTCCTCTGCTGTGAGGTCTTCGTGGCGGCCGTGCACCCTCTGGTACCCTCTGGCACAGGGTGGTGTGAGGCCCTGGGCATGGTGCCCAGGCTCGGCCAGGGCGGGGTTCTGCAGAGGTGACATTCGGAGGCCCCAGGGAGGGGCGGCGGCATCCTGGGCCCTGGCCATGCTTCACTCCTGGATCTGGCTGGCATTGCCTTTTCAAAGGCAGGTTCCAGAGGAAACAAATTAAAGCCGAGTAAATACCAGAGAGTAATTATGTAAATTAAATACATAAGTAAAAGACCATCTGTCACGAGGTCAGCGGAGGGCTGTGCAGACAGAGGCTGCTGCCAGGGCTGGCGAGGACCAGCGGGGGGCAAGGGGAGGTGTGGTGGCGCTGTGTCAGGTCGCCTGGCTCTGGCCACGGGGGGCACTCGGGCGCACACAGGGGCTCCTGGCCGCCTCCAGAGCACAGACTGACTCGCTGCCCCTCGGCCCTTCTGCCTCCCACTGGACTCGGAGTGGCAGGCGGGGTGAGGTGGGCGTGGCGGGGGCCACAGGCCACCCTGGTGCCTGCCTTCTGTCCTGATCTTTCTGGCCAGTCTCAGGAATGACACGAGGGCCGTTTATCTCAGGCCCCGAGGGGTCCTGCCCCCGGGGCCAACCGGCCAGATCCCCGGGGGCTGCTGGTCCCAGGGGGCCTGCGATCCTGAGGTCTGTGTGGCTTGGAGAGCTGAGCTCTCTGAGGGCCCTGGAGCCCTTTCCTCCCCGAGACACGGCGGGGCAGCCCCACCTTCCCATGCCCCTCGCTCCTGGCACGCCTCGAGTGCCACCTGCATGTCTGTCTGCATTGGGCTCCTCTTTCTAACCCTCCACATGATGTGGCCCGTGTGGGCATCAGACATGTGCTTGGAGAAAGCTAAGTGAGTGAGGTATTCGTGGGGCCACGCCATGTCCTGTCCCCGAGGAGGCGGGCAAGGAGTGGGGCCAGCAGGTGGCCTGGGTGTGCTCCGGGCAGGGCTCAGGCGTGGAGCCAGCCCCGCGGAGGCCGCTGGTCCCAGCAGGTGGGCTTCTCCTCAGGGGTAGTTTATGGAATTAACGAAGACGCTGCATTCCACTTGTAATGCCGGTTATTCATATTGATTGCAAATTAGCCGCTGGTAAAGGCACGCCCCACATTCTCATCTTGTTGCCGTTCTTGAAAGCTAGACTGGGCCCTGGACCAGCGTGCCGCACGGTCGGCTCTGTGCACAGGGCCCGCGCCGGCCGCGGTGGGAAGCCTGGCAGCCGCCTGAGGTGGCACTGAAGGCAGAGGCTCTGCCGTAGCTGGGTGTGGGGTGAGTCCCAGCGCGGCTCTGAGCCCCGGGCTCACCTGTGAAATGGGCGTAATGTGCAGTTCCCTGCGGCGGGGGCAGGCCCGCCTCTCCGCAGGCCGCCGGCGCCTCCGCTGACCCACCGATGTGGGTAAGAGCTCTGGCTCAGCATCAGAACTCCAGCCCCAGGCCTGCCTCTAACTGGCTGGATGCCTCCAGGCCATACATCCGGGTGTCCTGGGGATGAAATGAGGCAGTGTATGCAGGAGGTTAGTGTAGTGCGTGCACAAAGCCAGACTCTAAGCAGGTGCTGTTGGGACGATTCCGTCAACCTGACCACGTGTGACATCAGTCCTGCCCTGCCACGGAGGGAGCTCATTTGTCTGTGACTTTAGCAAAAGGCAGAGTCATCGGCTTGGGAGCCCCTCACAAATCCAGGCAAGGCTGTTTCGGGCAGACACGGGAAATCACTTCCAGATTTGCTTTGGAATCTTAATTAAATCGGAAGTCCCTGTTTTAGAAACAACTTTAAAAATTTACTTTAGAGAGGGAGGAAGCGGACACACACACCCACACAAACATGGATGTGATGGGTCGGTGGCCTCACCCTGACCAGGGGTTGAACCGGAAACCTCGGTATGTGCCCTGACCAGGGGTTGAACCTGTGACGTTCCGCACCGGACAACGTTCCAATCAACGGAGCCACATGGGCCAGGGCTATCCTGAACTAAGTAGAGCCTGACCGTGACATTCCTCCTGCCTGCTGTGTGGGCTTCCTGGAGACACTCAGCCTCGCTGGCTTCAGTTTTCCTATCTGTGAAATGGGACGGTTACTCCTTCCTCACGGGCTGTGGAGAAGCAGAAAGAAATGAGGCGTCTAAGGACCCAGTAGCGCGAAGGGCGTTCTGGCTGTGGGTCTGCCTCCCGGGCCCGGAACCCGGGGCACGAGCGGCCTGTCTGGGCTGGAGACCAGTCCCCTGCAGGCCAGGCCAGCGGGGCTTGCTCCCTGTGGGCCAGGAAAGAAGCCTGCGGAGAGAGGCCATTCTGAGTTCGCATCCTGAGAAGATGGCACAGGAGCTGCCGGACTGTGCGAACCAACCCTACAGTCTTGGCAGGAACTGCCAGAATCAGTATCAAAACGCTCGGGAGCGAAAGGTGACAGCAGCATCAACCTTCATTTGTGAAAATTCTAAGAATCTCTGGCTTGTTACAGACTCCTGAAGAAAGGGTCTCGCTCAGTCATGAAGGGAATTATCCAAGAGACTGTGTGTTGCAGTGGCCATAAGGGACCTGCCGGATTAAAAAAGGGGGGAGCCAGGGATTTGCACCATGAGGCAGTACAGGTCAGCATGCAGAAGTGATCCAAGTGCTGGAGCCCAACGTGGGACAGAAGCTGGTGAAGAATTATCTTACGAACCCATTTTCATCATAACGTGTAAAATGCAAATTTTGATCATTATGTAAATTAGTTACTTGGTGTAATTTACTTAATTCAAAGCACTTAATGCAGCGTGGTATGTTTTTTCCAGAGTGCCAGAATAGACGTTTAAATTGTTTTTAATCTAGATCGTACAGCCTGATTATTTAAAGTGTTTGTTTTTTAAGTGGAAAGGAACTGAACCTGGGGAGAAATGAGCAGTGTGATCAGCTGACGCCCTCCGTCGCCAGGGCCTCAGGCTCCCCCAGGGACCCTGTGTTTGAAGTGACACGTGTGCGCACACCCTGAGAACAGATGCGATTGCGGACGGCCCGTTCTCTTCTCCGGAGCCTGCCCTTGGCTGGCGTGCTGGCCGGACCTGGAACCTGCTGGCACCGCGTGGGCCCCGGTCGTGGGCAGACGTGTGTTCGTTCTCGGAGGGTTTTCCCGCAGACCTGCCCTCAGCCACTTCACACTCTTGGGATTTCCGTTGTCACAGAGGCAGCGCCGGCTTCTGCTTGTCAGGACGGCACCTCCCTTCGTGATGAGCCTGGGACGGGCGAGCTGCCTCTTCCTGTGGGCCTTTTGGGGAGGCTCCCGGCTGTCGAGAGGGCTGGTGGGGCTGGCAGCCGCTGAGCGGGCCGGTGCTGTCCCTTCTGGAGGATCGAGCGCCCAGTGAGGACGGGGGCTAGCTGTTCTGCAGGGGGAGGAATGGCTCAGACGGGACCACCCGAGTCACCTGCTAGTGAGGGGGGTTCCAGCTCAGCCTTATTCTGTGCCTGTTCTGTGTCCTGGGGGAGCGTGGCCGTGGGCTGCTGTGTGTCCTCCCTGAGCTCCCAGCTCGCCAGGGGAGAGGCTGACTCCCCGCTCAGGTGTGGAGGCTGGCAGATCAGGAGACAACGGCCAATGCAAAGGTCGTGTGTCACCCACAGTTCCCAGGAGGAGGGGGCGCACCAGACGGTGGGGACCACCAGGGGAGGACCAGGGTTGGTCTGGAGGGGGAGGGAGAAGGGGAGCTGTGGGCCAGAAAGAGTCCCTGTGGTTCCTGCGGGAAGGACTGGGTGAGGCGGGTAGGTAGGCTCGTTGGGATAACTCCAGGGGGCTCGGGGCACAGGGGTCCTGACTCGCCTGGTACCTGGCTCTGGGGTGACTGAGTAGGTGGATAGGGCCCAGGGGCTGTGTGGCTGATTTGCATATGAAAGGCGCTCTGGGTGCACTCCTGGGAGCTGGCTAACCTGTGGGGCAGCCCCTCAGGGCCAGCAGGGCCCAGAGAGCAAACCATGAGGACATGGAAATAAAAGACACACTAACACAGGAGGCAGGACTGTATGGGGGGCAGCGGGGTGGTGGTGTCGGGTGCCACTCTGGAGGACTCCCAGGGCCGGGTCTGCATGGCTGGTGTCGGTCAGGGCAGCTGAATTGTGACCAGGAGAGGGGAGGCCCCCCTCCCAGACGAGACGCTCAGCAAGAAGACGAAGAGCAGGGGCGCTGCCCCGAGGGGGGCCAGCACTGAGGCCTCAGCCCGGCCTGGGCCCGGGGACACTCGCTTTTGATTGGAACCAGCAGCGGGTCTTTGCACCTCCAGCGCACCCCTCTCTGCAGCTGTCCTGCCTTGGTGGGCGGGGCGGGCACTGAGGGGGGGGAGCCTGGCAGGGGCCTGGAAGGAGCTGGTGGGGCTGACAGCCGCTGAACATTGCCAAACCTCTGGGAGGAAATCCAAAGCATGCGTTTGAGGGGTAGACAGGAAGGTTCAAAAAAGTCCATAGAATCAGATTGTGTCTCAGATTTTAGAAAATTTGCCAACAATCCCCAAGTATCTGTAACTGAGCTCTGTCTGGTGGGAGGCGGCCGCCTGCACGCACACACGCATGCGTTACGGATGAGCACCTTCTTCATAAGCCTCGGCTGGCACCTGGCCATGTGTACATACGGTAGTGTACATACGGTCCTTTCTCGGACAGTCAGAGCAGCCGAGGAAGCAGTTGGAGATGGTTTCGGTTTTCGGAAAGAAGGTGTGTGAAATACCCAGCGACTGCCTGGTGTTTCCAGAGGAGTCATAGAAAAGCCTCAGGTGTAACCCTACCGGAAAAACCTGCGCCCCATTTCAGCTCCTCGCGTGGGGCTCGGACTCCGCAGACCCGGGGCCGCCGTGCAGGTGCTGAGGTCGCGCTCGCGTCGGCGGGTTCTTCCTTTGCTTCATTTGATTCCACAGACTCCTCCTGCCTGTGACTGCCGTGCTCTGGGCCCGGGCTGGATGGAGGTGAGAGGGACCGAGCAGCTGCCCAGGCCCGCGGGGTGGCCTGCAGGGGTGCCCTCTGAGGACAGGCATGATTTCACCTGGGGCTTGAGGGAGAAGGAGGGTCCTGAAAATTTCTAGTTGGAAGCATCCAGGTGGAGAGTGTACACATGCGCGCGCGCATGTGTCGTAGTGTATGTGTGTGAATAGACATATGGTAGTATGTGTGTATGTACATGTACATATGGTAGTGTGTGTACATACGGTAGTGTGTGTGTACATTTGGTAGTGTGTGTACATACGGTAGTGTGTGTACATACGGTAGTGTGTGTACATACGGTAGTGTGTGTGTACATTTGGTAGTGTGTGTACATACGGTAGTGTGTGTACATACGGTAGTGTGTGTACATACGGTATTGTGTATGCATGTACATATGGTAGTGTGTGTACATACGGTAGTGTGTGTACATACGGTAGTGTGTGTACATACGGTAGTGTGCGTGTACATACGGTAGTGTGTGTACATACGGTAGTGTGTGTACATAGGGTAGTTTGTGTATACATACGGTAGTGTGTGTGTACATACGGTAGTGTGCGTGTACATACGGTAGTGTGTGTGTACATTTGGTAGTGTGTGTACATACGGTAGTGTGTGTACATAGGGTAGTGTGTGTACATACGGTAGTGTGTGTACATACGGTAGTGTGTGTACATACGGTAGTGCGCGTGTACATACGGTAGTGTGTGTACATACGGTAGTGCGCGTGTACATACGGTAGTGCGCGTGTACATACGGTAGTGTGTGTGTACATACGGTAGTGTGTGTACATACGGTAGTGTGTGTACATACGGTAGTGCGCGTGTACATACGGTAGTGTGTGTACATACGGTAGTGCGCGTGTACATACGGTAGTGCGCGTGTACATACGGTAGTGCGCGTGTACATACGGTAGTGTGCGTACATATGGTAGTGTGTGTGTACATACGGTATTGTGTATGCATGTACATACGGTAGTGTGTGTGTACATACGGTAGTGTGCGTACATACGGTAGTGTGCGCGTACATACGGTAGTGTGCGTACATACGGTAGTGTGTGTACATACGGTAGTGTGCGTGTACATACGGTAGTGTGTGTACATACGGTAGTGTGCGTGTACATACGGTAGTGCGCGTGCACATACGGTAGTGCGCGTGCACATACGGTGGTGCGCGTGCACATACGGTGGTGCGCGTGCACATACGGTGGTGCGCGTGTACATACGGTGGTGCGCGTGTACATACGGTGGTGCGCGTGTACATACGGTGGTGCGCGTGTGTACATACGGTGGTGTGCGCGTGTACATACGGTAGTGCGCGTGTACATACGGTAGTGCGCGTGTACATACGGTAGTGCGCGTGTACATACGGTGGTGCGCGTGTACATACGGTGGTGTGCGTGTGTACATACGGTAGTGTGTGCACATACGGTAGTTTGCGTGTACATACGGTAGTGCGTGTGTACATACGGTAGTGTGTGTACATACGGTAGTGCGCGTGTACATACGGAAGTGCGCGTGTACATACGGTAGTGCGCGTGTACATACGGTAGTGCGCGTGTACATACGGTAGTGCGCGTGCACATACGGTAGTGCGCGTGCACATACGGTGGTGCGCGTGCACATACGGTGGTGCGCGTGCACATACGGTGGTGCGCGTGTACATACGGTGGTGCGCGTGTACATACGGTGGTGCGCGTGTACATACGGTGGTGCGCGTGTGTACATACGGTGGTGTGCGCGTGTACATACGGTAGTGTGCGTGTACATACGGTAGTGTGTGTACATACGGTAGTGCGTGTGTACATACGGTAGTGTGTGTACATACGGTAGTGCGCGTGTACATACGGAAGTGCGCGTGTACATACGGTAGTGCGCGTGTACATACGGTAGTGCGCGTGTACATACGGTAGTGCGCGTGCACATACGGTAGTGCGCGTGCACATACGGTGGTGCGCGTGCACATACGGTGGTGCGCGTGCACATACGGTGGTGCGCGTGTACATACGGTGGTGCGCGTGTACATACGGTGGTGCGCGTGTACATACGGTGGTGCGCGTGTGTACATACGGTGGTGTGCGCGTGTACATACGGTAGTGCGCGTGTACATACGGTAGTGCGCGTGTACATACGGTGGTGCGCGTGTACATACGGTGGTGCGCGTGTACATACGGTGGTGTGCGTGTGTACATACGGTAGTGTGTGCACATACGGTAGTTTGCGTGTACATACGGTAGTGCGCGTGTACATACGGTAGTGTGCGTGTACATACGGTAGTGTGCGTGTGTACATACGGTAGTGTGCGTGTGTACATACGGTAGTGCGCGTGTACATACGGTAGTGTGTGTACATACGGTAGTGCGCGTGTACATACGGTAGTGCGCGTGTACATACGGTAGTGTGTGTACATACGGTAGTGCGTGTACATACGGTAGTGCGCGTGTACATACGGTAGTGCGCGTGTACATACGGTAGTGTGTGTGTACATACGGTAGTGTGTGTACATACGGTAGTGTGCGTGTACATACGGTAGTGTGCGTGTACATACGGTAGTGTGTGTACATACGGTAGTGTGTGTGTACATACGGTAGTGCGCGTGTACATACGGTAGTGTGTGTGTACATACGGTTGTGTGTGTACATACGGTAGTGTGTGTACATACGGTAGTGCGCGTGTACATACGGTAGTGCGCGTGTACATACGGTAGTGCGTGTATATACGGTAGTGCGCGTGTACATACGGTAGTGCGCGTGTACATACGGTAGTGCGCGTGTACATACGGTAGTGTGTGTACATACGGTAGTGCGCGTGTACATACGGTAGTGTGTGTACATACGGTAGTGCGCGTGTACATACGGTAGTGCGCGTGTACATACGGTAGTGCGCGTGTACATACGGTAGTGTGTGTACATACGGTAGTGCGCGTGCACATACGGTAGTGCGCGTGTACATACGGTAGTGTGTGTACATACGGTAGTGCGTGTGTACATACGGTAGTGTGTGTACATACGGTAGTGTGCGTGTACATACGGTAGTGTGTGTACAAACGGTAGTGCGTGTGTACATACGGTAGTGTGTGTACATACGGTAGTGTGCGTGTACATACGGAAGTGTGTGTACATACGGTAGTGCGCGTGTACATACGGTAGTGTGTGTACATACGGTAGTGCGCGTGTACATACGGTAGTGCGCGTGTACATACGGTAGTGCGCGTGTACATACGGTAGTGTGTGTACATACGGTAGTGTGTGTACATACGGTAGTGTGCGTGTACATACGGTAGTGTGTGTACATACGGTAGTGTGCATGTACATACGGTAGTGTGTGTACATACGGTAGTGTGCGTGTACATACGGTAGTGTGTGTACATACGGTAGTGTGTGTACATACGGTAGTGCGCGTGTACATACGGTAGTGTGTGTGTACATACGGTAGTGTGTGTGTACATACGGTAGTGTGTGTACATACGGTAGTGTGCGTGTACATACGGTAGTGCGCGTGTACATACGGTAGTGCGCGTGTACATACGGTAGTGCGCGTGTGAGTGCGCGTGCACAACTGGTGGTGCGCGTGTACATACGGTGGTGCGCGTGTACATACGGTGGTGCGCGTGTACATACGGTGGTGCGCGTGTACATACGGTGGTGCGCGCTGTTGTGTACATACGGTGGTGTGCGCGTGTACATACGGTAGTGCGCGTGTACATACGGTAGTGCGCGTGTACATACGGTAGTGCGCGTGTACATACGGTGGTGCGCGTGTACATACGGTGGTGTGCGTGTGTACATACGGTAGTGTGCGTGCACATACGGTAGTGTGTGTACATACGGTAGTGTGTGTGTACATACGGTAGTGTGCGTGTACATACGGTAGTGTGTGTATGTACATACGGTAGTGTGTGTGTACATACGGTAGTGTGCGTGTACATACGGTAGTGTGTGTACATACGGTAGTGTGCGTGTACATACGGTAGTGCGCGTGTACATACGGTAGTGTGTGTACATACGGTAGTGCGCGTGTACATACGGTAGTGCGCGTGTACATACGGTAGTGTGTGTGTACATACGGTAGTGTGTGTACATACGGTAGTGTGTGTACATACGGTAGTGCGCGTGTACATACGGTAGTGCGTGTACATACGGTAGTGCGCGTGTACATACGGTAGTGCGCGTGTACATACGGTAGTGCGCGTGTACATACGGTAGTGTGTGTACATACGGTAGTGTGTGTACATACGGTAGTGCGCGTGTACATACGGTAGTGCGCGTGTACATACGGTAGTGTGTGTACATACGGTAGTGCGCGTGTACATACGGTAGTGCGCGTGTACATACGGTAGTGTGTGTGTACATACGGTAGTGTGTGTACATACGGTAGTTTGTGTATACATACGGTAGTGTGTGTACATACGGTAGTGCGCGTGTACATACGGTAGTGCGCGTGTACATACGGTAGTGTGTGTACATACGGTAGTGCGCGTGTACATACGGTAGTGTGTGTGTACATACGGTAGTGTGTGTACATACGGTAGTTTGTGTGTACATACGGTAGTGTGTGTACATACGGTAGTGTGTGTGTACATATGGTAGTGTGTGTACATACGGTAGTGTGTGTACATACGGTAGTGTGTGTACATACGGTAGTGTGCGTGTACATACGGTAGTGTGTGTACATACGGTAGTGCGCGTGTACATACGGTAGTGCGCGTGTACATACGGTAGTGCGCGTGTACATACGGTAGTGCGTGTGTACATACGGTAGTGCGCGTGCACATACGGTAGTGCGCGTGCACATACGGTAGTGCGCGTGTACATACGGTAGTGCGCGTGTACATACGGTGGTGCGCGTGTACATACGGTGGTGCGCGTGTACATACGGTGGTGCGCGTGTACATACGGTGGTGTGCGTGTGTACATACGGTGGTGTGCGTGTGTACATACGGTAGTGCGCGTGTACATACGGTAGTGCGCGTGTACATACGGTAGTGCGCGTGTACATACGGTGGTGCGCGTGTACATACGGTGGTGCGCGTGTACATACGGTAGTGTGCGTGTGTACATACGGTAGTGTGTGCACATACGGTAGTTTGCGTGTACATACGGTAGTGCGCGTGTACATACGGTAGTGTGCGTGTACATACGGTAGTGTGCGTGTGTACATACGGTAGTGCGTGTGTACATACGGTAGTGCGCGTGTACATACGGTACTGTGTGTACATACGGTAGTGCGCGTGTACATACGGTAGTGCGCGTGTACATACGGTAGTGTGTGTGTACATACGGTAGTGCGCGTGTATGTACATTGGGTAGTGTGCGTGTACATACGGTAGTGCGCGTGTACATACGGTAGTGTTTGTGTACATACGGTAGTGTGCATGTGTGTACACACGGTAGTGTGTGTGTATGTACATATGGTAGTGTCTGTGGTGGGTGGTGTGTGTTTGTGAACACGTGCGTGTGCATGGGGGCTCCAGGGAAGGGCACAGAGTTTCTTTTCTGCAGTTCTGGTGCGTGGCTTCTGGCGGGGGGCGTGGAAATAGGTGGTGGCAGAAAAAGCTGTTGGAATCAGATCCTCTCCCATCCCGGGCTGAGATGTAGGGCTATTTGTGTATAATAAGGCTTTTATTTGTTTGCAATTGATGCTTTTGAGGATATTAATTTCTTGGCAACTTTGAAATGAATGTGTGTTTTTCATGGGAGTGTGAGAGGAGGCTCTGCATGAGCAGACATGAACCTGGGAACCGTTGGAGGGTGCGCACCACGGGAGGCCTGCAGGAGGCTGCTGGCGAGAGCAGGGAGGAGCAGCAATGCTCGAATTTCACCCTGGGAGGCATCATGGAGCGGCAGGTGCTCAGGGAAGTCTAGGAGGAGAAGGGGAGAGCCTCGGCCAGCCTAGGCGTCCGCTGCTCTCTCTGAGCTGTCAGAGGGAGGCCTGGGCTGGGCTGGGAGTGTGACCAGCTGTGCAGGGGGAGGGCTGCAAGGACAGGGTGGCGGGCACAGGCTGGCTGCTCTGGAGGCCCATGAAGGACAGAGAGAGAAGGACCCCCCTCCCCCCGCCCAGCGTACACAGACCCAGCGTTGGGAAGCTGGCCTGGGGAGGGAGCTGGGGCAGGCCGAGGAAGCCCAGGGCTCGGTGCTGGGGCCTGTGTCCTCTCCTCCACGGCCTGGGTGCTCCCCGGTGCCTCCTCTCCTGGCCTCCTCCCTGCCTCCCACGGCAGCTCCAGTTGGTGTCACAGATGCCAGAGGTTTCCAGTGTGCCCCTCCCGCCTGATCCCCTCACAGTAGCGCCCCTCCCCCGCATTTTCCTCCGAGCTCTGAGCGCCCTTGGGAATGATCTACTGAGCATATATTCACTCGTTCCGTCTCTTCCCCAGCCCCTGAGACGTGAGCACCACGAGGCGGGGTCACTGCGGGTCGGTCACGCTGTGTCCCAGCCCGAGGAGAGGCCGCACGGAGAGAGCTCCCAGGGCGTACAGCGATGCAAAGGAGCAAACGTGCCCCCCAGCACGGCGTCGGGTCGGGTACAGCAAAGATGGCTGCTGACAGGGTCCGGGGAGAGCCCAGAGGTGGGCCAGGGAGACAGGCCTGCCCCAGGGTGGTCCCATCAGATTCCTCCGGGAAAGGACGTGCCCGCGTTCCCGGAGCTGCCGCCTCTCGGGGAGCAGGATGCCTCGCCTGTTCTGGGCGGCCGATGCCCTTTCGTGGCCCTGCCCTCTCTGAAATGGGCGGCCGTGAGGCTGGCGTGGTCCCAGCAGCTTCCTCGCCAGTGCCCGTGGGTCTGGCGGGGCTGCGCCGCACGGACCGGGCAGCCAGTCTGCGCAGAAGACGGCTTGGGCCAACGTCCAGAACTCGTCCAGCCCCAGCCTGTCCCTAAGGACCTTCACGGGAAGCCTCCCTCCCGAGACACCTGGCTTTCTCGGGGGTGGGGGCCATTGCAAACAGGGCCTCTCGTAAGGAGAAGGGTTTTGTTGGAGGCAGTTTCTGGGCCCCGGGACGGGAATGGCAGGGCCTGACTGCTCTTCTGACCCCAGCCGGCCCAAGCGCAGCGAGGAAGGGCTGCAGAGGCTGAGCGGACTGCCAAGTGGCAGTGGCTTGGCAGGTCCTGGGAGGAGTGAGGGCCAGTCCCGGCGGCTGTCACCGCCTGCCCACTGCGCCCAGACTGGTCAGAGGGATGCGGACCGCTGGTGTCCAGGCAAAGAGGCACCGGGGCCTGGCCTCGGCTGACTCCGCAGCCCCGTGGGCAGGGCCGGGGAACCACAGGGCCTCGGGCCCTCGGCCTCCCGCCAGTTATTGCTCAGGAAGAACCCCCGCCGAGGTGGCCGATGAGCAGAGGCCCTGCCCGTTCTCTGGACGCCCTTGTGCGTGTGCCCCGGGCTGGTGGCTGTGGGCCGGCCTGCTCCGTCCCGAGTGCGCCCACCCTCGCAGGCCGCCAGCTGCTCGCGGGCAGCGGCAGGCCCAGGCCGGGGCGGGACGCGGAGCCGTGTTCACACCTCTGCTTATGCCGTGAGACGTGTCCCAGGCCCACGGCGGGTCCTCTGGCGAAACCCACGCCGGGAGCGGGCAGGGTCTTCCTAGTGACAGGGCGGGGCACGGGAATGGGGGGCCGGTGCCGGGGCCCGAGTGCAGCTGATCTCCTATTTGGAAACATGGACACCAGGCCGTGAGGAGACGGTTTCTCAGCAGAGCCGTGCTCTAGAACTTTCTCTGAGGGTCGTACCTTGCTGTCCTGTGTGGCCGCCACCAGCCACATGTGGCTCTTCAGCGCTTGAAATGCGGCTCGTGTGGCTGAGGAAGTGCGGGGAGTTCCTGACTCCCAGTGAACCTAAGTCTGCATGGCAACGGCCCACGGGAGACCGAGGGCGCGGCCGCCACGCCCGTGCGGAGCTGCTGTTGCCGGCCGGGAGCTGGGCGAGCGCGTGTCGTGCGGAGGGGCTCTCGCTGGTAATCGGGGGGGGGGGGGTTGGGGGGGTTGGGGGGGTGGGGGGGGTGGGGGGGTTGGGGGGGGGGGGGTGGGGGGGGAGCTGTGCTGTGCTCAGCAGCGGGAGGCGCAGGGCGGACGCCGGCCCTGAGCGCGCCTCGCTGGGCCGCTCTCCGGGGCTCCTGCTCCCGGCGCCCCCTGCAGCGGCCCTGCCAGGCCCTGTGGTGGTCTCCCGGCCTCTCCGGGAGCCAGGGGGTTGGTGCGGGCTTCCCCGGGCGCCTTCTTCCCTTGGCTTCGGGGCGGAGGGCCGACCCTGCCACCCGGCTCCTCCTTTCTGCCTGAGTCTGGGCAGAGCAACGCTGAGGTCCCTGGGCGTTGCCAGGCGAGCAGTGCTGGGCGCTGGGGCCGATGGAGGAAGCTGGCTGAGGCCGTGGCACAGTGGAACCAGGTGCCCTGGCTGACGACCAGGCACGCGTTTGCCGTCTCTAGGCGGGCTCTTGCTTGGGCGCTGCCGTGCCCTCCCCACGGGTCACGGGGTTGGCTCTCTGGGCCTTGTAGGTGCAGCCCTCAGCACAAGCCGGTGGCACCTCCCACAGTGTGGTCGCCAGTCCTATGGAACGGCTGCCGGTCACTGCCTCAGGTTACGGATGAGCAGAGCGAGGCACAAGTGGGTGGGTGATTTGCTGCAGTCACAGAAGGACCGGTTCTAAGTGAGGAGTCCATGCAGGCGCTCAGACCTGTTCCCGGGGCCTCCCTGGGCGTGGGGGGTGGGGAGGGGGGGGGTGGGAGGGGTGGGCCTGCACACTGACCCAGGGCCCAGCACCCTAAGCACCTGAGTCAGCACTGCAGGGCACTGCCCCCTCCATGCCTGTGTGTGCCTCTCCAGACTGCTCTCCCACGTCCGGCTGGTGAGAGGGCAGCCCAGTGCCCAGGGCCCTACAGTGCCCGGTGAGAGGGGAGCCCAGTGCCCAGGGCCCTACAGTGCCCGGTGAGAGGGGAGCCCAGGGCCCAGGGCCCTACAGTGCCCGGTGAGAGGGGAGCCCAGGGCCCAGGGCCCTACAGTGCCCGGTGAGAGGGGAGCCCAGGGCCCTACAGTGCCCGGTGAGAGGGGAGCCCAGGGCCCGCTCCCTACAGTGCCCGGTGAGAGGGGAGCCCAGGGCCCAGGGCCCTACAGTGCCCGGTGAGAGGGGAGCCCAGGGCCCGCTCCCTACAGTGCCCGGTGAGAGGGGAGCCCAGGGCCCGCTCCCTACAGTGCCCGGTGAGAGGGGAGCCCAGGGCCAGCTCCCTACAGTGCCCGGTGAGAGGGGAGCCCAGGCCCGCTCCCTACAGTGCCCGGTGAGAGGGGAGCCCAGGGCCCGCTCCCTACAGTGCCCGGTGAGAGGGGAGCCCAGTGCCCAGGGCCCTACAGTGCCCGGTGAGAGGGGAGCCCAGGGCCCAGGGCCCTACAGTGCCCGGTGAGAGGGGAGCCCAGGGCCCGCTCCCTACAGTGCCCGGTGAGAGGGGAGCCCAGGGCCCTACAGTGCCCGGTGAGAGGGGAGCCCAGGGCCCTACAGTGCCCGGTGAGAGGGGAGCCCAGGGCCCTACAGTGCCCGGTGAGAGGGGAGCCCAGGGCCCTACAGTGCCCGGTGAGAGGGCAGCCCAGGGCCCGCTCCCTACAGTGCCTGGTGAGAGGGGAGCCCAGTGCCCTACAGTGCCTGGTGAGAGGGGAGCCCAGGGCCCAGGGCCCTACAGTGCCCGGTGAGAGGGGACCCCAGTGCCCAGGGCCCTACAGTGCCCGGTGAGAGGGGAGCCCAGTGCCCAGGGCCCTACAGTGCCCGGTGAGAGGGCAGCCCAGTGCCCAGGGCCCTACAGTGCCCGGTGAGAGGGGAGCCCAGGGCCCTACAGTGCCTGGTGAGAGGGGAGCCCAGTGCCCAGGGCCCTACAGTGCCTGGCGCTGTTGGAGCTCTGGAAGTTGGTGGAATGAGCATGGAGGGAACATTTGGGAGAGAAACTGGTTGGGGTAAAAATCAGGTTGAATTTGAACTGTTTGCTTTAAGTTTGACTCTTGGGCTGGCATGTGCCCCTGGCAGCCCATGGGCAGTTCCCGCGCCAGGCGGGTGCCGCTGGTGAGACTGGGCAGGCCGCGTGCCCTTTAGAGGGCGAGGCTCAGCTGTGGGGCTCCCTCCGGGAGCTGGATGCAGATATGGGCCAGATGAAGGAAACGTCCCAGGCTGAAGTGTCTTGTGGGTTGACACTTTGGGTTGCAAGTGACAGAAATCCAGCTGAACTTGGCTTTAGCTCATGCAGCTGAGAAGTCCCGAAGAGACAGCCTTCAGGCACAGCTGGGCCCGAGGCTGAAATGCTGCCACCGGGACCAGGTCCCACTGGGCCCTGCCTGCCTCTGTGGGCGCCCTTTGGGGCAGGCCCTGGGGGAAGCCAGCTGGCCCAGGTGGGGCTGCTGCTGAGAGAAGAATGGGCTCCGGGCGGGCTCTGGCCCTGACAGGAGGCTTCTGCTCCCCCCCCCTCCCCCCGCCCTGGGCTCCCACCCGCCCACCTGGAGCCACAGGGCAAGAGCCGCCTCTCCCAGGGGCTGCGCCGAAGCCGACGCCTCGGGCCGGCTGCTCGCCCTGTGGGACTTGGGAGAGGGGTCAGCTGGCTGGAGAGAGAGTGGAGGAGTGTTCAGGAAAGTCAGGTCCTGGGAGCAAGACAGGGTCTGAGCTCAGGGCCAGGGTGTGAGGATGCAGGCTGATCAGTCACAGGCTAGGGCAGGGACCCAGGCCTTCAGTCAGGGCAGCCAGTGGCCTCCACCACCGCTGAGGGCCCAGCAGCCTCAGCATGGGGAGAGGAGGGAGGTGGAGGGAGCCAGGCAGGGCCAGGCACAGCACCTGTCGCCGGGAGGCCGGGACTGCCATTGGGTGGAAGCAGTAGGGAGGGAGAGGGAGCTCGCCGAGAAGGACTCTTTCTGCCGCAGGCCCCCCGGCTGTGCTGGTGCAGGCCCCCCGGCTGTGCTGGTGCAGGCCCCCCCGGCTGTGCTGGTGAGGGGTTGGGACTAAATCCGTGCCCTCCAGCTTTTATTCGGTGGGCAGGGAGGTAGACTGAGCCCTCACTTCTGGCTGCCTCCGGAGGGGCGGGGGGCGGCGCTGGAGCTAGACCTTCCACTGTCCCTTTCCGCTTACAGACGGCTCTCCCCTCTTCTCCCACTGCCCAGATATCCGTGGTCTCCAAAGCTTCCTGGACCAGGCCTCTCGGCTGGGCCTTGATGTCTCTTTACAAAAGGTGGACAAGAACATCAGCCACGTGTTCACCAGCCTCTTCACCACCATGAAGACGGAGGAGCTGAATCGCTACCGGGACACGCTGCGCCGCGCCATCCTGCTGCTCAGCCCGCAGGGGGCCCACTCCTTCATCAACGAGGTAGGGGGGGCCTGTGGCCGCAGGAGTGGCTGCCCACGTGGCTCGCATGGCCTGCAGGCGTCGCCTGCTTGTTGTGCGTGGCGGAAGCACGTGGGAATCCCCGGGTGCTGGGGTCACAGCACCTGGCAGGGCGGGGAGACCGGGCACAACGTGGCTCCTGCCTGGTCCCCAACAGGTGGCCCAAGGCTTGCCCAGGTGCTGGGAGGCTGGGCAGCGAGCGGGAGACTGTTTACAAGTCACTGGCAGAGGTTTCTGAGGCAGCTCTCAGGCTGGCTCTGTTGCTTTCCGTTAATGCTCTTCTCTGGTTGGCAGTGTAAGCTCTGGGGTAGAGTCAGTGTCCAGCTCTCTGCAGGGGCGGCGGCTCTGCCTGGGCTGTGAGCACCTGCGGGAGGTGTGGTTGCCTGTCACAAGTGATTCGTGGTTTATCTGTGCTTCGTTTTTGGTGACTTTTTGTAAACACCCGCGTTAGGGGTTCGGACCTTCTCATGAAGACAGGGCTCACATATGTAACAAAAAGCCATTCATTTTAGGACAGACAGCTAGACGTGCTCTGGGAGCTGGTGACTGGAGCCCGTCCTGGTGGCCTAATGGCAGAGATGACAGCTGGCGTGTGGGCTTCTCTCTGGCCTGGGTTGGGTTCAGGGGGCAGGGGACAGGCTGGGATGCCGTGTGCCCGGGAGCAGGGCCGACTGTGGGGTGGTGGCGGCTGAATGCTCCCTGCAGTTGCCCTCCAACCCGCGGCCTTGGCCTCTGATGGAAAGTGAAAGGAATGAAGGGCAGACACCTAGTTCCACCCGATGCACTTTGTTGCTTATTCTGCTTCCCTCTAATTAACGATTCCGCCCTCATGCGTCGGAGCCCGCATACCCTGCTGGAGAAACCTGCCCTGGAGGCCGCGCTGGCCCGCAGCCCTGCGCTCTCCCTCACCAGCGGGGCGCTGGCGGTCAGCGCTGTGACGTCCTGTGGGCACCGCGTTTTCACCAGAACCCATTTCCTGTACGAAGGGTTCAGGCCATCCCGGGAGCCCAGGGTTGGCAGCACCGATGGGTCCGGGCGTCCTCACAATGTCCCCAGGGTCTGCTCCCAGGGCAGCTTTCCCCGTTCCGTCCCCGCCCGAGTTGGCTCTGGTGACCTGTCTGCTAATTCTGCCGCCTGCCTCCTCCCTCTCCTCGCCCGTCCCTGGCCTCCGTCCTCACGCCTTTCCCCCGTCCCTGCTCTGCTGCTGAGCTTGGCAGGGAGGAACACTGGTTTGAGAGGGACGCGATTTGGGGCAGGTCCCAGCCTCCCCCCGCCGCGGCCGTGGGAAACTGCCTCACCTTTGCGTGAGGAGGAGGTGGCAGCTGCGGGAGAGCATGTGGCGGTGGCTTCTCCAGAGGCGTCCGTTCTCTTCTCACTGTGCGCGTTCGTCCTGCCCCGCCCGGAGGAGGCAGCCGCCCCGCCTCAGGGCCCTGGAGGGTCCCACACGTCACCCAGAGCGGCCCAAACACGCATTTCCCCGCGGCTCCTGACGCGACTCCTGCGGTGTCAGATGCATCCACCGCTTCCCTCCCCTAGGCCGCCTGCGCACGCCTTGCTCTGCTGGCCAAGAGGGACGCGCTCCTGAGGCTGTGGCCGGAGGCTGTGTGCAGAGCCGCACCGGGCGCCACTGCCTTCCGCTCCGCCTGGTCAGTCCTGGTCTCTGGTCCCATGAGCCTGCCACTGGGCATGGGGAGCCATCGTTTCTGGGGTTCCCACCACAGGTACCCTCTAATCCTCCCACTTTACAAGTGAGGCACCTGAAGACGTTAAGGGACTTGCGTGAGGTCATGCAAGTAGTCACCAGGGTGCTGGACCGAGTCAAGTCCAGATCTGACCGGCTCCAGAGGCCTCGCTGCCCTGTGGCCGGCCTGGCCACAGAGATACAGGGACTGCAGGACCGCAGCGGGTCGAGATGGCCATGCTGGCTCCCGGGGAAAGCAGGGCTCCGGGCTCTGGCAGAGGTTCCCAGGGTGTCCATGCCTCCACTGTGAGCAGGAGGGAGGGAACCCCGACCCTGGAGGTGGACTGGCCCCTGTGACTGGGAGGCTGGCTAGCCCAGCGGGTCCCTGTGGAGACCCGGGGACGCCGTCCCAGCAAGAATGCTCCGTTCACCACTGACAAGGACAGACAATCGTCACAAGGCTGACCCACTGCCAGGACATCCCTGATGTTATGAAACTCAAAACGCTGCTATGGGGCAGGCAGCGCTCACCACCCCTGCTGTTGATGACGTGTACCAGCCGTGCCCGCTCAGGGCTGGCATGGAGGCACGGGAAAGCCCGTGGCTATGTGGCCTGCTCCCCTGCCCCCTCGAGAAGCGTGCTGATGGGCGTGAGGGGGAGAAAGCTTTGCCTGAGTGGTGGGGAAGGCTGGCACTTACTGTCATTCGTGACAAATTCGGCACAACAGACGCCGACTTGGCCGCCTGGGACACCAGTCCGTGTGCTGCGGGGGCTGCTGTTTCTCCTGCGCCCAGGGCAGAGCCACTCACTGTGGGGGTGTGGCCGGGCCCATGCTCCACGGGCTTCTCTGTGATCCCATTTTATGGGGGGGCGGGGCTACCCTTACTGCGGGCCAGGGGTTGGGCAGCTTGGACTTGTGGTGAGTGGGAGGGTTGGAGGGTGGTGATGGGAGGTATTGGGGTGTGCCTGTGGGCTCCTCTCCCAGGCCCCACCTCAGATCCCCTTGCCTCAGTCTGGAGTCCACACCCCCTTCTCCGAGGTCTTCTCCTCACAGGCCTAACAACCACACATCAGCGTGCTACTCTAGAAGGCTCCCCTGGGGGCTGCGCTTAGGGTGACAGCGTCTGGTCTCGTGACCGCAGGTGCTGGGCCAGGGAGGGCGCCCTGCTCTGGGCGTGGCGCTGGAGCTCTGAGGAGGCGGTGGGCAGCAGGCAGGCGCCTCTAACTGGGGAGGGAGCGGAGCCTTTGTCCTGAGCGCCCGGCTCCCCTCTGGGCTTCTTTCTGGCTGCTGAGGGGACTCCAGGGGCAGCAACGCCCCTGATGCTGTTCCCAGGCTCCTGTCAGCTGGACCGCCAGCCCCGCAAGCACAAGGCAGGGAGCAGGGCCTGTGGCCAGGGACAGGGCTCGGCCAGAGTGTGCGTGATGCTTTCGGGGGCAGGTGACACTGGCTGGGTCTGCAGGAACGAACCTTCATTCCCCGTGGTCAGGGTGGGTGAGGACGGAGGGCAGAGCCCGTGCTCAGAGGGGTGTGTGGTGCGCTTGTAGCACTGGGCGGGGTGGCGAGTGGCCAGAGCTGAGGCTGGATGCAGCAGGAAGGGTCTCCCTCGTCCAAGGCAGGGACCGGAACTTCAGGACTGGCTGGTTGTTGGGGTCCTTTTCAGGGTCTTTGAGGTTAACGGCCTACAGTGCACGCCATAACCACAGCCCCAGAGCTGTTGGGGGCTGTGCATGTCTCTGTTCTTTCCTCTCTAGTTCCAGTTGGATGGGGAGATCTCCAGTTCACAGTCAATTTTAGCTCAGGCTTCATCTTATCTTCCTGGAGGAGCTTCCATCCACCCATCACCCATCCACCCACCCACCCATCCACCCACTCACCTATCCACCCACCCACCCATTCATCCTTCCACCATCCACCGACCACTCACCCATCCACCCATCACCCATCCACCCATCACCCATCCACCCACCCACCCATCCACCCATCCACCCATCCACCCATTTATCCTTCCATCCACCCACCACCCACCCATCCACCCATCACCCATCACCCATCCACCCATCCACCCACCCACCCATTCATCCTTCCACCATCCACCTTTCCACCCACCCACCCATCCACCCATTTATCCTTTCATCCACCCATCACCCACCCATCCACCCATCCACCCACCTATCCACCTTTCCACCCACCCACCCATCCACCCATCACCCATCCACCCACCCACCCATCCACCCACTCACCCATTCATCCTTCCACCATCCACCTATCCACCCACCCACCCATCCACCCATTTATCCTTTCATCCACCCACCACCCACCCATCCACCCATCCACCCATCCACCCATCCACCACCCATCCATCCACCCATCTATCCACCTATCCACCCACCCATCCACCCATCACCCATCCACCCACCCACCCATCCACCACCCACCCATCCACCCATTTATCCTTCCATCCACCCACCACCCACCACTCACCCACCACCCATCCACCCATCCACCCATCCCCCATCCACCCACCCATCCACCCACTCACCCATTCATCCTTCCACCATCCACCCACCCATCCACCCTTCCACCCTTCCACCATCCACCCATTTATCCTTTCATCCATCCACCCATCCACCCGTCACCCATCCACCCACCTATCCACCTATCCACCCACCCACCCACCCATCCACCCATCCACCCACCTATCCACCTATCCACCCACCCACCCATCCACCCATCACCCATCACCCATCCACCCATCCACCCATCCACCCACCTGTCCACCTATCCACCCACCCACCCATCCACCCATTTATCCTTCCATCATCCATCCACCCATCCACCCTTCCACCATCCACCCATTTTTCCTTCCTTCCTTCCTTCCTTCCTTCCTTCCTTCCTTCCTTCCTTCCTTCCTTCCTTCCTTCCTTCCCTCCCTCCCTCCCTCCCTCCCTCCCTCCCTCCCTCCTTCCTTCCTTCCTTCCTTCCATCCATCCCATCTATCCACCCACCCATCTGTCCATTTGTTCACACACCCCCTCTCCCCCTAGCCACCCAATCAATAGGAACTGGGTGCCTAAGACAGACCGGGAACCATGTCAAGGGCTATCGGGGGACACTGAGGTTCCCCACACTCCACGGCCATAGTCCTTCTGGGTCTTCCTTGCAGTGGCTCTCCCCGCGAGGCCTCCTCGGGGCATGTGTGGGGCTAGGACTCTGTCCTTGCAATGGTCGTCCCTTCTGTGCCCCGCCGCCTTCTGTGCCTCTCTGCTTTTGTAGCCTCTTTATTTCCTCTCCCCTCTCCTCCCCCATCTCTTTTGTTTCACTGGAAAGAATAGGAAAAGGGAACTATTTTAAGGGATAGTTGCAGGTGGCATTTTCCTTTGCAGCTAGACAGATAGCAGTGAGCTCTGCCTGTAGCGAGCGAGAAGGACGGAGAGAGAACACGAGGGGAACGGCCTGTTGCTGGGACAGCTCCCATTGCTCTGGGAGTGGGTCACCTGCCAGCAGGCTGGGAAGAGTAGGCGAATGGGAAGGACAGAGGCGGAAAGGGCTACTTCCTACAGCCCTGCCCACCCCTGCGCGGCGGCTTCCCAGGCAGGGCGCGGGCCGGAGGCACCGACCCTGTTCTAGAAGCACAGCTGGATTAACTCCTGGCTTCCACGCACTGCTGCTCAGAATTTGCTCAGTGAGTGAGCTCTTCCCACAATTTGAGTATAAAAACTCTTCTTTTTAATACATTTGCAGCGAAGGTGAATGAAGTAATCTCAGTGTTCTGTTGTCCCACATGACATATGCAAATACTTCTCACTCCACCCGTAAGTCTTTAGCAGCTGACTTTATGGCTCAGAGTTAGGATAATTCTGTGCTATTTAAGTATCATTTACCAGAATATTTTAAATTACTAATTAATTACAGGAGATTAATTTTTAAATGTGGCCCTGGATTTGCATTTAATTATATCCTACTGTTTATGGATTTTAAAGCCTTAGCACTTTAGCAAGTGCTCCAAGTCTGAGAACTCATCTTTGGTCCCTTTAGAAATTCTTAGCGACGAGATCCCGAGGAAGAGCTGTTCTCAGCGTGTGCTCCGCAGGTCTGGGCTCGGCACTTGGGCCTGGCGGAGGCGGGAGGGGCAGGGAGCTGCCCTGCCAGGCTTGTGCCCGAGACTCCACACGGCCACCGTCTCCTTCCATCTCCACATGCCTCTCGTCCTCCGAACCCCCGCACACTGGGAAGCCGCTGTGGACGCCCTCTCTGGGCACCGACCAGCTGTGGTCTTCCCAGCCCTCCGCCCCTTCTCTCTGACACACCCTCAAGTCCTGGGCCCCACAATGTCCTGTACACACCCCAGTGCCGCCCCCCATCCAGGGCCCGCACAGCATGACGTTTGTGCTCGTACCTCCCAACCATGGGACGGAGTGTGTGCGGCCACCTTGCCGAGGGAGATGGGCCGTGTCCATCTTGCTCATGGCCTTTCCGGGTCTGTGGACAGGGCCGGCATCAGCCTCCCAGGAGCTCTGACCGCCCCACGCAGATGTCCCCTAGAAGCTGGACTGCCCAGCGGGCAGACTGAGCATGTTCTGAACCCATCAGCCAAGCAGGGACACGTGATTGTTCCACAAGTATTTGATGTTTCATTTTTTAAAATCTTCACCTGAAGATATGTTTTTATAGATTTTAGAGAGAGAGAGAGGAGGAAGATAAATAGAGAGGGATGGATAGAGGGGAGGAGGATGGAAGGGAGGGAGGAAGGAGAGAGAGAGAGAGAGAGAGAGAGAGAGAGAGAGAGAGAGGGAGAGAGAGAGAAACATCCAGTGGTTGCCTCCCATATGCGCCCAGACCAAGCATCTAACCCACAACCTTTCGGTGTATGGGATGACGCTCCAACCAACTGAGGCCCCAGGCCAGGGCTAATATTAGATTTTTGCTCTTTCAAAGGAGCGTCTGAGCCCTCATCAAGGGAGAGTGCTGTCTGTGATGATATTGGTGGTGATGAGGGTGATGATGGTGGTGGTGGTGATGAGGGTGATGATGGCGGTGGTGATGAGGGTGATGATGGTGGTGGTGATGAGGGTGATAATGGTGGTGGTGATGAGGGTGATGATAGTGGTGGTGATGAGGGTGATGATGATGGTGGTGATGAGGGTGATGATATCGGTGGTGATGAGGGTGATGATATCGGTGGTGATGAGGGTGATGATGGTGGTGGTGATGAGGGTGGTGATGGTGATGATGGTGATGAGGGTGATGATGTTGGTGGTGATGAGGGTGATGATGTTGGTGGTGATGAGGGTGATGATATCGGTGGTGATGAGGGTGATGATGGTGGTGGTGATGAGGGTGGTGATGGTGATGATGGTGATGAGGGTGATGATGGTGGTGGTGATGAGGGTGATGATGGTGGTGGTGATGAGGGTGATGATGGTGGTGGTGATGAGGGTGATGATAGTGGTGGTGATGAGGGTGATGATATCGGTGGTGATGAGGGTGATGATGATGATGGTGGTGATGAGGGTGATGATGGCGGTGGTGATGAGGGTGATGATATCGGTGGTGATGAGGGTGATGATGGTGGTGGTGATGAGGGTGATGATGGTGATGGTGATGAGGGTGATGATGCTGGAGGTGATGAGGGTGATGATGGTGGTGGTGATGAGCGTGATGATCTTGGTGGTGATGAGGGTGATGATGATGGTAGTGATGAGGGTGATGATATCGGTGGTGATGAGGGTGATGATGATGATGGTGGTGATGAGGGTGATGATGGCGGTGGTGATGAGGGTGATGATATCGGTGGTGATGAGGGTGATGATAGTGGTGGTGATGAGGGTGATGATGGTGATGATGGTGATGAGGGTGATGATGTTGGTGGTGATGAGGGTGATGATGTTGGTAGTGATGAGGGTGATGATAGTGGTGGTGATGAGGGTGATGATATCGGTGGTGATGAGGGTGATGATGATGATGGTGGTGATGAGGGTGATGATGGCGGTGGTGATGAGGGTGATGATATCGGTGGTGATGAGGGTGATGATGGTGGTGGTGATGAGGGTGGTGATGGTGATGATGGTGATGAGGGTGATGATGTTGGTGGTGATGAGGGTGATGATGTTGGTGGTGATGAGGGTGATGATGGTGGTGGTGGTGAGGGTGATGATGGTGATGGTGACGATGGCGGTGGTGATGAAGGTGATGATGGTGGTGGTGATGGTGGTGATGAGGGTGATGATGATGGTGGTGATGAGCGTGATGATGTTGGTGGTGATGAGGGTGATGATGGTGGTGGTGATGAGGGTGATGATGTTGATGGTGATGAGGGTGATGATGCTGGAGGTGATGAGGGTGATGATGCTGGAGGTGATGAGGGTGATGATGCTGGAGGTGATGAGGGTGATGATGGTGGTGATGATGCTGGAGGTGATGAGGGTTATGGTGGTGGTGGTGATGAGGGTGATGATGATAGTAGTGATGAGGGTGATGATGTTGGTGGTGATGAGGGTGATGATGGTGGTGGTGATGAGGGTGATGATGGTGGTGGTGATGAGGGTGATGATGGTGGTGGTGATGAGGGTGATGATGATGGTGGTGATGAGGGTGATGATGGTGGAGGTGATGAGGGTGATGATGATGGTGGTGATGAGGGTGATGATGATGGTGGTGATGAGGGTGATGATGGTGGTGGTGATGAGGGTGATGATGATGGTGGTGATGAGGGTGATGATGCTGGAGGTGATGAGGGTGATGATGATGGTGGTGATGAGGGTGATGATGGTGGTGGTGATGAGGGTGATGATCTTGGTGGTGATGAGGGTGATGATGGTGGTGGTGATGAGGGTGATGATGTTGGTGGTGATAAGGGTGATGATAGTGGTGGTGATGAGGGTGATGGTAGTGGTGGTGATGAGGGTGATGATAGTGGTGGTGATGAGGGTGATGATGGTGGTGGTGATGAGGGTGATGATTTTTGCTCTTTCAAAGGAGCGTCTGAGCCCTCATCAAGGGAGAGTGCTGTCTGTGATGATATTGGTGGTGATGAGAGTGGTGGTGATGAGGGTGATGATAGTGGTGGTGATGAGGGTGTTGTTGGTGATGAGGGTGATGATGGTGGTGGTGATGAGGGTGATGATGCTGGAGGTGATGAGGGTGATGATGGCGGTGGTGATGAGGGTGATGATGTCAGTGGTGTTGAGGGTGATGATGCTGGAGGTGATGAGGGTGATGATGTTGGTGGTGATGAGGGTGATGATGGTGGTGGTGATGAGGGTGATGATGGTGGTGGTGATGAGGGTGATGATGGTGGTGGTGATGAGGGTGATGATAGTGGTGGTGATGAGGGTGATGATAGTGGTGGTGATGAGGGTGATGATGTTGGTGGTGATGAGGGTGATGATGATGGTGGTGATGAGGGTGATGATGTTGGTGGTGATGAGGGTGATGATGGTGGTGGTGATGAGGGTGATGATGGCGGTGGTGAGGAGGGTGATGATAGTGGTGGTGATGAGGGTGATGATGGTGGTGGTGATGAGGGTGATGATGGCGGTGGTGATGAGGGTGATGATGGTGGTGGTGATGAGGGTGATGATGGTGGTGGTGATGAGGGTGATGATAGTGGTGGTGATGAGGGTGATGATGGTGGTGGTGATGAGGGTGATGATGGTGGTGGTGATGAGGGTGATGATGTTGGTGGTGATGAGGGTGATGATGGTGGTGGTGATGAGGGTGATGATGGTGGTGGTGATGAGGGTGATGATGCTGGAGGTGATGAGGGTGATGATGGCGGTGGTGATGAGGGTGATGATGTCAGTGGTGTTGAGGGTGATGATGGTGGTGGTGATGAGGGTGATGATGGTGGTGGTGATGAGGGTGATGATGGTGGTGGTGATGAGGGTGATGATGCTGGAGGTGATGAGGGTGATGATGCTGGTGGTGATGAGGGTGATGATGGTGGTGGTGATGAGGGTGATGATGTTGGTGGTGATGAGGGTGATGATGGTGGTGGTGATGAGGGTGATGATGGTGGTGGTGAGGAGGGTGATGATAGTGGTGGTGATGAGGGTGATGATGTTGGTAGTGATGAGGGTGATGATAGTGGTGGTGATGAGGGTGATGATGGCGGTGGTGATGAGGGTGATGATGTTGGTGGTGATGAGGGTGATGATGGTGGTGGTGATGAGGGTGATGATGGTGGTGGTGATGAGGGTGATGATAGTGGTGGTGATGAGGGTGATGATGGTGGTGGTGATGAGGGTGATGATGGCGGTGGTGATGAGGGTGATGATGGTGGTGGTGATGAGGGTGATGATGGTGGTGGTGATGAGGGTGATGATAGTGGTGGTGATGAGGGTGATGATGGTGGTGGTGATGAGGGTGATGATGGTGGTGGTGATGAGGGTGATGATGTTGGTGGTGATGAGGGTGATGATGGTGGTGGTGATGAGGGTGATGATGGTGGTGGTGATGAGGGTGATGATGCTGGAGGTGATGAGGGTGATGATGTTGGTGGTGATGAGGGTGATGATGGCGGTGGTGATGAGGGTGATGATGGTGGTGGTGATGAGGGTGATGATGGTGGTGGTGATGAGGGTGATGATGTTGGTGGTGATGAGGGTGATGATGGCGGTGGTGATGAGGGTGATGATGATGGTGGTGATGAGGGTGATGATAGTGGTGGTGATGAGGGTGATGATAGTGGTGGTGATGAGGGTGATGATAGTGGTGGTGATGAGGGTGATGATGGTGGTGGTGATGAGGGTGATGATGGCGGTGGTGATGAGGGTGATGATGGCGGTGGTGATGAGGGTGATGATAGTGGTGGTGATGAGGGTGATGATGGAGGTGGTGATGAGGGTGATGATGGCGGTGGTGATGAGGGTGATGATGGCGGTGGTGATGAGGGTGATGATGGTGGTGGTGATGAGGGTGATGATAGTGGTGGTGATGAGGGTGATGATGGCGGTGGTGATGAGGGTGATGATGGCGGTGGTGATGAGGGTGATGATGGTGGTGGTGATGAGGGTGATGATAGTGGGTGGTGATGAGGGTGATGATAGTGGGTGGTGATGAGGGTGATGATAGTGGTGGTGATGAGGGTGATGATGATGGTGGAGGTGATGAGGGTGATGATGATGGTGGTGATGAGGGTGATGATGTCGGTGGTGATGAGGGTGATGATGGTGATAGTGATGAGGGTGATGATGGTGGTGGTGATGAGGGTGATGATGATGGTGGTGATGAGGGTGATGATGATGGTGGTGATGAGGGTGATGATGGCGGTGGTGATGAGGGTGATGATGTTGGTGGTGATGAGGGTGATGATGGCGGTGGTGATGAGGGTGATGATGTTGCTTGCTGTGTGGGGTTAACGGCACCTGGGCACCAGGCCCTGCGGTCGTGGAGTCTGAATGAATAGTTCAGGGCTCACTGGGGACGGGATACAGCATCCTCCTTTGTCCCACGTGGGACCAGGGTTGTCTGGGAGGCTGGAGTCAAGTTTGACTCCTGGAAGAAGGACCAAGAGCTGTTTGTGTGCGCAGAGGCTCTGATGCTGGGCCTTCGTTCTGGTTATCTATTGCTAAGAGATAAATTACTCCAAAACTTAGTGGCTTAAAATTAAAAAATCATTTTATTATCTCACGTTTTCCTTGGGTCAGCAGTGGTTTGGCTTCGAGTCTGTGGAGCAGTTCTGGTCACAGTGGCTGGACTGGAAGAGCGAGGGCAGCCACGCTGGGGCCTCACCCTCCTGCCATCGCCCGAAGGCGCTAGTTTGAGCTTCCTTACAGCCCAGCAGGCTTGGGGTGGTGAGACCTGTGGCGGCTCAGTGCTGTGGTGTGAGGGCTGCAGCCAGTCTGTTCCGGGGTCCGGGCTGGATCCGGGGAGAGGGGCTGGGTGGCACAGGGTTCGGCTTTTGAGGTGTAGACATTCATGGTCCTACTATTTGAGAGTGGCCTACTAGTGACTGCCCGGAGGCAACGTTTTTGTCCCGTCACCAAATGGAATCACAGTTGTTCTAAGGGTGGAGCCAGAGCTGGGCCTGTGGGGTGGTTGGAGGAGAGGGCGTGGCACGGTGGGGCCTCCACAGGGGAGCTGAGCATCCTTCGCTGCCTGGCTGGCTGCCTGCGCCTCGAGATAGCTTCTGAGGCCCATTCTTTGTCACTGCTCTTACTTCTTTGCCTTTTTCTTTTTCAGTCCTCACCGAGGATATGTTTAGAGAGAGGAAGAGAGAGAGAGAGAGAGAGAGAGAGAGAGACATCGAGAGAGAGAGAGAAACATCAATTGGCTACCTCCATAGGCACCCGACCAGGGATCGAACCCACAACCTGGTGGTGTGGGGGACGATGCTCTGAGCACCCGAGCCACCCGGCCAGGGCTCCTACCTCTTGCTATGGAGAGAAAGTGAGGTCCTGAGGAAGGGGAGACTCTGGACGACCAAGGGCCCGGGACAGATCCCTGGAGAAAGTCACCTGCCTAGGGTCTTGGCTCAGCCAGACCAGGGAGTCTGCCCTCGGGAGTGTGGGGGTGGGTCCATCTCAGGCCGGGCGCTCGGAGCCGGCTCCGCCAGGGAGGAGGCAGGCTGCCCGAGGGCAGTGGCAGCGGCAAACCAGATGTTCTCGGCATCCTTCCTTCATGGCAGACACTTCTCATCAAACCCGGCATTCCTAAGCCCTGTAATGGAAGAGTTAGAGAGTAGCTACGTTGAGGATGATATTTAATATTTATGTCCAAACTGGCAATACCTTGACATTAATTGTCCTCTTACAATTAAGCCTAGGAACCCATCTCATCGCCGTGTAATGGGCTGTGGCTATGTAGGGCTCTGGTGAGGAGTGGGGTGCTGAAGAGTAGAATTTGTCACTTAAACCCAGAGCAAAGCCCTGGCTGCTGTGTGATTTCTCCCGCCTGTGCTCCTGGGGACTGACTCCCCATTAATGAACGTTTGGGAACCTGGGCACTGAGCCGTGGGGGTGAGCCAGCCCTGCCCCCCTCGGGGAAGGGGCACACCATTGGCAGCGTAGGGGGGATGGGGGTGTCCACAGGCCGGTGCCTCCATCCTGGGGCGCAGGCGGCTTTCTGTAGGAGGCAAGGTGTGACCGGCTCTTGAAGGACAGCAGGAGTCAGCCAGGGGCCCCGTGGAGCGAGGGCCTCCGAGGTGAGGGCTCGGCGATGCAGGAACAAGGAGGGAACCACACGGAGCTAGAGGAATTGTTTTAGGGGAAAAGCAATGGATATTTTAATATGGCAGCACCAAAAGGCTTGTGAACAGACTAGGAGGCAGGGCTCTGAAGGGACCCTGGGTGCCGAGCTGGGTGCGGGACTCAGTCCTGAGGACAGAGGAGCCTCTCGGCCCGGCCCGGGGGCGCCCGCGCTCCAGGCGCCTCAGGATCAATTGGACGGAGGGGGGCGGGGCTGGGGCCAGGGAGGAAGGGGGTGCCAATACGTGAGTCCTGAGAAAGGCAGGGGTGACTGGAGGACTGTTTTGGAAGTATATTGTACAGAATTTGGATGAGACGCCAAATCTTAAAACTAAACTTGTAATTTTAGCATGGTTTTGATTTACAGGAAAACTGTGAAGATGGTGCAGAGAATCCTCATGTCCTCCATCCAGTTTTCCCGGTGCGTTTTGCATTCGTATGCATTTGTCACAATGAATGGGCCAGTATTGGTGCTCTCACCAATTCCTAAAGCCCATGCCTTGTTCAGATTTCCTCAGCTACCCACCGCCCTCCTGCCCCCAGGCCCCTCCTGCACACATCACGTGCGCCACCTGGCTGCTTAGGCCCCTCCCGGCTGTGACCGGTTCTCAGACTTCCCTGCCATTGGATGACTGGCAGACTGGGGAGCGCTTTGTAGAACGCCCCTCAGCTGGCATTTGTCTGGTGTTTTTCTCGTGATTAGACAGGGGGCTTGGTTTTGGGGCGGAAGACCACAGAGGGAAAGCCCTCCTCACCGATCACATCAGCACGGTTGGTGCGACCACGACCGACTGGCGGTGTTCTCAGCGGCTCTTTGGGAAGATGTCCCTATGTGGGTGCGCACTGGAGGGGGGGTGTACTCCACCTCGGGGGGGGGGGGTCTACATACGTGATTGGCAGTTGTTTGGTGAGGGGGGCGGGGCTGGGAAAGTCCAGTTCTCTCTCTGCAGGGAAATGAGCTGGCTGTGGCCTGTGAGGTGGATGGTGGGCAGGTGGCAGGAGAGGACTCAGTTTCCTTGAGGGTTCTTCTTTGGGCCACCTCTGCCCTCGGGCCTCGCTCTGCGCGACAGTCAGGAGGGGGTGGAGGGAGGGCTTGCACGCTCCGGGCTCCGGGTGAGAGGGGCTCAGCAGCCCTCCCCGTCGCGGTCTTTCCTGCAGCTTCCCTCCTCCCGCCACAAACTGGAAAGGCTATGTAATTGAACTCCATTCATGTCAAGTCAAACCTCCAAGCATTGTTGCATGTTGACTTGCAGGTGTCAGCGCAGGGCCGATGCCAGGAGCAGAGGCGAGGGCGACATTCTGAGCCCCGGAGCCCGGCGGGGTGTGGGCCTCTGCCAGCCGGCTCCAGCCTCAGCCTCTCCAAGGCAACGGCATCTGCGGGGTTTCCCTCCCTGCCCCCTGCTTGGGAGGGGCATCTTCTCGCCCCTGGGGCTCCTCCTGAGCGTTCTTTTGGGAAGAAGGGAAGAGAGTGGGCATTGTTGCCTTTGGGTGTTGGCATGACATTCTGGCGAGGGAGGCATCGCCAACGAGCCCCAGCCTCCACCTGCGATGCTCAGTCCTTTCCAGATTCCGACTTTCCGGGTTGTTTCAGGGTGTTTCTGTGGAACGAAGTGTGTGAGCACCTGTTCGGCACAGCCCAGACGGCGACAGGCGCATGTGGCGGATTGGGTCCCTGAGCTGGTGGGAGACTGGCACGGGCTTTGCCTCCCGGGCACCGGCCAGAGGCTGCTTCAGACCGGAGCTGCGAGGCGGGGCGGTGCGGTGCGGGCTGCGGCTCCGTCCTCCAGCGGCAGCGCGGGCCTCTGCGGGGTTGGAGGAGGCTGAGCGGGTGGCCGGCCCCTCCTCCCGGCTGCAGCTCTGGCTCTTTCCCTGACTGCGGGGGGCGGGGGTGGTGGGGGTGCAGGGCTCAGGGAACGCGCACCTCCCCATGCAGCTACCTCCTCCAGGGTCCAGGATTAAGGGCTTCATGCAGGTGAAGGGCGTAAGGAGGTGCCGGCGCAGTCAGCTGTCACGTTCTCACACAGGCAGGACGGGTTAGGGGTGTGTGAGCGAGAGGATGGATTCGGGTTGTTGTTCATTCACCTGTTGGAAACGCACGGTCAGTGAGACGCATCAGCGTATCTCCGTACACGCACAGGCTCTCCCATGGCTGAGTGCGCAAGTAGACACTCGCCGTGTCAGCCCTGGGGCAGCCGCGGGGCTGAGCGGCGAGGGGCGGCTCCCTGGCGCCTGCTCTGTGTGTCCAGCGGGAGGGTCCCCCGGAGGAGCCAGCTCTGTGCCCTGTCCCCGCCCCCGTGCAGGGGCCCATTAGGACGCGCAGTGACTGCGGAGCCTGTGCCCTTGGAGGACGGTCCGAGGACCAGCTTGTAGCACCTTCAGACGCCTCAGCCTGTCCGCGTGTCCCCCCCCCCTCCCCCCGGCCTCTCACAGGCGCTACTCCCACCCCCTGGCTTGTCCATGAGCACTGCTTCCCTTCCTCTCTCCTCCCCCCAGGCCCAGGAACCAGCTCAGCGAGCCTGAGGGAGTGGAGAAGGCGCGGGGGTTGATGTTGGGCTGGGAGGGAGGAGGACTCAGGTGCCTTTGTCCTGCCACGCGGCGATGTGGGTCCCCCACGCGGCGATGTGGGTCCGCCACGCGGCGATGTGGGTCCCCCACGCGGCGATGTGGGTCCGCCACGCGGCGATGTGGGTCCGCCACGCGGCGATGTGGGTCCGCCACGCGGCGATGTGGGTCCGCCACGCGGCGATGTGGGTCCCCCACGCGGCGATGTGGGTCCCCCACGTGGTGATGTGGGTCCGCCACGCGGCGATGTGGGTCCGCCACGCGGCGATGTGGGTCCCCCACGGGAGCGGCTGTACTAGGATGGAGGTGTGGGCTGCAAGGGGGCTCTGTGCCTGCACGTGGGGGAGGAGAGGGGTGCAATGGCCCCTCCCCCAGCTTCTCTCCGGAAGGGCTGGGCTGGATGCGAACAGGGAGTGCCTGGGTCAGACTTGGGCTCAGGAGAGTGCGCACCTTCCCCGCTTACACGGGGGCTGAGGCTCGTTCCTCAGGACCGGGAAGAGGAAAGGCAGTGAGCTGAGGGTGCTTCTAGCGGGCAGGTCTGAAACTGGAAGGCATTGCCTGCCCTGTGGGGTGACGTGGCAGGACTGTGGCCGTGGAACTGTCAGGGCTGAGCCCCCCTCCCAGCACCATCCAGGCCCCTGCAGGGCGTGGACAGGCAGCACGCCTCCCTGGACCCTGGCTCCTGGCCTGGGGAATGGAAGCCGCGTCACCCCCTCACAGGCCAGTTCGGGTGGAGGTGGCCCTGACTGCCTCCTGTCCCCTCCTTCCCTGTTCACTTTCTGGGCTGTGTCCTTGGGGGAAGGCGCAGGCCACGAGCCAGTCCTTCCTGCCAGGGGGTGCCCACCTGCACATGGGCCCCACGGAGAGGGCCCCGCGGGGAGGAAGCCACATACTCCACTCCCTGTCTGTGGAGCCGTGTGCCGCCCCGGGCCGTGGCCCGGCAGGAGCTGCGGGGCCTGCCGGAGAGCGAGTCCGTGTTCTGGGCCCGGGCGTTGTGGTCTGCGCCGGAGAGTGAGACTGAGCCCGAAGAAGCAAGCGCACGTTGGCCATGACGTGTAGACTCCGGAACTGAGAAGGATGCTCCTTTCGCCATCATAGGCTCCCAGTGCCTCTGCTTACAGACCTCCAGAGACGGGACTCACTGCCCACATTGCAGCTCAACAGTGAGAAGCTTCTGCTTGATGTTCTGCAAACCTGTCCCACTTCTCCCAGGTCAGTGTTCCGGGCCACGTAGCAATTTTGCTCTTTTCCCGTCAGCCCTCAGCTCTCTGAAGATGGCCCCCGCGTGCCTTGTGGGCCTCTTGGTAAGCCAAACCCCACCAGCTCACCACTGGTCTGTGTCGGTATTTACTGAACGCTTCCTGCGTATCAGATACTCAGCAGCCATGCAGGTGCCGGAACAGCCTGCGGTGGGCAACAGCGTAGGCGAGGTGTCCAGACATGTGGAACGTACGCGGCTGGTGCACGCGGAAGAGACAGAAAGCAGGGCAACATCGAATGGTGAAGAGTCCGTGAGGACCCAGAACAGGACGTAGTACAAGCGTGGGACCGCAGTGAGTCTCAGAATAGAGTCCTCAGACTTCCGGCCGTGTGGCCAGCTCTCCAGCTTTTGAGCTGAGCCCCGATGGGTGGTCAGGCTGTGGAGGCCTTCGCTTTGTAAGGGAGGCCTTTGCCATGGCCACGGCCCCAGGTGGGCATACAGACCTGCTGGCCAGGGAACAGAGAGAAGGCTTGTGTGGCTGGAGCTTGGTGAGGAGGGGAGGGGCGGTGCGGGGAGGTGCGCGAGGGGGCGGCCCTGTGAGGAGGAGGGTTTGAGGAGGCGACGTGAAGTCATCCGAGTGTGTATTGGGCGTGACGTACCCTGTGTTCCGTTTAGGGGTCTCTCTGGGCTGCTCTATGGGGACAAGCCATGAGAGGCCAGCGTGGGAATGGAGGCCAGCGTGGGAATGGAGGCCAGCGTGGGAGCAGGAGGCGCCCTATCTGCGCACACGTTGCGTGCACAGGCCCTCAGGCTCCCGTGACCAGCACCGGGCGCATCAGAGGCGGAGGGTCTAGTCTCTCATAAGACCTGTCAGTGGGAGCCTCTGAGTGTTGGCCCCTTGAATACCCAACTTCTAGGTATGTTCCAGCGTGACATTTGTGCGAACCCTTTCCCCCAAATCCGGGGACCTGGCCATGCGCAGCCTGCACGTGGCAGCCCCGCCCCGCTCTGCACAGCCAGGCCTGGGGGCGGGCTCTGGACGCCTTCCCTGCGGCAACCCCAGAGGGGCCTGGTTCTCAGGGTGTGCCCCTGGAAAGTGTATCCGCGGAAACGGGTCTCTTCACCAGCATCACCTCCGTGCCGCGGGAAAGGCGCGTCCGTCCTTGTCCTCGCTGGGAGAGGCAGAGGTGAGATTTGAAGTAGGCGCTCCGTGGCAGGTTCCGCCACCGCGTCCCTCCCTCGCTCTGACTCAGCCACCGTTGTCATCCGTCTGCATTGCATTCCTGCTTTCATCCTTCACTTGCTGTTCGTCATTTCTGGAGAGAGGTCTGTTAGCACATTTGGACACCTGTTTCACAGCAGAGGAGAAGGGAACAATACAGGTTTCAACTGGGACTAATTATGCCTCCAGTGCACTGATGATAAATAAACCGGGGGAAGGTAATTGGAAATTCTTGATGTGACACGCACAGCTTCGAGGAAAACAGATGCTCACGTGAGAGCTGGGAAGAGGATGCAGGTCCCTGCGACGGGCCGTTGAGATGGGCCCGGGAGGCCGGGAGAGCGTGGCGCCCTCATCCTGCAGGCCTGGCCGCGGGCCCGTGCCAGCCCATCTGTTTCCTGCTGGCCCAGCCCGTGCTCTCGCCTCACCGGGGCTGACCGGGGTGGCTGTCACCTGGGGCATTTAGTGCAGCGCAGGTGGAGCGTGCGCCTCAGCCTTGGCCGGCTGCGGGCTCCGGGCAGGGACCACGCCTTTATGGTGGTCCATTTCCTCATCCCGCAGGCAGCGCCAGCACCCGGCGCCCCACAGGCTTCCTGGGAGAACTTGATGAGACAATGTCCATATGCCCCGAGCATGGAAGGTTCTCCAGAAGTTTCCATTTTCTTTCCAAAAGATGGTCGCTTCCTGAGCTGAAGGCGGTGCTTCTTCCCCTCAGTGTGCATGTTTTGATCTTAAATGGCAAGAGTGGACCAGCGCAGATCTGCAGCTGTGCACCCCAGACCCGCTCTGTCCTGTGAACGCGCTCACCAAACGCAGACGGTGGAGGACAGAGCGGTTGAGTCCGGGGCAAGCCCTTTTATCTCGCCAAGTTCCCTCTCCTCCGCTGTCACCTGGTGAGAACTGCCGGCTGACGTGTAGGACGCACACGTAGACCAGGGAAGGAGACAGGTGTCCTTCAGGCCGGAGGAGACTCAGGACCCAAAAGACGGCAGTGACCGGCACAGCCATGCTGAGCAGCAGTCTTTCAGCTGCCTGTGCCCCTTGCACCTGGGAGCTCCTGAGGCAGCTGGGCCGCGGAGCAGGTGCGCCCAGTCCTTCCTCACCTGCTGGACGGCCTGGCGGGGGAGCGCTTTGGCTGGTGGTGGTGGCTTTGGCTCACAAAGGGAAACCACCTTGAAGCAAGGTAAACGGGAAGAGAAATTCACGTTGGAAAGACATTCAGTCTCTAACCGTGGCTGGAGGCGTGTTGGCAGAGACGAGCGTCGGGAAAAGCAGGAGAGGACAGCAGGGGACGGGAGTGAGTGTTTGGGCGCTTTAGGGCAGGGCATTCAGGGCTGGGCAGAGGGGAGACTCGGATGATGGTGGGGAGGGAGGGCAGGGCCCGGCTGGAACCGATGAAAGCCAGCGGGGTAGGGCTGCCCTGGAACAACCCAGACCAGGTGCTCGCACGGCCAGCTCCCAGGCACCGGCGCTTCTGAGGAGGGGCCGCCCCGGAAGGTGCTGGCAGAATCTGGAGGCCACCAGAGACCTCCCGGTTAGACACGGAAGGGGCAAGTCCAAGGACGGGGAACCAGGAAGCGTAGGAGTGCGGCAAACACGGTGGCCTGTAAGCCACCGTGGAGAAAAGAGGAGGTGATGCAGGTGGGGGGTGAGGGCTGGCGCTGCTCCGCGTCCTCAGTGGAGCTGAGGCTGGGTCCTGGAGTAGCATCTGTGCAAGTGTGTGCATGGGCACCTGTGTATGTATGTGTGCATACGCACGCACGGGTGCACACATGTATAGACATGGTGTATACGCACAAACACATGTGCACATGTATGCGCGTGTCCACACATGCATGTGCATGTGTGCATGTGTGTCTCCGGCCCTGAGGAGCACAGGGCAGTTGGTGAGGAGTCGGTGATAACCGGAATAACAGTGCTGCTCGTTGACGCCTAACCGGCCGGGCACGTTCTGAGCACTTCTGTGTCTGTGTCACTAGATGCCCTCCGTTCCAGTGTGCGTTTCTTGTATAAAATCCATCCCTTTTGAGTTGGGGACACGGAGATGCAAAGCAGTGAGGTAGCCTGGCCAGGGTTTGGGCTGGCGGGCTGGCTCGGGGCCGCCTGGCAGGCTAGCTGCACAGCTTCAAGGAGCATCTTCCTGGTGGAAGGGCTCGAGCAGAATGGCTGTTTGTGGAGGGCAGGGTTGTGGGGCCCCAGCCTAACCTGGGTTCCCCCAGAGCAGCAGCAGTGGGGAGGGGAGGCGCTGCGTGGCATGCACTAAGTGGATGAGTGTCCAGGGCCCGGAGCGCGGGATTGGCTGCCTGGAGCAGGAGGCTGCCTGCCGGCCGGTTAGCCCCAGGGAATGTCCGGTGCCGCCTGCGTGGGCATGCTCACATCACCGTGTGTCTGGGAGGGACATCGGGTGCCCTGCCTCAGTGCCCTGCCGGGCCTGCACCGGGCGGCCTCCTTTCTCGGGGCCCGTCCTGCGGAATTCCCTGTGTCCGCTCGGGGTTTCTGACGGGGTCTGGGGTCTGGGTTCTCTCTCCTCAGGATGCTCTTAACCTCGAAGCCTTCTCTCCGGGGGCTCCATCTCTTCATCACCTCCTTGCCTTCCTCAGTTCTTTTTCTTACTTCTGGACTCTGTTACCTTTCACCTCCATTCTCCAGCCTTCTTGGCTACCAATTCCTACGACCTCATCCAGGAGCGGGGGAGCCCCAGAGCCGCCCCACCTCTGGGCTCTGCCGTTCAGACCTTCCATCCTGCTCCATGGCTCCCCTAGACATGCCCTTCGACTTACTGAGACACCCCTATCCTTACCTTGCCAGTGAGCAGGAATCAGAGAGGTAAATGACTTGGTCCAAGGAACAGAGCAGGTCCCTCCTCCCACCCCACACCCGGAGGCAGGTCCCTCCTCCCACCCCACACCCAGAGACGGGTCCCTCCTCCCACCCCACACCCTGAGGCAGGTCCCTCCTCCCACCCCACACCCGGAGGCAGGTCCCTCCTCCCACCCCACACCCGGAGACAGGTCCCTCCTCCCACCCCACACCCGGAGGCAGGTCCCTCCTCCCACCCCACACCCAGAGGCGGGTCCCTCCTCCCACCCCACACCCGGAGGCAGGTCCCTCCTCCCACCCCACACCCAGAGGCAGGTCCCTCCTCCCACCCCACACCCGGAGGCGGGCCCGTCCTCACACCTGTTACGTTAGTTGAAGGCATTCTGACATCAGGACGAATTTCAGCTCCTTAGGGCCCAGCCCCGCACTCTTCACGCCTGTTCTCCTCTGGGTGCGTGTGCTTTCCATGGAGGCACTCGCAGTCTAGCAGCAACTTTGTGTTCTGCTTTCTGGACCCACCGCCCGGTGTAGACGGTTCTGCTGCCGCGGGCCTCCCTGAGGGCCACGGTTAGTGCCGGCGGTGAGGCGAAGCGCTCGTGCTCCATCACCTCCCTTGTTCCTGTTACTGGACAGCCAGGCTGTTCCCACCTTTTCAGTCGATTTTTTTGACCGTGTTTCAGCAAACGCCTTCACGTCACGTTCTGTCTTTCTCCTTGGTTATTGCTGAGAGAAGTTTCTGGAAGTGGGTCGGAAGGGTCTGCATGTGGCTCCTTAATGACATCCTCGTGGTCGTGGCCCTCAGGCCCAGTGGTGGGCATCGCCCCTCCTTCCACAGGAGGGGAAACCGTCCTTCCAGAGTCTCCTCGTGGGGTTCCCTCTCGCTGGTGGCCCGCTCCCGTGTCCCCTGCACACCAGGCCGCGTCTCAGCCCGTCACGCGGGCTCCTTCCCTGCTGCCCCGCCGAGCCCAGGTGGTCAGAGGAGAGCCTGACGCCCGCCCCTCATCGGAGAGGGGCTCGCTGTGACATCACGGAGTCATCTGACCCGTCGGCCGGGGTGCCCGAGCTGCTCAGTGTCCGGCACAGAGAAGGTCTAACTAGGTGCCCCTGGCGGGGCGGAGGCCTCGGTGCTCAGGACACCACTGGGGGGGGGGGGGCGGCTGGAGGAAATGCAGCCTAGATGCGCACCTGGAGGGCTGTCTGGGCTGGGCGTCCAGGGAGAGGGCAGTGGGGAGAGCAGTGAGCAAGGCTGGCGTGTTCGTGGGGGACCGCGAGGTGCAGGCGGACAGACGGCTCTGCGGCCGCAGCCACGCGTCTGACCAACCGACACCGGTGACCGCGGCGCCGGGGTGCGCCCCAGTTTTCCCACCGGACGCTGGGCCTGGGACTGCCCTGCCCTCCCGACCTGTCTTCGCGGGCTATTCACGCTGCCCGGTGCCCCGCCGTTCGGCTTCCTGCCCCCGGGTGGGGTCACCCGTGAACACGGCCGTGGAACTGGAAGCTCCTCAGCTCAGGGCCGTGCTGAACCTCCCGGGAGCTCGGAGCACTGTGACCTGTGACCTGTGACGAAACAGCTTGGGGTGCGACTCCCTGAATGAGCCATGAGGTCAGAGGGGGAGCGACCCGTCTGGTGCGCTCATCTCACAGCAGAGGCGGCGGTGGGGCCGGGACCTGTTGCAGCCCCGACCCCTGCTGCGGGCCCTGCTCGCTCTCCAGCTCTCGCGGCTTTGCCCTCCTGGTGGCCTGGCACAGCCTGCAGCCGTGCCCTGTCTGTGCCTGGCTCCGGCCTGACCTCCGGCTGCAGGGAGGACCCCGCGCTGCCTGGAGCTCGGAGCCCCTGGGAGCGAGGTGCTGGGCTGCGTTTCCGCAGAACAGAGTGCGGTGTGCACCGGGTGCAGGTGTGCGTGGGGCCGGGCAGAGCCTGCGGCCTCCAGGGCGAGGGCGGAGCGCACACTGCTCCACCCAAGGAGACATGGTGGCTCCGGGCACTGAGTTCGCGGAGGCTGCTTCTGATGTGTGGCATGAAGTGTTCTCTGGACACAAGGAGCGCGCACCCTCCCCCCCCTTTGCTTGTCTGCGCCCTTGGCTGGGCCTGGGGCCCACTGAGCACGGTAGGCATGCCCCGTCCGGCCCTCTGTAGTGGAGACCTGCACCCTTGGAGGTCCAGGCAGATGGGTATGAGCCATGCTCCCTAGGTTATGGAACCCGAAACCCAGGTATGTGCCAGACTGGGAATCAAACCCCAACCTTTCTTGGTGTACGGGATGACGCTCCAAACAACTGAGCCCCTGGCCAGGCCTCCTTAAGGTCTTTACCCCAAAGCCCCACGTCTGATGACCACATGATGCTGTGTAACAGACACCCCGTCTCCCTGGCCCCAGCCTCCCTGCCCCCTGCGGGCTGCTGGGCTCCTCCAGGCCGGGCTGGTTCTTCTTCCACCTGCGGACCCGCGCCCTGGCATCGCGCTGGGCCAAGCTGGCGGAGCGGCAGCTGCCACGGACTCGCTTGTGGTCACGGCAGGGCACAGGAAGGAGGTGCCTGCACCGGCATGCGCCAGGCTTTTGTTGGTGTGACATCTGGAAACCGCCCCTTCCACAGCAAGGGGATCGGTGCAGGTCGGCCCCGAGGGGTTGAGGAGTGAACGTTACCAATAATCAAACTGCCACTGTCGCCTCCCTACGCACACGCGCCTGCAGCTGACCTCGCTGTCCCTCATCCTGTTTCCTTGTTTTTCTCAACCCTCGTGCTGGTGTGAGTCAGTGTACATTTTGTTTACTTATTTTGTTTATTTTCTGTTTTCCTCGCTGGAATGTAAGCTTCACCAGAGCAGGAGCATTTGTCTGCTGAGTTCATGCCTCTCCAGCATCTAGAAAAACACTCAGTAAGTGTTAGCAGAGGGATTGAACGGGCCATTCTGATAAATTATGAGATGATGCATCAGACACGCTCACAGTGCCGCCTGCACCGGAAGTGCTCCGTGCTTGGCGGGCCTACAGGTCCACGGCCTGAGTGCTGTTGGGAGGGGCAGCCTCAGTCACGTTCACGACCGCAGTCCCTCGCGTGCTGCTCCTGTGAAGCAAGGTCTGCTGTAATTTGATTGCAGAGAACAGGCGCCTGGGCACCGACAGGCTGCCCGCCGTTGGGTTGTCTGGTGGGCCAGGCGCCTGGGCACCGACAGGCTGCCCGCCGTTGGGTTGTCTGGTGGGCCAGGCGCCTGGGCACCGACAGGCTGCCCGCTGTTGGGTTGTCTGGTGGGCCAGGATCTCTTCACCAGGAGGTCAGGCCTTCCCCAAGGTCACACTACCTCTGCGCCTCCCTTTGACTCCAGGCGGTGGCCGTTCCCTGCACCAGGGTCACCGTGGAGTCAGAGTAAGCGACGCACTCGGCGCTGCTCCCTCAGGTGCAGAAGGCTGGCCCAACACCTGGCAGCGCCCCGGGAGCAGTGCGTGTGGACGTCAGTGGCGGCCCGGGGCCCTGAGACCCGAGGGGCAGCTCTCTGCAGACTCGGAGGTGGTCAGACCCTGGGGATCGGCCAGGCCTCTGGGCAGGAAGGTCAGACACGCGTGTTCAGGAGAGCGTCGGCCCCGCTGCTGGGGGCAGGCGGGGAGGGAGCCTTGGCGGGTGGATGTGGGAACGTGTGGGAGTCACCCCATTGGGTCTCACGGCCCCTCGTGGACGATCCTGGGCTGGAGGAGTCAGACTGCTCCAGTGTGAAACTTCGGGAGGATGAATTTGACCTGCAGTGAGGGTCTCTGCCTGGTGAAGGGACACGGGCCGGGGTCATGCCGCCCACTGCCCGCCTGGGCTTCTGTGAGGCCCTGCCCGGAGCACTGGCAGTTAGCGGTGTGTCTGTCTGTTTCCCTGACACACGACAGACCCTGCTCATCATGTGCTCCCAGGGCCCAGCAGAATGACCCCCGGGCATGAGCGGCTGTTTGTGAAAGGAGCCATGTGTACACAGACCGGCTGGTGCGCGGGCACTGTGCGCGGCTGCCTGCGCCCACGACCTCGCCGGACCCTCCGCCTGCCCGGGCGCAGTGCTGCTGTTCTCCCTGCTGTCACCTGTTCACGGTGGTCCGAGTGGCCAGGGCAGAGCTGGTTTGCAGACCTGGACTCTAACCACTGCACTGCCTTGCCTCCTGAAACTGAAGGACGCCTTCTGCTCCAGCCCTGCTCGTCAGTGGCCCCCCCAAAAGCCCGTTATTCATTGAACCTCTGCTTTCTGATCTGTAAAACGGAGATTACAAACCCCATTAGTCTCACAAGTAGGACTGTTGTGAAAATCAAGCCCAAGTGTTTTGTGTTGAGCATAGATCTGACATTTCGTAACTGTGACTGTTTCAACGGCAGCAATGGCCGCAGCAAAGGGTGTCGCCGCAGAAGCCTGACCAAGGCCGACCGCGTGCCCTAGGCGCGGGCACTCTCAGAGGGAGATGTGCAGAGAGCCCAGCAGGCACAGGAGGAGTGCAGCTGTTAAGCACATGGACGCCACTAACACGCGGTCGCCATCAAAGCCGAGAGGCGCCATTTTTGCCACTTGGGTAAAGTGTACTCGCTCCTGTGCCACAGCACGCGCCTCGCTGTCCTGGGCCGGCGCGGGGAGCTTTCTGGAAGATCACTCAGTAATGAGTGTCTGGAACCGTGCAAGTGTTTACACCCTCTGACTTGCTGATTCGTTTATAGGAATCTCTCCTCAGCGGTTATCCTAACTAACAGAAACGTTCTGCACGACGCAGTTAAAACCCTGGTGATAATTTAACGAGCCAAGGCCATGGGAGAGGCTAGGGAGCTGGGGCCTCACAGCTGCCACCGCCCCACACACGTCTGTCACCTGGCCTGAGATGAACACAGGCTGTGAGGGAGAGCAGGCACAAATGGTACATACCCTGGGGGTCTTAGAACCAAACCTAGAAGGAATTAAACAGATGTGACTCAGGGTTGCATTAGGTGGAACGAATATGGCAGATTTGAACTCAGCATTTAGTGTACGCATGCGTCCTTTCTTTGACTTGGGGCTGTAAGCGGGGACCTGGGAGCCGCTGGGGTAGAGGTACATGGTCAGCAAACTGGGTCAGAAAGCTGCCTTTTTATTTGGTATTATTGTTTAAATTTATTTTGCGGAAAGCAAGGAGCTGCTTTCTGATGAGTCCTTCTGGAAAATAACCACTTGATCACATTTCCTTCACATCTGGAATCTGTTGGGTTTATTTTACATTTAGTCGATCACTTTCTCTTTCTCTTTGCGTGTAACTTGAATCCGTTTGTTCTGCTCACACATTGAAGAGGCAGGTACCTGCACTTCAGTCGTGATCCATCCCCGTGCGGCCGGAAGGGAACAGCACTGTCTCCCACCCTTGGGAGGTACTCACTGTCCTTAGCTGGCTGCTGGGAAGGCCAACCGGATGCCCGATCCGGAGTGCAGCGGAGAAGGAGCTGTTGAGGGCCGCTGAGGGCCGCTCTGCTCTGCATGGCCGGCTTGCTCCTCTCTCTGCTCTGCTCAACAACCTTCAGGCTCCCCTGGAAGGAAAGGGGCTCCTGAACCAGAGAGGAGCTGGCTTATATGGACAGGAGTCCCCACCCCTGGGTCCAACCTCATGCAAATGAGAACTCTGAATCCTCACTGGTTGATTGGTCCTAAAGCATTGTTCTGATTGGTCAGAATAGAGCTTCTCTAATTGGTCAGAAATTCACAGCTATGATTGGATGGGGAAAGCCTCAATCCTATTGGTTAAACTGGGATTCTAAGAAACCTTTGTGAGGGCTGCTTAGCTGGCAGAAACATTGCAGGCAGTTCAGTGCAGGCTTCGGTGTGAAGTAGGGTTTGTGGGCGAGGTCGCTGTGCAGAAATGTCTGCTAGGCTCCCCTTCTTGCCCCCCCAATTTTTGTTTAAATTTGAGCTCAGTCACTAGGAACCCTTCTTAGAAGGTATCTTCTTCACCCCTCCCCCCTTTAGGGTTCACATCACCCTCAAGAGTTTGGAATGTGTCTGCCTTCTTTTCCCAACATATACAGTGTCATGCAACTACACTTTATTCTCTTCTTAAAGGTTGGGTCAAAATATGCAATTTCCCCCCATTTAGCAACATGCCTTGGACATTTTTATTTTTTCAGTTACATAGAAGTTGTAGAAAAATGTTCCCTCTCACACACTGTAGATTGGGGTGTAAATTGGTATAAATATGTTGGATGGCAGTTTAGTAATATGTACTATAATTTAAAATTCTCCTCTCTGTCGATTCTACTTCTGAGAACGTGACCTTCAGAAACACTCTTTGGACTGAATGTGTGCCCCCTCCCTCTCCCTCCCCCCCAGTTCATAGTTGGAGTCTTAACCCGAAGAGGATGGTGTTTGGGGGGGCCTTCGGAAGGTAATTAGGGTGAGCTGAGCCTTGAGGGTGGAGCCCCGATGGGATCAGTGCTCCTGTAAGAAGGGAGAGACGCTGCTCCCTCTCCCAGGGGAAGGGGCCGCAGGAAGGCAGCCTCCTGCAGCCAGGAAGCGCTCGCGGGGACCACACCTGCTGGCGCCTGGATCCCGCTTCCCAGCCCCCCCGGGCTGGGAGCAGTAAATGCGCAGGCGTTGTTCAGGCCACCCCGCTGGAGTTATTTGGTTATAGCAGCCCGAACTGATTAAGACATGCTTCCCACAAAGACGTCTACTGAGTGTTCATTAGCCCGAACCGCACTGTGGTGTCTGGAGAATCAAGACAACTGCTCTGATGGGACAAAGCGGGAAGGGTCTGGCGGCCGGGGAGGCTGGGCTGGGCTGCCACACCGTTAGCTAATGAGCGCCCTCGTGTGGGGAGGCGAGCAGGGCGCCCGGAGCATGCGGACACCCAGGACTGCCTTCCCAGCAGGCCTTTGGCCAGTCAGAGGTGCGGAGGGACAGAGGCTTTGCTGAGCACCCCGGTTGACGGGTGCCTCACGTGTGCCCTGAGTGAGCACAGACAGCGGCGTCAGCTGGATCCGGTGTAGATCCCGCTGAGCCCGTCCCCGTGCCCGGGTTCCCGACTGTCTCGGGCCGCTGCTTCCCCCTCTGGCCTGGGCCTGTCTGCTCTGGGAGTGGTGGAGGCTGCCATGCAAGGCGCTGGCCATAGCAAGAGATCAGGAAAGGCTGATACTGTCATTGTTGTCATTACTGATGAGTCCTCATGTGGACTGTGGGAAGCGGCCTTATTAGCTTGTTCACCGAGCAAATAGAGCATTTCCTAGTAATCATGCTTAGGTTGTCACACAGCATATGAGAGCATTCAAGGGCTGAGACATGATAAAATTAGTAATTTTTAATCTTTCATCCAGGGCCTTGGCCCCAGGCCCCGCTTTGGCAGCCCCGCTGAATGCAGGCGCACGGCTGCTTCCCTGCAGAGCCTTTGCCAGCCGTCTGACAGGCCCAGGGCCCTGCACTGGCCGAGGGTGCTGGTGGGTGCTGCTGGTGGCCGGAGACCATTCTTTTTCGCCGCTGGGATCCAGTGGAAGGAGTGGAACATCCCTTTTCAAAGTGTTTCTCATAATCAAACGAAAGTGGCCTGGCAAAGGAGTCTTCAAATGGCTAAGGCTGGCGTGAACCGAGTCCGGCAGTGTCGATGGCAGGACTTTGCAGTGCCTTTCACGTGCTGATGTGCACTGCGAACTGCCAAGAAGAGCACGCAGAACACAAAGGTTCCCAAACAGATTTGCGGCTGGATCCTTTTCCCCAGAGCAGCCCGTAAACCTCGCGTTCCCAGAATGCACCTTGGCAAGCGCAGGGCCCGTGGCTGGGCTGGCCAGTGTCGCGCAGAGGGACCCGCCTCGCGGTCCTCATCCTGCCAGCGTCTTCCTGAGCCAGAGCTCGGCCCATCGAGCTGGGTGGGTCTGCCGTCATCCGCCTCCCTGGCCTCAGCCTCACGCCCCCACTCCTGAGGCACCTGCTGTGACGGCAGCAAGGAGCAGTGGCCACCGTGGGACGCCATGGGGCATCTCCTTCGCATCCAGACGCCTCGAGAAGTGGTGTTCTGGGGACATCAGCCCTTTCGTCCCTCCTTGCCCCGTGCACGAGCCTTGGCCAGGAGCGGGCTGTTTGCTTCTGCAGCTTCCGAGGCCCAGGCAGGTGGCCTTCAGAAATGTTGGCTGGCGTCCTGGGTTTTTCTCTGCCCTCGGCTTTCTCTAAATTAAACTTTCCTTTTGACAGGATTGTAGATTCGAATGCAGTTGTCAGGTAATACTGGAGACTCAGTGCACCTTCACCAGTGCCCAATGGTAACGTCCTGCAGAACTACAGCAGAGTCACACGGGGCAGACCCGGAATATCCCCACCCCCGCAGGGTCCCTCCTGGGGCCTGGAGGGCCACACCCAGCTCCCTCTTGCCTACAGCCCTCCTTGACCCCTGGCAGCCACTAATCTGCTCTCCATTTCTGTGATTCCTTGTTTCAAGAACGTAATGTAAATGGAGTTACACAGCAGGCCGCCTGTGGAATTAACTGTTCCCAGGAAGCATAATTCGTGGAGGTCCTTCCAGGCTGCGCTGTGTTCTAGCTCGTTCCTCTGTCCTGCTGAGCAGTGCTCCGTGGACGACCACGGGCAGGTTTCTGCGTGACCGTGCTGCCCTTCCCCGGGGAAAGGCTCGGGAGTGCAACTGCTGGGCCAGGTGGTCAGTAGGTGCATTTTTTTTTTTTTTTTTTTTTAGAAACTGCCAAACTGTTTTCCAGAGTGGCTGTTCCAGTTTCTATTACCACCAGCAACGCATGCATGATCTGACTTCCGCTCCCCTCATGAGCACTTGACGCTGTCCCTGCTTCAATGTAGCCATTCGCACGGGTGTGTGGTGTAGGTCACGGAGGCTCAGTTTGCTCTCCCCAGTGGCTGACGATGTTGAGTACCTTCTCACGTGCCTACTTGTCACCTGTTTATCTTCTGCAGTGAGTTTCTCTTCACGCCCTTTGCCCATCTTCTGATTGGGTTATTGCTGTTACTTTATCGTTGAGTTCTGCTGGTTTTTAATAGTCTGGGTAGATAGGTGTTTGGAAAAATTTTCTCCACGTCAGTAGCTGGTTGCCTTTTTATCCCCTTGAAGTTTGTGAAGTCCCTGGATCTTTAGAGAGGAAGTTCTTCATTTTGATGAAGTCGTTTATCAACTTTTAATTGTGTGGATCACGCTTTTGGTGCCTAGGCCTACCTCCTGAAGATTTTCCCCATCCCCCCTAAGAGCTCTGTAGTTTTAGGTGTCACACCGAAGTCTGATCCGCTTGGAGGTAGTGTGTGTGTGCGGTGTGAGACGTGTCTGCGGCCACTGAGGCCGTCACTGGCCCCCTCGGAGGCCCGGCCGCTCCCGCACCGCTGCTGAAGGCGCTCTTCCGCATGAGACCGCGCCCCTTCGCCACGGACCCACTGGCACCCGGTGCGGTCTGTTCCTGGGCTCTCTGTCTTCTCCCCTGATTGTGTTTCTCCCCATCACCACCACGGTCTGGATACTGTAGCAACGTAATGTCCCAAATCCGAGCAGACTGATGATCCCGGTATTGTTTTTCTTCAAAATTGTTTTAACTATTCTAGTTTTTTTGCCTTTCCAAATAAATTCTAGATTAAATTTGTCTATATATTTATAAAATCTTGTTTGGATTGTGCTAGAAATTATTTAAACTTATATATCAGTTTGGGTAGGATTGGTATCTGTACTGTGCTGCTTCTTCCAGTCTATAAGCACCACACGTCTCTCCATGTATTTAGATCTCTCTCCTTCAGGGTATTCATCAGCATTTTGTAGTTTTTAGCAAACAAGTCCTGTCCAAGCTGTCCATGCTATTTCTAGATTTATACTTAGGTATTTGTTTTGCAGTTGTAAGTGGTATCATATTTTTAATTTCAGTGTCTGTATGTTCATTGCTAGTATTTAAAAATAATTGACTTCTCTATGTATTTCTTATGTGGCCTTGCTGATAATGCGTGCTTTTAGATTATAACTTATGATTTCTAACTGTTTTTTGTAGATGCTTGTGATTTTTTTTTACATATGTCAACTGCAAATAGAACCAGTTTTATTTCTTCCCTTCCAATTGTAGGCCTTGTATTTCTAGTTTTTGAGAACAGATGTTCTTGCTTTTTTCCCAATCATGTAAGGAACAAATGAAAGAGGAAAGCATTCGGCCCTTTTCACCGTGAAATATGATGTCCCCAGTAGGTTTTTGGTAGATGCTCTTTGTCAAGTTGAGGCAGTCCTCCCCTCGTCCTTTTCTTGAGAGTTTTTATCATGCCTGGACATTGACACGTGTGGAACGCCCTCTGCACCGATGGGTGTGATCGTGCGAGTTTTCTCTTTAACCTGTTCACACTGTGGATTATTGCACGGATCGACTTTCAAAGAGTAGAACATACTTCTCCCTGGAATGAGCCCACTTCGTCATGTCGTAGAGTCCTTTTTATGTATGACGGGGTTCCATTTACCGAGAGTGTGCTGAGGATTTATGTTTTCTTCTTTTTGCTCTGTCTAGTTAGGGTTAGGATAATACTAGCATCATAAAGAGAATGGGGAGTATTTTCTCCTTTTCTAGTTTTGGAAGAGATTGTGTAGAATTGGCGTTATTTCATTATTAAGCATTTGATAGAATTTGTCTGTGAAACCATCTGGGTTGGGCGAATTCTTTTTGGGGTGTTTTAAACTTATGAATTCAATTTTCTTAATAGTTATAGGGCAGTTCATGTCAGTGAATTGTGCGGTTTGTGCTTCTTGAGGAACTTGCCTGTTTGACCTCAGTTGTCAGATTTATGTAAGCAGAGCTGTCCACCGATCCTCTCCCTTCTGCCGCCCCGGGCTGGAGTGAGCCCTGCTCATTACTGATTCTGGTATTTGTGTCTTCTCTTTTTTTGTTGGTCTTACTAGAGGTTTGTCAATTCTTTTCTAGGAACTAATTCTTTTTTTAGTTATCTTTTCTACTTTCTCTGTTCCGTTTGTTTTCATTGATTTTGAGTTTTACTCTCCTTGTTTCGGGTTTATTTTCCTCTTATTTTTCTATATTATTTCGGTGGGAGCTTAGTTTACTGATCGAGACTTTTCCTCTTTTTTAATGTGTGTTTTAGATTATAACGTTTCCCCTCATTACTGCTCAGCCATGTCCCCGAGTTCGGACAGGCTGTATTTTCACTCCGCCTCTTCTTCACCCGGAGCCACTCGGAGTGTGCTGCCTGGCTTCCCAGTGTTCAGAGGTTTGACGTTACTTTCCTGTTATGAATGTCTAGTCTGGCTACACTGTGATCAGAGCGTTCGTCTGTAAGATTCCAATTCTTGTAAATTAGTTGACGTATGTTGTATGGCTCGCGCTATGGCCTGTCTTGGTGTGAGTCCTCTGGCCCTGGAATGTGCAGCTGCTGCTGGCTGGGTGCTGTGGGAACGCCCGGCGCGGCGGGGTGATGGCACTGTGTAGGCCCTTTGCTGGCTTGCTGTCGCATCATTGTATCGGTTGTTGGGAAAGGTATGTTGAAGTCTCCAACTATAACTGTGGGTTTGAAAACCTATCCTGTCGCTTCTATCAGTGTTTCTTTACGTTTTGCCCTCTCTCGGGTGGCACCTACGCGGGAAGGATCGTGTCTTCCTGGACTGACCCTCCGTCGCTGTGCCGCCGCGGAAACTGTCTTGCTCGGAAGCCAGCACCCCTGCTTTCTTCTGACTAATGTGTGTGTGACGTAGCTTTTCATTCCTTTACTTCTCACCTTTACATCGTCATGTGGGAATGATGTCCCTACAACAAACGTAGGTTTGTTATGGACAGTATATATTGCTAATGGCTTTTAATCTGCTGAGCTGATCTCTGCCTTTGAGTTGTTGTATTTAGACCGTTTATAGTAATGTAATTATTAATCTGTTAGAGCCTTCGTCTGCCATTTATTTATTGTTTTCTGTTTCTTGTTCCTCTGTGTCCTTTTCCCCGCCTTCCTCTACATTACTTGAACATTTTTTAGGATTTGATTTTGCTTAATCTATAGAGGTTCATCGCCTAGTTTTTGCTTGCTCTAGTCTTTCCTCTTCTGTGATACCCTAAACTACCTCCTCATCCCGCTCCTTCTGCCCACAGAGCTGCCTGTGACCCGTGGCCAGGCCTCCTGGAGGCTCTTCCCGCGAACGCCTCCGCTTGCCCTCATCTCTGCGGGCGCCGCGGCGGGGCCCTCGCAGCCTTCCGCCCGCGCTGGAAACGGGCCGCCATGGCCCATGGCTCTGAGGAGAAGTCTGCTGACACTCAAATGACCACCCCTGTGCATTTTCTTTGTCTTCAGTTGTTTCAGTTCCACTGTGATGTATCTTGATATTGATTTTGAGGGGCTTTTCCTATTTGGGGTTTACTCAGCTTCTGAAAGCTATAGATTTATGTCTTCTGCCCAGTTTGAGATGTGGTTTTTTCCCAAGTGCCTTTAGCCCCACCCTCTTCCTCCTCTCCTTCCGCGACTGATGGCACAAACGTTGCTCTTCCTCTTTTCTCAACAGCCCGCAGCCCCGGACGGCCCTGCTCTCCAGCCTGGGGCCCCTGCTGCTCAGACCGCCTCTGCCACTGGCTCCTCTCTCCCCCCGCCCGCTGTTGGGGCTGCGCGGAGCTTTTTAACTTTATGCTGGTGGTGCCCTGTCTTTCTGTTCCAAACTTCCCGTTGGTGTTTCTTTACAGCTTCGTTTCTCTCTGAGGCCTGCTGCTTTTCATTTGTTCCAAGCGTACGCACAGCTGCCGGTGGGACTGTGTTGAGATGTGGCTGCTGGACCGTCCTTGCCGGGCGCTCGGACAGCTTCGTCCCAGCGCGGGGTCCGTGGCTGCGGCCTCCCACCCGGGCCCGGTGCTTTCGGCTCTGGGTGGACAGCGGTCCCGCTCGGAGCCGGCATCGTCAGGCGCTTGGTGAGGAGCTCTGGGCTTTACCTGAACCTTCCGTTTTTGCTGTTTCTTCTGACTCCACTCGGGGGTGGGGTGGGGGGCTGCCGTCTGGTGACTACCAGTAAGGGACGTCCCCGTTCTCCTCGTGGCCCTGTGGGCGTGGAGGTGGTGTCAGGATGTGACTGCGGGCCGCCTGGGGGTCCCGGGCCACACGGCGGTGCAGCACCCGCCCTGCTGAAGGTGGCCCTGCCTCTGCCCTCCAGCCCCCGGGGCGGGTGGCCTGGCCATGCTCCGGGGCTCCCCTCCCGGCCTGTGGTCGGGGAGCAGGCTCTTTCACGTTCATCCCCCCTGTGGTGGGTTGGGCTGCTGGTGTCGGGCTGTGGCCCCGCCAGCTCCAAGGCTGGAATGTACGAGAGAGCCAGGGCCCCGGCAGGCTGCTCGGGCCCACGTCCCGCCGCCGGACTTTCTCGGCCTCTGGCTTTGCCTGTTTTCCCTGTATGTTTGGGGTTTACGTTGTATTCAGCGGGAACAGGGAACGGATGCCTATTCCACTCCCCGGAGCAGAGGCTGCCCCGGCCTGCCCGCAGGGGTGAACGCCCCTCTGGTGAGCGGTCGCCCCCCCCCCCCTGCCCTGCTGGGGGAGCACAGGCCGCTTCCCGCTCAGATCGCAGGCCTGACAGTGCGCCTGGCCCTGAGCAGCACCGAGAACCACCGTGGAGGGTGTTTGTTTACTCTGCATTAACAGTTGTGATCTCTCCTTTTTCTTTTATTTGCCTTTTATCCCATTGCTGTCTTTTAATTACACGAGGATGTTCTTTAATAATTAAAGACGTAAGCTCCCTGTATCGTGCCGTGAGCTGTAACTGTATAACTGGATGTGTGGCTCTGGGGAGAGGGAGGGTTTGCGGGGAGAAGGTGCCGCGTTAGGCGGTGGAGGAAGGCTGTGCCGTTCACGCACACAAAGCCCCGGAGCCCGGTGGGCAGGACGGTCCGCGGTTGTTGGCGAGGACAGAGGCAGCCAGTGTCGGGGCTCCGCAGGCAGGCCCTCTGCGCCGGGGAGGACGTGCCCTGCACGTGGGCCGGGCCGGGGTATGGGGGAGCAGCCTCAGCTCACATGTGCATAGCTCACAGACCCACAGCTCACACATGCACAGCTCACACACACAGCTCACACATGCACAGATCACACACAGAGCTCATACATGCACAGCTCACACACACAGCTCACACATGCACAGCTCACACATGCACGGCTCACACATGTACAGCTCACACATGCACAGATCACACATGCACAGCTCACACACAGAGCTCATACATGCACAGCTCACACATGCACAGCTCACACACACAGCTCACACATGCACAGCTCACACACACAGCTCACACATGCACAGCTCACACATGTACAGCTCACACATGCACAGCTCACACACACAGCTCACGCATGCACAGATCACACATGCACAGCTCACACACAGAGCTCATACATGCACAGCTCACATGCACAGCTCACACACCCACAGCTCACACACCCACAGCTCACACACAGCTCACACACCCAGAGCTCACACACCCACAGCTCACACACAGCTCACACACCCAGAGCTCACACACCCAGAGCTCACACACCCACAGCTCACACACCCACAGCTCACACACCACAGCTCACACATGCACAGTTCACACACGCAAAGCTCACACATAGCTCACACACGGCTCACACACCCACAGCTCACACACCCACAGCTCACACATAGCTCACACACTCACAGCTCACACACGCACAGCTCACACACCCACAGCTCACACACACACAGCTCACACACCCACAGCTCACACACACACAGCTCACACACCCATAGCTCACACACACACAGCTCACACACACACAGCTCACACATAGCTCACACACCCACAGCTCACACACACACACAGCTCACACACACAGCTCACACACCCACAGCTCACACACGCACAGCTCACACACCCACAGCTCACACACCCACAGCTCACACACACACAGCGCACACACCCATAGCTCACACACACACACACCACAGCTCACACACACACACAGCTCACACACACACACACATCACACACACACAGCTCACACACGCACAGCTCACACACACACAGCTCACACACCCATAGCTCACACACAGCTCACACACACACAGCTCACACACACACAGCTCACACACCCACAGCTCACACACCCACAGCTCACACACACACAGCGCACACACAGCTCACACACACACACCACACAGCTCACACACGCACAGCTCACACACACACAGCTCACACACCCATAGCTCACACACAGCTCACACACACACAGCTCACACACGCATAGCTCACACACACACAGCTCACACACCCACAGCTCACACACGCAGCTCACACACACAGCTCACACATCCACAGTTCACACACGCAGCTCACACACACACAGCTCACACACCCACAGCTCACACACACAGCCCACATACACACAGCTCACACACCCACAGCTCACACACCCACAGCTCACACACACACAGCTCACACACGCACAGCTCACACACCCACAGCTCACACACGCACAGCTCACACACCCACAGCTCACACACCCACAGCTCACACACCCACAGCTCACACACACACAGCTCACACACAGCTCATACACACAGACAGTTCACACACCCACAGCTCACACACCCACAGCTCACACACCCACAGCTCACACATAGCTTACACACCCACAGCTCACACACCCACAACTCACACACACACACACACACAGCTCACACGCACAGCTCACACACCCAAAGCTCACACACGCACAGCTCACACACGCACAGCTCACACACCCACAGCTCACACACACACACACACGCACAGCTCACACACGCACAGCTCACACACAGCTCATACACACAGACAGTTCACACACCCACAGCTCACACACCCAAAGCTCACACACGCACAGCTCACACACGCACAGCTCACACACCCACAGCTCACACACGCACAGCTCACACACCCACAGCTCACACACCCACAGCTCACAGACCCACAGCTCACAGACCCACAGCTCACAGACCCACAGCTCACACATGCACAGCTCACAGACCCACAGCTCACACATGCACAGCTCACACATGTACAGCTCACACATGCACAGCTCACACACACACACACACAGCTCACACACCCACAGCTCACACACGCACAGCTCACACACCCACAGCTCACACACCCACAGCTCACACACCCACAGCTCACACAGGCACGGCTCTTGGGTTCGTAGTTAGTTCAGTGAACTTCTGGGGCTCAGTGGAAGGCTGCGAATGTCCCGGGCACAACAGTGTGAAGGAGGGGAGGCCTCTCTCCCTGGAGCTCTGGACCCTGGGAGCACCAGCCGAGGGCACTGGCTGCACACACGCACAGGAACACGCACGCGCGCGCGCGCGCACACACACACACACACACACACACACACACTCTGTTTCAGTTGCTCTTACGGCCCCTGTGAGCTCTGCAGGACCCTGGGACAGACTCGAGCCCCAGCCTTGTCACTGCCCGGCGTGTGATTGGCGGTCGGTCTCCTGGGGCCTTACCTTCTCATCTGTAAGTGGGACAGTCATTCCTACCTCCAGGCCACTTCCTGACAGGCCGGCCCCCTGAGGCCACAGAGCATTCTTAGTTACCCTCACAAGTACTTCGGACTCCCATGCGCCCAGTGCTGGAGTGGGTGCCCGGCCACCAGTGACAGACAGGACCCCCGCATGGAGCCACAGCCAGCAGGAGGCGATAGCACGTCAGGAAGCACACCCACAGGGGCGATGTGAGGTGCACAGCTGTGGGGGCGGAGCTCTGGGGGAGGCACAGGAGACCCTGCGGGAGAGCGGTGGCCAGGCTGCAGGTGAGCAGGGCCCGCGCTGGGCTGGGGCCGCCCTCCCGTGGAGGCTGGGAGGCTCGGAGGGCTTGTGAATGTGAGGGCAGAAAGAAGCCCAGTGGGGATGGAGCGTGGAGAGCTGGCAATAGGGGGGTTGAGGTGAGGTCAGGGCGCAGTACCCACGGGGAAGGTGGGGTGGGGAGGTCCCGCGGGCGGCGGCAGAGCCGGGTCCCGCGGGCGGAGGGAGGGCTGGGTCCTGCTACCAGGACATGACAGGTGCTGTGAGCTAGGACCCGTCCAGTTTGCCGGCCTGTGCCTGTGTCACAGAACGTGTGGCCGGCAGGATGGTGGGCTGACATCCCCCCTCTTCCTGCCGCCCATGCTCCACGGTGCCCACGGGACAGGAGTCTTCCAGGTGGAGGTGACAGTCCCAGCGCCATCCGCCTTCCTGGGCGGCCAGGCCATGACGGAGCTGGGAGAGTCCCTGAGGGTCTGCGCTGTCCTGGGGGGACTCATCTCATCACTGACCTGGGACTCCTGCGTGTCGCTCGTGTGGGCTGCCCTCGATGTGCGCTCTCCCACTCGCCTGCCTCTGCTGGTCCCGTTGTGACTCCTCGTCCTCTCGTCCTTGGTGTGGCGGCCTGTGGTGGGCAGAGCAAGGTGTGGCCCGAGAGCCCAGGAGGCCCAACCAAGGACGCGGAGGCTCCTGGGCAGCCCGGGCCACCTCGCGCTGTCCTGGGCATTCCCGCCCGCTCCCGGGCCGTGTCCCTCCCGCTCCCGGGCCGTGTCCCTCCCACTCCCGGGCCGTGTCCCTCCCGCTCCCGGGCCGTGTCCCTCCCACTCCCGGGCCGTGTCCCTCCCACTCCCGGGCGGTGTCCCTCCCGCTCCCGGGCCGTATCCCTCCCGCTCCCGGGCCGTGTCCCGCCCACTCCCGGGCTGTGTCTGCTGCCCGCTCGGTTTTACCAAGAAGCAGCGACAGGCGGCGCGGTGCTCCCTGCGGGACGCTGTGCCCTGGGCGGAGACTCCTCTCTCCAGTTATTTATTTACTTACTTATTTAGAATGAGGGTGAAAGCACACACCCTAAGAAGTGCCACTTTGACCGTTGTAAGTGTGCAGCTCAGTGGCATTAAGGACACTCGTGTCACATTTGTCTCGTGACCTCAAGTTGTAGCTGGGTTCCCATCCGAACCTTCCGTTCTGGTCCCGGCACCTGCGACACCGTCCACTCTCTCGCCACGAACCTGCCTCTCGGGCCGGCCGGTGCCGTCGCACGGGGTTTGGTGTCTGTTTGCGCTCTGTGGCCCGGTTCCCTCAGCCCCGCGGCCTCCGGTGCAGCTGAGCTGGCCTGCTAGTTCCCTGGGCCTGACGCTGAAGGAGTCCCGGTCCGTGGCCCACGTGGCGTGGATCCTTCCGTGTGGCGGTGGGTGTGGCTGTGCCCACCTGGCTATTGTGGCAATCGCTGTGAGCATGTCTCCCGGAGCCCCTCCCAAGCCTCTTAAATAACACCCAGGTGTGGACTCGCTGGGTCGTGACCGTTTCATTTAACTCTTGGGGGCACTGCCGGACTGTGTATAGGGGACCCCGCACTTTCACATTCTCACCCCAATGCACAGGGATTCCAGCTTACACACACCATCGCGAACACGGATCCTGTTTTGTTTCTTCTTTTCAAATTAATAGTAGCCAACCTAGCAGGTGTGAAGCCTCTCCGGTTTTTAAGGCAAAGGTCAGCCATCCCCCTTCTGGGAAGCCCTCCCCATGCTCCTGCCGGCCAGGCACCGTCCTTTCTGCTCGCTCAAGCTCCCCTTCCCTCCATCGTGTTTGTTGCCGAGGGTCTCCCTGGGCTGTGGGCGTGTGGAAGGACAGGCTGTGAGCACTCGGGGCTTGTCCCTGTTCTGACCCGCGGGGCCACGGATGTCTTTGTGGGTATGACAGCACATCAGAGCCTCCGTGGGTGTTGGTACACAGTTGGATGCTGCCTGCCGGGGTCTCATAGCTGAAAAAACAGAAGCACAGCTTGGAGTTTGGCTGGCACGGGAGTGGGGTGTGCAGGTAGATGAGTGGGGTGTGCAGGTAGATGAGTGGGATGTGCAGGTAGATGAGTGGTGTATGCAGGTAGATGAGTGGGGTGTGCAGGTAGATGAGTGGGGTGTGCAGGTAGATGAGTGGGGCGTGCAGGTAGATGGAGTGGGGTGTGCAGGTAGATGGAGTGGGGTATGCAGGTAGATGAGTGGGGTGTGCAGGTAGATGAGTGGGGCGTGCAGGTAGATGAGTGGGGTGTGCAGGTAGATGGAGTGGGGTGTGCAGGTACATGGAGTGGGGTATGCAGGTAGATGAGTGGGGCGTGCAGGTAGATGAGTGGGGCGTGCAGGTAGATGAGTGGGGCGTGCAGGTAGATGAGCGGGGCGTGCAGGTAGATGAGTGGGGTGTGCAGGTGACGGGAGTGGGGTGTGCAGGTAGATGAGTGGGGTGTGCAGGTAGATGAGCGGGGTGTGCAGGTAGATGAGTGGGGTGTGCAGGTAGATGAGTGGGGAAGGTGATGAGCTGTTCCATTCCGTGTGGGTTTGTGGCTCCCCTTTATTTCTCAGACCTGGATCCGAAGGCTGAAGGCCTTTCAGGACTTCTGCTCAAATCATTCATTCATTCGTTTTCAACAACCACACTAATATTCAGTCATTCACTCCTCCCTCTGTCATTCCCATATCCACACTCGCCCCATCACTCACTCCTTCCTTCCTTCATCCCCGCCTCCAAGGTCCTGGAGCCTCTGTGAGGAGCTGAGTGGGATTTCAGACCCCACACGCCCCTCCCTCAGGGCTCCGGGCTGGGGGAGGGTCTCCTCCGCTGTCTTTTGGAGGTTGAACTGCTGAGCTCTCTGGTCCTTGAAGCGGTGTGGTTCTCCACGCCTGAGGGACAACAGCGTTGGTGATAACGCTCCGTAGATGTGCGCGTGGTTTCCTGGCCACTTCCACTTGGAAGCACGGGATGCCCACAGCTGACAAGGAGGAGAGCGGGCCCTGTCCCCCACAGATCAGCGGCCTCGCCCCTGTGCACACCGCCCTGGGTGCTGGCCACCGTGCAGACCGGCCCCTTCCTCCCACCTCGCTTTGGGCAGGTCTGAGCCTGCCCTGAGGGTTCGGGCCCAGTGAGGCAGCGCTGCTGGGATGGTGCCCACACTGCGACCTGCAGGCTGCCGGGGGTTTGGAGGGTCCCTGGCCACCCCTGGAGGAAGCCTGCACCTCCACTTCCACCCGTGGCAGGACGCCCCCTCTCCTCGGGTCATTCCCGCTGGAGGCAAGGAAGCAGTATCATTAGCAAACTGTGCCCCAAGCTGCACGGCCACGTCCCGGAGACCCGCCACGCTCTGTTGCTGGGCAGAGTGGGCACCAGAGGCACCCATGGAGCCGGCAGTGGCTCCTGTGGCGTCGGCAGCCTCTCCCTGGCGGGAGCTGCGCCCCCTGCTGGGGGGAGGGAAGACTCGCTGGGAGTTCTGCTGCTCAGATCTGAGTGAATTGGCCATGGGGGGTCCCTCTGATGGAGAGCGGGCTGCACTATGACGTTACGTATTAGCCTGCTTAGAGTTTACAGAGTCTGTTTGCTAATCCTTTTCTTCAGAACTTATTTCACTTACTGATATATCTGGGGCTGTTAATGCATCCTCCTAAATCCTTTAACAAGCGGAGATTTTTTAATGACTAATAAGGCACCGACGGGAATATAGAGGAGCTGCTGCTTTCTGTTTATTTCTTATTCTCAAGACTCGCAAAGCCACGTCTGGACAAGTGGGAAAAGGCCTGTCCGCTCGATGTTTCCAAATATTGTGGTGTTGGCATTGGGTTATTTTCCTTAGTGATTTGGAATTTGGGTTCCCTTTTGTAAATGTTGCTTTTAGTTACCTGCACAATTTGCAAAGCATATCTATTTCGTGAAACAGGCTTGTATCCTTTTCTCAATAGAATAAGAAAGGGGGAGAGACTAGCCATGGATTCCTCTGGATGGTGAGGCCATGCCTGTTCCCGCCTGAGGGAGACAGTGATTGGCCTTCATACGGCCACGCAGCGTCTTAACAGGCGTCTTCCTTTAGCAACGTAGGTGCTACAAATCTCAGGAGTTTCTCCTGGCGTCTGGCCCTCGGTTAGGGATACATCTAGTTTACCCTTCCCGTCTGGTCTGAGCCTTTATGGATTTTCTGGAGAGCAGCTGCCTGAGGCCTGGCCCGTTGCCCGGTTCTGTCTCACACTTGGAAGTCTCACCGAGGAGGCTTACCTTGGTGCCCCTGCATGGATCCCTCCGTGGCTCTCTCCTGCCCAGAACCGCGGCCCGTTCCTTCGCTCCACGGGTCCCCCAGCCCTCTCTGCCCCCTGCTCCGGGTCCTCCCACCCCCTCTCTGCCCCCTGCTCCGGGTCCTCCCACCCCCTCTCTGCCCCCTGCTCCGGGTCCTCCCACCCCCTCTCTGCCCCCTGCTCCGGGTCCTCTCACCCCCTCTCTGCCAAGAGCACCTGGGATCCGCGGGTCCTCGCTCTCCTTTCCTGGCCTTGTAGGCCCTTCTGCCGTCTCCTCCCAACGGGATGGACCTGAGGCCTGGACATGTGCCCTGACCAGGAATCGAACCCCCACATTTCAGTGCACGGGACCGGCCTCTGCCCCGTCAGTGGCTCACTGGCAGCAGCCCCTGAGGAGAGCCTCCGGGCGTTTCTGGGTAGGGCGGAGCCCGAGGTGGCGGCAGCAGGGGGTCTGGGCAGGGAACCAGCAGCAGCTGCAAACCCCCTGCCTGTTCTGAGAGTTCTTATCCCGACTGTATCACCTGTTCGTGTCAGTCCAGTCCGTTGGAGGAGGTTTTACCCGCTTCCTGAACACCTGCTGCTCTACCCAGAGGCCATCTGGGGCACGAGGGATGTGTATTGATTTCCCGGCCTTTTGGGGTGCAGCGTGCTCACCTTGTCCCTGGCCGCTGTCTCCGTCTCCATGCCCGGGAGCCACGGGCACGCCAGCCTGCTGGGCAGCCCGGTGCCACACACAGTTATTCCTGCTGCTGACCTGGGACAGTTCCAATGAAGAAGCCCCGGCTTTAATGGCCAGCCCCCCGTGGGTGCCCTGGGGCGGCCGGATCACATTTGCTGAGGGGTATTGACACCTTCCCCGCGCTCGCTCGCTCGCTCAGGACGCCTCAGTGTGCATCCTCTCACGGGGGGTTCTGGAGGCAGTGGGTGCGGGCCGTCCCGCAGGCCTCATTAGCTGCTCAGACCACAGGGTGTGAGGCCATGGGGAATCGTGGCTCCTCAAGGCACCGAAGGAGGGTGATGGATAGGCCGGCCTCGTCGGCCGCTCTGCGGCACCGGCTGATGGGCAGGAGCGACAGTGCCCGTGAAACCCAGGCTCTGCCCACCTATGGGATGCGTGTGCCTGGGGCAGCCCGGGGTCTGGCTGTGGCTCAGGGTGTCTGCCATCTGAGCCCGTTGCCACCCTGCAGTCACGCCCAAGCACTTCCTCCTGGGCAGGGGTGGCCCCGAGGCAGGAAGGCGCTCACTCAGCTCCCAGGGACGGGGCGTGGGTCTGCCCTCAGCTCTGCCCTGGACGTGCGTGTCCCGCTGTGGCCTCCTTTGGAAAAGGGGGTAAATCGCCCTCTATCAGGAATAAGTGGAGCCCGCTGCCGCACACAGGCGGTTAGAAAGTCTGGACACGTTAGCTTCTCGGGGACTAGTAATGAGTCATGTTACTGCTGTTGGGTTTTAATTCTCAGCTTGGGCCTGAACTCGGGGTGTGTGGTCCCTGTGGGCCCCTCTTTGGACGGGAGCCTTCCACGGAGCAGCCTGGGGTGAAAACCTCTTCTCCCAGCCTCCTGGGAGCAGCCCGGCCTCCTGCCGTGCGTGGGAACTGCACGTCCTCATATCGCTCTCGCTGTCTAATCTGTCTTTCCAGAATGCTCTGTTGATTAGAAAATGCCTGTCAGCGACGCTTCTATTGGAGAAAACATCCTGCGTGGCTTCTCTGGATCCAGAATGTAAAACATGGAGGGGCTGGGCTCACAGGGGCTCTGTGCAGGGGGCCTGCTAGTGGGAGGCCGCCTCCAGGCTGTGGTCTCATGAACAGCCTTTCACTCCGCAGCCCTCGCACCGGGGGTCCTGGGTGACCGACAGGTGCTGCGGACGGGAGTCCTTCCTCTTCCGCAGAAATGCCGCAGCTTCGGGGCGGCCACGTGGTGGCCCCGGAGGCTGAGCCTCGCCTGGCCAAGCCTGCCTCACCAAATGAGGCCCAGGCAGCCCCCCGGAGCCGGCTCGGCCTGGCTCAGTGCCAGGGGGTGGATACAGGGAGTCTCATCTCTAGGTAGATAGTTGGACACACCGGGCCCAGGAAAGGGGAGCCATGCGACACGGGTCCCCTTCGGGCCGGCGCTGAGGCAGGACTGAGCTCTGCCGGACTGAGCTGGCAGGGTGGAGGTCAGGCAGGGCGGAGAGCTGGTGGAGGGGCACAGCTGCTGGCTGCCTGGGCGGGAGCCCGGAGAGCTGGATTTGAGTGGCCATGGAGCCTGTGGGAACGCAGCTGCAGCAGGGGTTGCTGTCCCCCCTCCCCCGGGGCTCCTCCCCAGCTGAGTCAGGTCTGGCCTTTCTAACAAATTCCTGGAATTCCTGGAGACCCTGTGGCTGGGGGAGGAGCACACCTGCCCCCGCACTGAGGCCAGCCAGGGGCTGGGCGCCCGGGATCCCTGGCGGGCTGAGGAGCTGGCGCCGAGAGGAGAGAACAGCTGCTGCCAGCCCAGCCGTGGGAAGGTGGGACGAGAGCTCCTTGTAGTCATTTGGTCTGGAAAGACTGGGAGTCTGGTTTTTTAAAAATATTTTATTGATTTTTTACAGAGAGGAAGGGAGAGGGATAGAGAGTTAGAAACATCGATAGAGAGAAACATCGATCAGCTGCCTCCTGCACACTCCCTACTGGGGATGTGCCCGCAACCAAGGTACATGCCCTTGACCGGAATCCAACCTGGGACCCTTCAGTCCGCAGGCCGACGCTCTATCCACTGAGCCAAACCGGTTAGGGCTGGATTAAAAAAAAAAATCCTTATTTTTACAATGCCACATGGGCCTGAGAAAACACACCTGGCAGTAAGCTCTCAGTGATCTTTCTTTCAAGACGAACAGGGACTTGTAGGGGGTGGAGGCAGAGGGCCCTCCGTGCACAAGGAGCCTGGGTGCAGCGCCCAGAGGCGTAGGTGCCTAGAGTGGGGCGCGCGCCTCTGACTGGAGCAGGTGCGGCTGCCCTTGGAGGGGGGGGAGGGGAATAGCTGGAGGAGGGGGGCCAGGCAGGGAAGAGCCCCCTGTCCCTGTGGGATGTTTAGACTTGACCTCTGACCCCAGGATGGCTGGCCTTGCCTGCTGACCTCAGTGTCTCTGTGTCTCGGGACAGGACCACTGGGTCCCCACTGCCCTGGCCCCGGCCGGTGGCCGCATGAGGACCCAGAGCTCTGTTGCCACACACCTGCCCAGGTGAGCTCCATCACGGCCAGCTTCCAGGAGGGGCCGCTCCCTGGAGAAGGGCCTTTCTCCCGTCTTTTCAGGGGAGCCTGTGCCCCGTCTTCTCTCTCAGGGGGAGCCTGTGCCCCGTCTTCTCAGGGGGAGCCTGTGGTACGGAACAGGTGTCTGGGCAGACGGATGGGCTCTGTCTCGCCCACGCTGCTGGCTGTGTGACTGCAGATTGCAGAGCTTCCCACATCCGTTTCCTTGTCTATAAAGCGGGGAAACCCATGGGACCACTAATGGAGTTACCCTATACTAGGGGCCCGGTGCACGATTTTGTGCACATAGAAAGGAACTGTGGGCTGCCGGGGCGGTTCTCGGCCCATCCTCCACGCCCTCTGCCGGAGCCTCGTTCCCACCGCTGCCGCCCCCACTTCCACTGCCGCCACGTCCACTGCCCCCACGTCCACTGCCCCCACTTCCACTGCCGCCCCCGCGTCCACTGCCGCCCCCGCGTCCACTGCCGCCCCCACGTCCACTGCCACCCTGCGTCCACTGCCCCCCCTGCGGAGCGATTGGCATCAGCACCAGCAGTGGGTGTGAGTGGCGGCTGCTAGCCCTGATCACCCCTCAGGAGCAGGGGAGGTGGAGAAGCTCTGAGGGGCGATCAGGGCCAGCAACCGCCGCTCACACCCACTGCTGGTGCCGAGTGTCGGGGCCGGTGCCGGGTACCGGCAGCGGGTGCGAGTGGCGGCGCTGGCTCACAGCAGTGGGTGTGAGCGGAGCTGGCGCTGGCAGCAGGTGCGAGCGCCGGGCGGGACTGCGGCGTGCGGGAGCAAAGAATTTTCAGTAACCACCAGAGGCTCGCCCCAGTGACAGCGACCGGTGCCCCGCCTTGGTCTGGCGTCCCTGCTCACCTGCTCCACCATCCTGCCATGGCTGACGCCCACCATGTTCCGTGCTCTGCCGCCTGCTGCTGAGGCCCATCATGTTCCATGCGCACGTCACAGTGACTGGTTGTTCAGTTGTTCTGCTGTTTGGTCTGTTTGCATATTAGGGTTTTATATATATAGACTAGAGGCCCAGTGCACGAATTCGTGCACAGGTGGGGTCCGGCTGGCCTGACCTCGATTGGGGTGGATCAGGGCCGGGCCTCTCGAGAGGAGGAGATGGTGGGAAGTTGGCCGGCCGGCCGGCCCACCCTGATTGGGGTGAGGGGGCCCAGCCATGGGGTGGGACTGTGGGCAGTGGGTTGGCTGGCCCCGCCCCCAGTTGGTGTTGGGGGGCTGACAAGGGGTGGAGCTGGCTGGGGGTAGGGGCCGCAGGCCGATCAGGGTGGTCAGGGCTGATTGGGGTGGGGCCAGCCATGGAGAGGAGCTGTGGGCAGTGGGACAGCCGGCCCCACCTTCAAATTGGGTGGGGGGGCTGATTGGGGGCCAGTGGCCGGGGGAGGGGCCGTGGGTCATTGGCTAGCCATCCCTGTCCCCAATTAGTGTGTGGGGGCCACGGGCCTATTGGGGTTCTGGTGACCAATTGGGGGCTGGACCAGCCATGGGGAAGGTTTGCAGTTGGTTGTCTGGCTGGCCCTGCCCCCTATTGGGGTAGTGGGGGCCAAACGGGGGTGGGGCTGGCTAGGGGGGATGGGCTGCGGGTGGTTGGCTGGTCAGCCCTGCCCCTGGTCAGAGGGGGGGCGACTGGGGGTGGAGTCAGGTGGGGGGAGGGGCCGCGGGACAATCGGGGTGGTGGGAGCCCATGGGGGCAGGGCTGGCCAGGGGGAGGGGCCACAGGTGGTTGGCCAGCTGACCATGTCCCTAATCAGGGTGGTGGGGGCCCATTGGGGGTGGGGCAGGCTGGGGGGAGGGGCTGCAGGAGGTTGGCTGCCGGCCCCACCCAGATTGGGCCAGTTCGCTGGCCACAGTGGGCGTCATAGCGACAGGTTGTTCTGGTCATTACAGTGTTCCGGTTGCTGGCTTTTTATATATCCTATCTAATAAAGACGGAATGTGCAAATTGACCACCACTCCGTGACAAAGCCAATAGCCAATAAGGAGGGAATATGCAAATTGACACGACAAAGATGGCGGCGGCCGCGCCGAGATGCTTATGTCGGCACCATGGCGACGATGCAGGCATTTTGCCCTGCCCCAGCTGCTCTGGGCCTCTAGGCAGCGTGCGCGCAGGCGCGGAGTGGCCAGGGCGGGGCGGAATGCCTGCTATGAGGGGGTTGGCGGGGGTGGAGGGAGCTACAGGAGGGCGGCAGGGCCAGAGCGAAGGCAGAAGGCAGCTCCAGGCATAGCGAAGGCAGAAGGCGGCGACCAGAGCGAAGGCCCAGGTCCCAGGTGCCAGAGAGAAGCCGGTGCCAGCAGCCAGGGGAAGGAAGGCCTATTCTTGTACGAATCTTCATGCATCAGGCCTCTAGTATAGATAATAAAAGCCTGATACGCAAATTGTTTGACCAGAAGTTCAACTGGAAGTTCGACTGCTCGCTATGATGTGTGCTGACCACCAGGCGGGCATGGGTGATGCGGCGGAGGCAGCAGGAGCAGTGGAGGTGCTGCCACACCCACGGGCCCGATGAGATGGTGGGATGGTGGAGCAGGTGAGGGGGCAGTGCCAGGCCAAGGCGGGAGCGAGCTGGGGCCCAATCATACCCCGATTGCCCCGCAGATGGCGAATGGTGATGTGGGGCCGGGCCACCGCCCGGCTCCCAGGTGCTGAGGGAGCCGGGCAGGGGGCCTGGCCCCATCGATTGCCCTACAGATGGTGACCAACAGCTGGCAGACCCTGATGGCCCGACTGGGGCTGGGCCCCGGGCTGGGACAAGGAACTGGGGGTGGGTGGTGGCGACGAACCTCCTGCGGTGCCCGGGCGGGGGCTGCGACCTCTCCCCGGCTGCTTGGGGACGGGGCTGGCGGGACGGAGGTGCAGTGAGAATGAGGGGTGTCCTCCAAGCTCACTCTTACTCCCCCTGCTACTCTCCCCTGGGACGCCAGGGCTCACGTGCCAGGAAAGCCCCGCACTCGGGTGCCAGGCGCCCGTGAGGAACGTGCCCCACACCCGTGCGGCCTCTCCTGGGTGAGCCGGGCCGCAGCCGCTGGGACCGCAGGGGCTGGTCGGGCTCCCCATGGGTTTGCGCAGGAGCCGGTCTGCGAGGCGACGGGGAGAACGTGCTGCCCGCCCAGCTTCTGGGCAGTGCCGCCGGGTGCCCAGAGACCCACACTGCGCCCTGGCCCATGGCATCCAGCCAAGCTCACGCCTCTCTGCGTGGGGTCTTAGGCACCGGGACTCAGGCGGAGGGGGGTATGCGGGGGTCTGGGGGCCCACGTGCTGCCCAGGGCCGAGAGGTTAGCTGGGACCTGTCCTGCCATGCCAGACGCTCGCACTTTTTAAAAAAATATATATATTTTATTGATATTTTACAGAGAGGAAGGGAGAGGGATAGAGAGTTAGAAACATTGATGAGAGAGAAACATCAATCAGCTGCCTCCTGCACACTCCCCACTGGGGATGTGCCCGCAACCAAGGTACATGCCCTTGACCAGAATCGAACCTGGGACCCTTCAGTCTGCAGGCCGATGCTCTATCCACTGAGCCAAACCAGTTAGGGCAATGCTCGCACTTTGATTGCTGACCATGCCTAGGGACTGCACCTGTGCACGGATTTCATGCACCAGGTCTCTAGTCCTATATAATAAAAGCCTAATATGCAAATTGACCGAACGGTGGAACAACTGGTGGAACAACTGGTTACTATGACACACACTGACCACTAGGGGGCAAACACTCAATGCAGGAGCTGTCCCCCACCCCGCAGGCCCCAGGTCGGCAAAGGTGGATGCCAGCGGGGTCCCTCTGATCACCCCGCCGGTCACTCCACAGTGGGAGGCGACCAGCGGCAGCAGTGGGGGGGCGGGGCCAGTGAGTGGGTGGCACCAGGCTGGCCAAGGTGGGTGCCAGTGGGGGGCTCCCCGATTGCCCCACCGGTCGCCCCACAGATTGGCCCTGATTGCCAGCCAGGCCTAGGGATCCTATCCTTGCACGAATTTCATGCACCAGGCCTCTATTCTATATATATATAAAAGGCTAATATGCTAAGTGTCCCTCTGCCCGTCCAACCAGTTGCTATGTTATGCACTGACCACCAGGGGGCAGATGCTCAACACAGGAGTTGCTGAACTGCAGTGACTTGGCAGTGGTGGTTCTTGGGTGACACACCCTGAAACCAGGGTGTAGGGAACCCTATTCCTCGTGGGGCCACGTGATTCTACCTTCGGCCGTGGGTTATGTAGTTGCTGGGGCACTGTCGCCCCAAATCTGGTTTACTACACACTTGTGTTTGCGTTCCACACCCTGTATGAGACAACTTTGCAGAGTGCCCTCTCACACTCCGGGACCCCTTGGGGGATGTCAGAGAGCCAGTTTCAGCCTGATCCCCGCAGGCCAGGCCAAGGGACCCCACCTGCCAGAGGGGCCCTGCTCATTCCGCAGATGCCCTTCAAGCCATGGCACCACCCCAGGTGCCGCCAACTAGGGAGGGACCGCAGGAGGTTGGCTCCAGGGTGTGTCTGGCCCATCTCACCCAGTCCTGCCTTGGGGGGCTGTTCCCATAAATGCTGGGATTCTGAGCGGCTTGGAGAGGGTGCTTCTGGCATTTTCCTAGTGGGGAGACGCACTGTCGGGGGAGGTCACCTTGAAGTTGAACATACAAACTCTGAGGGATGTGGATAAAAGATCAGATGTCTGTGCCACTGGATTTATTAACTTAGTTACACATCTATGTTTACACTCACATGTATGTAAAACTATATGTACATTTAGGAATCCTGGTCTCTTCCTCTGGCACTTCAGAGCGGTGTTATTCCAAGCCTTCCAGGCCCCTGGGGGCAGCGCTCTGTGCCAGCCCTCCCTCCCCCGCCCCCACCTACCCCCACCGGCCTCGCCTGCAGCAGCCCTGACCTGGCTCCCAGGGAGCTCCTGCCCCAGCTGTTTGGATCCAGCACTCCGTGGATCTGGGCAAAACGCTGTCACTGGAGATTTCATCCCAAGCCATCCGCACTCATTTGCAGAACATTAAGAGTCTGTGCTGTGTTTTTTGGTCATTTGTACCCTAGGCTTCATGCTCTCCACAGTGTAAGGACTCATGGTCTCTCTCTCTCTCTCTTTTTAAAATATATTTTTATTGATTTCAGAGAGGAAGGGAGAGGGAAAGAGAGATAGAAACATCAATGATGAGAGAACCATTGATCGGCTGCCTCCTGCACGCCCCCTACCGGGGACCGAGGCCACAACCCAGGCATGTGCCCTGGACCGGAATCGAACCCGGGACCCTTCAGTCCGCAGGTCGGCGTTCTGCCCACTGAGCCAAACCAGCTTGGGCTGGTCTCTCTTTTTATTAGCAATTTGTAAAAGGCTTGTTTAGAACAACACCTGGGCTTGCAGTTCTAAGGTCGTACTCAGGAGGAATTATGAAATAGGGCTAGGTATCTTTGCCTCCTTTTTAACGATTTCATCAGGCAACCTCCGATAAGCATCTGAAACTAGCCTTGAGCGAGGTCTTCCCAGGCCATGTCTTCCCCAAATGGTGCTTTGTTGGTTAAAATAAATGAGGCAACTGCCCTGCAATAGGGGACGCTGGCCGGAGTTTGAACCCACACTCCCTCTCTCCTTTTTGGAGGGGTGTTTTCACAGACAACCACCCGCCTTTTACTTGGTGATCAAGGTTGGCATCCACCGCCAGCCTCCGCTGAATTGAGTGAGCGGAAGGGCCTGAGGAGTTTATATGCCCCACAAGTAGGCGGGGCCCAGGAAGCCGACTCTCCGCGTGCCTGCGCCCACCTTCCCGCCTCCCTGTCCCCTTTGCCTGCCCTCTCTCACCGGGGATGTCGGGGCCCGAGTCGGGGCCCGGCATTGTCCTCACAGTGGGGCTGGGACCTGGGCTGGTCCTGCTGCCTCCCGGCTGGTCTCAGGCCACACCTGCCTTCACCACACGTCCCTCCACTGGGTCATGATCCTCCATCAAAGGGCTGCGCACTGCAGCTCCCTCCGCTGCACACCCCGGCTCCCGCCCTCACTCACTCCTACATCCATCCACCTTGGGTCCCTCTTCAGGGAGGCGCCTTGAGGGGGGTCAGTCCCCTCCTCCTTTTGTGCACAGCCAGGCCCAGATGGTACAAGCTTCTGCAGGGTTCTCAAGACTCCACTGGGGCTCTGCAAGGGCCACGGCCAGGCCTGCTCATCATGTCCCCGGAGCTCAGAGACAGTAGCACTCGGCCGTGTGCCGAGTGAATTTCTCTCCAAGTTCCACCGCACCCAGGGCTGGGGCCGTGCTCCAGCCAGGAGGGAGGCACCCATTGCCCCTGAGGCTCCGTGCCACCTGAGCCGAGGCTGTCTTTGCACAGCAGACGGGCCCCACGTGCCAGGGGCTCCTGACTGCTGTGTGGTTTGCAAGCTCTTGGCAGCAGCAGCCAGGCCACCGTGTGCATGGCAACAGCCAAACGGCCTTCGTAAGTTACAGCCTCTGCTACAGGATCCCGGGTGGCCGGGGGGGAGCGGTGAGGTGACTCGGGGCTCAGACTCCTCCCGGGGCTGCTGCCTTATGATGCTGGGGGCTGAAGCGGCCTCATTTCCTTGGTGTCCACCGGGGACCCAGGCCCCACCTTCAGCTCTGGCTCTGTTGACTGCGTGCTCAGCAAGCTGGTTTATGGAGGTGCGTTTGGGGACCAGGAAGATGGGTGGGAATAAGCAGCTCCTAGGAGTTCTGATTTCTGGAGCTCAAGCCTGGGACCGTGTCGCCGGGTTGGGAGCAAGATGAGAGTCCGGAAAGGCCACCCTTCTTGTTCTTATTATGTCCGAGGGCAGAGCAGGCCAGTGCGGACACAGCACTTCCGGGGGCCGGGAGACCTTCGCTCCAGCCCCGTCTGCTTTTGTATAGTCTGACCTTGGACATTCATTTGGGTCACCTGGTCTTCAGTGTCATCATCGGTGCCATCGGGGGTGGGGGGTGGGTGGGAGTGGACCTTCCAGGCCTATTTCCAGTGGAGGAAGGTCCAGGGCCGGGGACATGGAGGCCTCCAGGGGGGCTCGAGCGGAGGGCAGCCCCCGGGTGTGGCTGAGACGTGTCCGGGAGGTGGAGTCGCCTGCTCTGGTTCCAGCCCGAGGCTGGGCTGTTCCTTAAGAGCCCAGGCTGTGGACGGCCATAGTGGCCTGGGCTGCCCTAGTGGAATATCACAGGTGGGGGAGGGGGCTGAAACGGCAGCTGACGGTCCTGCAGGTCTGCGGGCTGGAACCCTGTCAGGATGGGAGTGAAAGCCCGCTCCTGGCTGGCAGACAGCGGCTTCCTCCTGTGCGTTCTCTCAGGAGCGGGAGGGTGAGGGTGAGTGAGCTTCGGTGTTTCTTCTCATAAGGCCACTGACCCCACCAGACAGGTGCCTGCCCTGTGGACCTCAGATCATGCTAATTACCTCTCAACGGCCCGTCTCCACATGCCAGCATATTGGGGGATAGTGTCTCAACATATGGATTTGGGGGGGGGGGGGGGGGGCACCTGTATCTGTTGCCTGTTGCCACAATAAGGCAGTGAACCAAACCATTCCCGAACGTAGCAGCTTACAACAACCATATTTTCCATGACCTACAGGTTAGCTGGGCGGTTCTGTGGATCTGGGCCCGGCTCGGCTCCTCTTGGGTGGGCTCACTCATGTCCGGTTAGCGGGGGGAGGGTGGGTCTCCCTGGGCTGGTGGCCTTGGCCGGGACGGCTCTTCTCCACGTGGCCCTCGCCCCCCAGGCCAGCCCAGGCTTGCTCTCAGGAGAGCAGCCCGGCTCCGGCTCCGGCTCCGGGGTGAGTGCCGCGAGGCCGAGGCTTAGCCGTGGCACTTCATCACTTCCGTTGCACTTATTTGGCCAAAGAAAGTCACGCTGTCTGCCCAAACCCCGGGGGTGAAATGCGGAACGAGCTCTTAATGCAGGGCTCACGGCCCAGAGCACAGACGGAGGGAGGCGTGGGGAAGTGGGGCCGTCGTACCGGGGTCGGCGCCACCTCGGAGCCTCGCTGGTAGACGTCAGTAAAATGGTTCATGTTATGGCAGTGCCGGCCGTGAAAGCACATGGGAGAGAGCTGCTGTTGTGTTCTGGGACAGATGCCTTTCCATGGAGACCAGCCAGCGCTTCCCGAAGCCGGGCCAGCGTGAGAGTACCCGGCCTGGGGCTTCGCAGGCACAACACAGGGAGAGGCGCTGTGCGGGCCTCGCCCAGAGGGGCGTCAGCAGGAGGCTGGCCTTGACCTTTCAGAGCTGAGGGGAGCAGCCGAAGTTTGAATCTCCAGCATTGTCATCTGTGATGGGAGACCGGCTCAGCGAATTCCCCAGGCCCAGCCCACAGCGTGCTGGGCACCCGCTGCCGGAGGGACTCGGACAGCCTTCCTCAGGATCTCTCTGCCAGCTCCCGCCCCCCCCCCCCCCCCCATTGGCTTCTCAGGACACAGACCAGGCCCCGCTGCCTCCCGTGAGCGCTGCTGCCTCCCCGGTCTTCACCCACACGTGTGCCGGCCTGCGATGAAGGCGCTCGGCGCGCTGAGTTCCCAGAAGCCCTTTCCAGGGGTCAGCAGAGTTGGGTGGTTCCTTGGTGCTTAGACTGAGCTTCATGGGCAGGTTCCTGTGACTTTATCCTTATTACAGGAGCATCTTCGGCAGAAGGTCTATTTGTAAAATTTGAAAAAGCTGAGCTACTCTGTGTGTGTATGTGCGTGTGCGTGAGAGAGAGAGAGAGAGAGAGAGGGAGGGAGAGGACTTAGGGGTGGGCAGACCCTCGAGTCCTGCATTCCTCCCTCCTGCCCTCCGCAGCCCCTGAGGGATTTTGGATTCCATCATCAGTGCGATCTATAAACCACTGGAGTGGAGAATCTAGACACGTGATGTCCAGTAGGGTAGTTCTCTTGGGTAACCATCAACTAAGCTGGGCCTTTTCTTCCCCCCTTTTAATGACTTTTATTTATTTTTAAATTTATTTTGAGAGAACATTTATTAAAGCTGCGAGCACTGATTCAAGGAGGACTTGGGGCAGGGGAAGCAGCAGGGAGCCTGGGCGGGGCTGCTGTGACTCACTGGGAAGTCAGAGAAAAGGGGCCTGGGGCCGGGCTGGGGGTGCGCCTGGGGCGAGCTGCTGCCGCCATTGCTGCTCTGCTTGCAAGTCTCGTGGGGCCCTTAGAGCAGGAGGTGCGCCCGTGGGGGAAGGAGGGGGAGGAAGGGAGGAGGCGCAGGCGTGTTCCTCGGAGGGAGAGTGTGCACTTTTGTGTTTTTTTTTAAAGTTACACGAGTAATACATTTTCACTGTAGAAAAATGAGAAAATATTAATATGCCAAAAAGAATAAAAGTCACCATAATCGCACTCCCACAAATAACTGCAGTGACTGCCAGTGTATGGCTGTGCCAGCAGAGGGAACAGCTTTAGGTATCACTCACTGCTTGGCAGAATGTGTGGTGCTGGCCTGGCATGCTGTTGCAGGGAGGCTGGGACTTACTGAATGCATTGTGGAGCGTTTGCTTGTGACGTACAGCTTTATACCTGTCTTTTCACCACACTCTCAATGATTTCCCTAAAAATGACTTCTCAGTGTGCGATTACTGGGGACAAAGGGCATCACTGCTCATTAAGATGCTTTGGGTTATGAAATATGTGTAGATAAATGCACACATAGGAGCTTTATATTATTTATCTGAAGAGTTCAGAAACACTAGGCTACACATAGCTTACATTTCATTTCTTCACAATCCCAGCTATCCGCATTTGGCACTTGTTTGTTTAGTCCCACCGCTTTGCCCTTTCCTTTCCCATCGTCCTTCTCTTCGTTCATGTCCTCTGTCTTTGTAGTTCTAGAGCGGGGGTGGGAACTGCTTTCTGCAAGGGCTGCTTGGGTATTTATAACGTCATCGCTTAATGTAATTCACTTAATACAACTTTATGTTGCTGTGAAAGAGCCCTAGATTTATTGAATTCCAAGTCCCCCCTGCGGTCGCCTTGGCAGGGCCAGACACATGATTTCGGGGGCTCGTGGGCCGGACGTTCCCCACCCCTATTCTAGAGTGTTGCTTTAGTTTTGCGGTCTCTGTAATCTATTCTATTAGCATTTATTTATCTCTTGAAAAATAATTTTATCCTATTTATTTCATTTTTGAATAGATACGACATTCCCATGGCTCAAGAGTTAGCAGTGTAAAAGGTAGATAGTGAACATTCTAAGCTCCATTCTTCTCCACCCCTTCTCAGTCCCTCAGATAAGCTCATTAGTATTAATTCTGCTGTGTGTGGGGGGGTCTTTCCAGATTTTCATAATAAGTTATAAGCAGATATGGATATAAATTCCACATTTCCTACCTTTTTATGCAAGTGGGGCATGCTCTGTGCAGCTGTTCTGTATTTCACTTGTATCACTGGTGACACATCTAAGAGACATTTCCACGCTGGTATAGAAAGTGCTTTCCTATTCTTTTTCCCAGCTCACAGTATAGTCCTGCATGGTTGTGCCATAACCTATCTAACCACTGCCCTAATGGTAACATTTTGCTTGTATTCAATCTTTTGCTGTGAAAAACGGGCTGCAAAGAATAATCTTGTATTGAGGTCAGTTGGCATTTTTGCAAGTATCAGATAAAATCTTAAAAATGGAATTGCAGAGTAAAAGTAGCGTTGCATATGTACTTTGATAGATGTTACACAATTCCCTTCCAAAAGGGTTGTGCCAACGTATACTCCCACCAGCAGTGGTAAGCCTGCTTGTTTGCCAGTAGTTTTGTCAACAGAATACGTTACCAAACTTTGGATTTTTGCCAATCTGATGGATAAGAATAGCATGAGAGCATAGTTTTAGCTTGCATCTCTCTTTTGAGTGAGAGCAAGCATCTTCTCACAAGCTCGGGAATTACATGTATTTTGTTTTCTGTGAGTCATGAACTTTTCCTAATTTTTGTCGGCTTTAGGGAGCTCCGTAGATTAAGGAATTTCCCCTGATCTTTTGAATAAGTTGAAAATATTGAAGCCAGTTTGCTGTTGTTACTTTGATTATTTTCATGAGAAACTTTATAATTTATGTAGTAAAATTATAAATCATTTTTATTATTTTAAAGTTTTATTTTTCAATTATAGTTCACATTCAATATAATTTTGTATTAGTTTCAGGTGTATAGCATAGTTGTTAACAATACTAAACTTTTCAAAGTGATCCCCCTAATATTTCAAGTCCCCGCCTGGCACCATTCACAGTTATTACAATACCATTGACTGTATTCCCTGTGCTGTACTTGACACCCGGACTGTGGTGTAACTCCCAATCTGTACTTCTTAATCCCTCACCGTTTTCACCCAGTCCCCCCCCCCCCTCTGGCAACCAGGAGTCTGTTCTCTGCGTCTGTGAGTCTGTTTCTGTTTTGTCTGTTCACTTACAGGTTCCACATGGAAATAAAACCCTATGGTATTTGTCTTTCCCTAACTTATCGCACTTAGCATAATACCTTCTGGGTTCATCCATGTTGTTGCAAATGGTAAGATTTTATCCCTTTTTATGGCTGAGCCATTTGAGCGCGGGGCTGTTTCCAGATCGTGGCTGTTGTAAAGTACACTGCAGTAAACATAGGAGCGCATATTTGTTTTCAATTTAATGCTTCAGGTTTCTTTGGATATATTTCCAGAGGTAGAATTGGTGGGTCATAAGCCATTTCCATTTTTGATTATTTGAGGAACCTCCATATTGTTTGTCATGTGGCTGCGCTGATCTGCATTCCCACCAACAGTGCACAAAGGTTATCTCTTTTTTACATCCTCGCCAACACTTGTTTGCTGCTGTGTTGATGGTAGCCATTCTGACAGGTGTGAGGTGATGTCTCATGTGGTTCTAATTTGCATCTCTCTGATGGTTAGTGACATTGAGCATCTTTCCATACATCCATTGGCCATCTGTACGTCCCCTTTGGAGAAGTGTCTATGCAGGCCCTCTGCCCATTTTTTAGTTGGATTGTTTGGTGATTTTTGGTGTTGAGTTTTATAAGTTCTTTATAACTTTTGGATAGAACTCCTAATGGATGTATCGTTGTTGAATATGTTCTTGCATGCAATTGGTTGTCTCTTGTTTCATGTTTTCTTTTTAACCATTATTGGTGAAAGTATTACAGATCCTCCCTTCTCCCCCCGTTTCCCTCCTGTACCCCACTCCCGTCCCCTCCCCAGGCTTTCCCTACACTATTGTTGACCCATGGGCTATGCATATATGTTTATAACTTCTTTTAAATCTCTTCCTGCCCCCCCCCCACCTTCCCTCTAAAATACATCACTCTGTTGTTTGTTTCAATGTCTCTGAATCTGTTTTGTTTATCAGTTTATTTTGTTCATTAGATTCCACATATAAGTGAGACCATGTGATACTTGTCTTTCTCTGACTGGCTTATTTCACTTAGCATAATACTCCCCAGGTCCCTCCATGCTGTCTCACAGGGTAAGAGATCCTTCTTCTTTACTGCTGCGTAGTATTCCAGGTGTAAATGTACCACAGCTTTTTATCCACTCATCTACTGAGGGGCACTTGGGCTGTTTCCAGATCTTAGCTTTGTAAATTGTGCTGCTATGAACATAGGGGTGCATATGTCCTTTCTGATTGGTGTTTCTAGTTTCTTGGGATATATTCCTGGAAGTGGGATCACTGGGTCAAATGGGAGTTCCATTTTTAGTGTTTTGAGGAAACTCCATACTGTTCTCCACAGTGGCTGCACCAGTCTGCATTCCCACCAGCAGTGAACGAGGGTTCCTTTTTCTCCGCATCCTCGCCAGCACTTGTGTTTGTTGATTCATTGGTGGTAGCCATTGTGACAGGTGTGAGGTGGTATCTCATTGTCATTTTAATTTCAATCACTCTGATAATTAGATATTAACCCTTTAATGGATGTATCTTGTTGAATGTGTTCTCCCATTCAGTAGGTTGTCTTTTTGTTTTATTTACGTTGTTTTGTTTTACTATGCAAGAACTTTTTAGGTTGATGTAGTCCCATTTGTTTATTTACCGGTATTTCCCCCCCACTTGCCTGAGGAGATATATCAGGTAAAATATTACTGGATTTTTATAGTTTCAAATCTAACATTTAAGTCTCTAATCTATTTTGAGTTTATTCTTGTGTATGATGTAAGAAGGCAGTCTCATTTCATTTTTTTGTGCATATATCTGTCCAGTTTTTCCAAAATCATTTAATGACTAGGCTATCTTTAGCCCATTGTATGTGTTTTGCCTCCATTGTTAAATATCCTGTCTAATAAAGAGGGAATATGCTAATTGACCATCACACCCTCACAAGATGATGGCACCCACAGCCAATAAAGAGAGAATATGCTAATTGACTGCCACACCCTCACAAGATGATGGCACCCACAGCCACAAGATGGCAGTGCCCAGTCCCCTCAGCCCCGCATCATCCAGCCTCAGTCCCCCAGTCCCCTCAGCCCTGCCTCATCCAGCTGGAGTCCCTCAGTCCCCTCAGCCCTGCAGGGGAAGGCAGTTGGGGGCAATTGGGCTGGCAAGGGAGGGCTGTTGGAGGTGATTGGGCTGGCAGGGGAGGGAAGTTGGAGATGATCATGCTGGCAGGGGAGCAGTTAGGTGTCAATCAGACCGGCAGGGGAGCGGTTAGGGGGCAATCAGGCTGGCAGGCAGAGTGGTTAGGGGCAATCAGGCAGGCAGGCAGGAGAGTGGTTAGGAGCCAGCGGTCCAGGATTGTGAGAGGGATCCCAGATTGGAGAATTTTCAGGCTGGGGGGACACACCTCCTCCCTATGCACAAATTTTGTGCACCGGGCCTCTAGTTGACTATAAAGGCATGGGTTTATTTCTGGGCTCTCTGTTTTGTTATATTATTCTATATGTCTGTTTTTATGCCAATACTATGCTGTTTTTATTACTATGGTCTTGTAGTATAGTTTGATATTAGGTAGTGTGATCCCTCCAACTTTGTTCTTCTTCCTCAAGATTGTTGTGGTTATTCAGTTTTTTATTTTTGTGGTTCTATATGAATTTTTTGATTATTTGTTCTAGTTCTCTGAAAAATGCCATTGGTATTGTGATAGGAATTGCATTCAATCTATTAATTACTTTGGGTAGTTTGGAGAATTTTTTTTTTTAAATCCTCACCTTTCCATTGATTTTTGGATACTGGAAGGAAGGGAGATAGGGGAGAGAGAAAGAGAGAGAAATATTGATGGGAGAGAGACACATTGACTGTTTGCCTTCTGCCACTGCCCTAATTGGGGCTGGGGATTGAATATGCAAGGAAGGTACATATCCTTGACGAGGAATCAAACCCATGACACTTAAGTATGTGGGTCGATGCTCTAACCACTTAGAAAACTGGCCAAGGCTAGTATGGACATGATGTTAATTCTTCCTACCCATGAGAACAGTATATGCTTCCATTAATTTTTATCTTCTTTAATTTATTTATTTGGTGTCTTATAATTTTCTGAGTATAGGTCTTTTACCTCCTTGGTGAAGTTTATTCCTAGGTATTTTATTTTTTATGTAATTGTAAATAGGATTGTTTTCTTCATTTCTCTTTCTGATAGCTCATTATTGATGTATAAAAATGCAACCAATTCTGAATATTTATTTTGTATCCTGCTATTTTACTGAAGTTATTTATCAGTTCTAGTGTGTGTTTTTTGTTTTTTGTTTTTTGGTGTGTGTGTGGAATATTTAGGGTTTTCTATGTATAGTATCATGTCATCTGCTGATAGTGACAGTTTTACTTCTTCCTTTCCAATTTGAATGCCTTTTTTTTCTTCTTTTTGTTGGATTGCTGTGACTAGGACTCTCTTGTACTATTTATACTAATAAAAGATGGCCGTCACAAGATGGCCACGTGCATCGTGGAGGTGGGGCCTGGAGCTGCTTTGTGGGGTGAGGCCTGGGGGTCCTGTGGCTCTGTGTGGCATGGAGGAGGCTGGTCCTGGCGGAGGAGGTGGGTTGTGGTATTGGAGGGCAGTTGTGGGTGACCAGGCCGGTAGGGGAGGACAGTTGGAGGCAATCAGGCCTGCAGGGGAGCAGTTAGGCATCAATCAGGCCAGCAGGGGAGTGGTCAGGGGGCAATCAGGTTGGCAGGCAGAAGTGGTTAGGGGCAATCAGGCAGGAAGGCAGGTGAGCAGTTAGCAGCCAGCGGTCCTGGATTGTGAGAGGGATGGATGTCCGACTGCCGTATTAGGCCCGATACCACAGGGATCTGCCCTAAACCAGCAGTTGTACATCCCCCGAGGGGTCACAGATTGGAGAGAGTGCAGGCCGGGCTGAGGAACACTCCCCCCACCCCTCTTTGCATGAATTTCATGCACCGGGCCTCTAAAGAGGTAATATGCAAATTGTCCAGGATGCCGTAACGTCACAACTGCTCAGGAGGAGGCTGTGCATGCAGGTGGGAAGGAGGGGACTGCATGGGAGGTGAGGCAAGCCACGGATGCCACAGCGGCTTCAGCAGGCCCGGAGCGGAGACGGGGGCCTGCCAGCGGCACACCAGCAGTCCCGCCTCTGCACGTGAGCTGCAGAGGAAACACCTTTTCTGACCGCTCATTGGCTAAGCTCTCGGTATGCCACTCGCAGTGTTCTTGGTAACTTGCATAATGAGAATCCAAGAAGGTGATCTAGGGTTTTTCCACCTCACTGCTGGAGGATAAAATGAAGGTCAGCTGCTGGAGGGGCTAAGAAATCTCATATCCTGCCCTAGCTGGTTTGTCTCAGTGGATAGAGCTTCAGCCTGCCAACCGCAGGGTCCGGGTTAGATTCTGATCAAGGGCATGTACCTAGGTTGCAGGCTCCTGCCTGGCCGGGGCTCAGGTCAGGGCTCATTCAGGAGGCAACCAATCAAAGTGTCCCTCTTACATGGATGTTTCTCTCTGTCTTTCCCTCTCTCTTCCACACTCTCTAAAAATCAATGGAAAAATATCCTCAGGTGAGGATAAAAAAAAAAGAAAGAAATGTCATATCCTATGAAAGAGACATCTTGAAAATGCCTAAAGGAAGTTGTCATTTTTTCATAGTGAAGGGACTCGAGTTCATGTTGATGAAAACACCTTGGCGGCTATGGCGGCTGGCAGTGGCAGCCGCAGCGGGGTAATGGGGGTGGCGCCTTCCCCTGCTCAGCCTGATTGCCACCCGCAGAGGGAAGCCAGACTGCGGCTTAGGCCCACTCCCCACAGAGAACGGACCTAAGCTGTCAGTAGAACATACCCTGAGGGCTCCTGGACTGTGAGAGGGGGAAGGCAGGGCTGAGGGACCCTGCCCCCCAGTGCACAAATTTCGTGCACCGGGCCTCTAGTATAATAATAATATGCAAATCGACTGAATGGTGGAATGATTGGTCACTATGGCGTGCACTGACCACCAGGGAGCCGACGCTTAATGCAGAAGCTTCCTCCTGGTGGTCAGTGTGCTCCCATAGGGGAGCACCACTCAGCCAGAAGCCCTGAGCCGGGCTCACAGCTGGCGAGCGCAGTGGCAGTGGCAGGAGCCCCTTCTGCCTCTGTGGCAGCACTAAGGATGTCTGACTGATGGCTTAGAAGCAGGTCTAAGCTGTCAGTCAGACATCCCCCGAGGGCTCAGAGACTGCGAGAGGGCGCAGGCTGGACTGAGGGACCTCCCATCCAGTGCAGGGATAAGAATGGTGAAAATGGACACCCTGTCTTGTTCCTGATCTTAAGGGAAACACTTTTAGTTTTTCACCCATTGAGTACGATGTTGGCTATAGAGTTTTTATCATAAACTAGAGGGCAGTGCATGAAATTCGTGCACAGGTAGGGTCCCTAGCGGCTGCCAGCTGCCTGCCTTGGGGGCGGGGCTTCCTTCCCCTGGCTGCCTGCTGCTGCCGCCGGCCCTGCCCCCTGGTTGAACTCCCAGTCAAGGGAATAATTTTCATATTAGGCTTTTATTATATAGGATGGGCACTGGATATTGTCAAATGCTTTTTCTGCATTTACTGATGTAATCATATGATTTTTATTCTTTATCTCATTGATGTGGTGTATCAGATTGATTGATTTGCAATATTGAACCAAACATGAACCACAGGAACAAATCCCTCTTGATTATGGTGTGTAATCAATCTTTATTTTTTAAAAATTTTTCTATTGTTTAAAGTACTACAAATAGTAGTACATATGTCTCCTTTTTTTCCCCCATGACCTTCCCCCGGCCTCCCTTACCCCCGGGCACATGCCCTCACCCCCCTGACCCCAGTGTCTTGTGTCCATTCTTGTGTCCATGCTTATATGCATGCATACAAGGCCTTCAGTTGCTCTCTTACTGCCCTCCCCCCCGCCCCAACACTCCCCAGCCTTCCCGCTGTAATTTGACTGTCTGTTCGATGCTTCTCTGCCTCTGTATCTATCTTTTTCTTCATCAGGTTATAATGTTCTTTATTATCCATAAATGAGTGAGATTATGTGGTATTTTTCTTTCACTGACTGGCTTATTTCACTTAGCATAATGCTCTCCAGTTCCATTCATGCTGCTGCAAATGGTAAGAATTCCTTCTTTTTTATAGCAGCATAGTATTCCATTGTGTAGAACACAATTTTCCAATCCACTCATCTGCTGATGGGCACTAAGGCTGTTTCCAAATCTTAGCTATGGTAAATTGTGCCACTATGAACATAGGAGTGAATATATTCTTTCTGATTGGTGTTCCCAGTTTCTTAGGATATATTCCTAGAAGTGGGATTACTGGGTCAAATGGGAGTTCCCTTTTTAGTTTTTTGAGGAAATGCCATACTGTTTTCCACAGTGGCTGCACCAGTCTGCATTCCCACCAGCAGTGAAGGAGGGTTCCTTTTTCTCTGCATCCTCTCCAACACTTGTCACTTGTTGATTTGTCGATGATAGCCATTCTGACAGGTGTGAGATGGTACCTCATTGTTGTTTTGATTTGCATCTCTTGGATGATTTGTGACTTTGAGCATGTTTTCATGTGTCTCTTGGCTTTCTGAATGTGCTCTTTCGAAAAGTGTCTATTTAGGTCCTTTGCCCATTTTTTGATTGGGTTGTTTATCTTCTTTTGTTAAGTTGTATGCGTTCCCTGTAAGTTTTGGAGATTAAACTCTTATAGGAGATAACATTGGCAAATATGTTCTCCCATGCAGTGGGCTTTCTTGTTGTTTGTTGATGGTTTCTTTTGCTGTGCAGAGGCTTTTTATTTTGATGTAGTCCCATTTGTTTATTTTCTCCTTAGTCTCTCTTGCTCTAGGATCTGTGTCTGTAAAGATATTGCTACAACATATGTCTGCAATTCTGCTGCCTATGGAGTCTTGTAGGATTTTTATGATTTCCCATCTTACATTCAAGTTCTTTAGCCATTTTGAGTTTGTTTTTGTGTATGGTGTAAGTTGGTGATCTAGTTTCATTTTTTTTTGCATGTATCTGACCAAATTTCCCAACACCATTTTATTAAAGAGGCTGTTTTGACTCCATTGTATGCTCTTGCCTCCTTTGTGAAATATTAATTGAGTGTAATGGCTTGGGTCAATTTCTGGGTTCTCTATTCTGTTCCATTGGTTTATATGTCTGTTCTTGTGCCAGTACCAGGCAGTTTTGAGAACAGTGTCTTGGTAATATAGCTTGATGTCAGGTATTGTGATCCGCCAATTTTGTTCTTTCTCAGGATTGCTGTGGCTATTCGGGGTCTTTTTTTATTCCAGATGAATTTTTGTAGAGTTTGTTCTAGATCTTTGAAATATGCCATTGGTATTTTAATAGATATTGCATTGAATCTATAGATTGCTTTGGGTAGTATGGACATTTTAATGATGTTGATTCTACCAATCCATGAACATGGTATATTCTTCCATTTGTTTATGTCTTCCTCTATCTCTTTTTTCAGTGTCCTGTAGTTTTCCAAGTATAGGTATTTTACATCCTTAGTTAAGTTTATTCCTAAGTATCTTAATTTTTTTGGTGCAATGTTAAATGGAATTGTTTTTTTCATTTCTCTTTCTGTGAGTTCATTATTGGTGTAATTAAAGGCCATAGATTTCTGGGAGTTAATTTTGTATCCTACTACATTGCCAAATTCATTTATTAGGTCTAGTAGTTTTTTGATGGAGTCTTTGGGGTTTTCCTATGTATAGTATCATGTCATCTGGGAATAAGGACAGTTTTACTTCTTCTTTTCCAATTTGGATGCCTTTTATTTCTTCTTCTTGTCTGATCGCTATGGCTAGTACTTCTAGTACTATGTTGAACAGGAGTGGTGAGAGTGGACATCCTTATCTTGTTCCTGTTCTTAGGGGAAATGAGTTTAGTTTTTGCCCATTGAATATGATGTTGGCTGTAGGTTTGTCATATAGGGCTTTTATTATGTTGAGGTATGATCCCTCTATTATCACTTTGCTGAGAGTTTTTATCAAGAAAGGGTGTTGGATTTTGTCAAGTCCTTTTGTTTATCAATTGATATGATTATGTGATTTTTTGTCTCTCAGTTTGTTTATGTGATGTATCACATTCATTGATTTGTGGATATTGTACCATCCTTGCATCCCCGGGATAAATCCTACTTTGTCATGGTGTATGATCTTTCTGATGTATTGCTGAATCCAATTTGCTAGAATTTTAACATCTATGTTCATCAAGGATATTGGCCTGTAGTTCTCTTTTTTTGTGGTGTCTTTATCTGGTTTTGGGATTAGGGTAATGCTGGCTTCATAGAAAGAGCTTGAAAGTATGCCTTCCTCTTGAATTTTTTGGAATAGTCTGAGGAGGATAGGTTTTAGTTCTTCTTTGAATGAATGGTAGAACTCCCCTGTAAAGCCATCTGGACCAGGGCTTTTGTTTGCTGGAAGATTTTTGATCGCTGCTTCAGTTTCTTCAGTAGTTATCGGCCTATTTAGGTTTTTTGATTCTTCTTGGTTGAGTTTTGGGAGCTTGTATTTTTCTAGGAATATGTCCATTTCATCTAGGTTTTCCATTTTGTTGGAATAGAGTTGTTCATAGTATTTTTTCATAATCGTTTGTATTTCTGTGGGATCAGTTGTTATTTCACCTCTTTCATTTCTGATTTTGTTTATTTGGGTCCTCTCTCTTTGCTTCTTGGTGAGCCTGGCTAGAGGTTCATTAATCTTGTTTATCCTTTCAAAGAACCAGCTCTTGGTTTTGTGGATCTTTTGTATTGTTTTTGTGGTCTCTATTTTATTTATCTCTGCTCTGATCTTTATTATTTCCGTCCTTCTGCTTATGCTGGGATTTTTTTGTTGCTCTCTTTCTAACTCTTTGAGTTTTAGGGTTAGGTAATTTATTACTATTGTTTCTTGTTTTTTTTGCTGTAGGCTTGTAGAGATATGAACTTCCCTCTCAAGACTGCTTTCATTGTGTCCCATAGATTTTGGTTTGTTGTCTTTTCATTGTTGTTTGTTGCCATGATGCTTTTTATTTCTTCTTTGATCTCTCTGGTAACCCAGTCATTGTTAAATAGCATGCTATTTAGTCTCCAGGTGTTTGATTTTTTAAATTGTTTTATTGTAGTTGATTTCTAGTTTTATGCTATTGTCATCTGAGAAGATGCTTGGTATGATTTCTATCTTCTTGAATTTGAAGAGACTTTGCCTGTGACCTAATATATGGTCTGTCTTTGAAAATGACCCACGTGCACTTGAGAAGAATGTATATTCTGTGGTTTTTGGGGTGAAATGTTCTGAAGATGTCAATTCCATCTGATCTAGTGAGTCATTTAGGATTGATGTTTCTTCCCTGATTTTTTGTTTAGAGGATTTGTACAATGGTGATAGTGGGGTGTTTAAGTCCCCTACTATGACTGTCTTGCTATCAGTCTCTCCCTTGATGTCCTCCAGAAGTTTTTTTATGTATTCGGGTGCTCCTGTATTGGGTGCGTATATGTTTACCAGAGTTATATCTTCTTGTTGGATTGCTCCCTTTAGTATTATGAAGTGGCCTTCCTTATCTCTTGTTATGTCCTTCACTTTGAGGTCTAATTTGTCAGATATAAGTATTGCTACCCCAGCTTTTTTTTTTTTTTTTTTCATTTCCATTCACCTGAAAAACTTTTTTCCATCCCTTCACTATCAGTCTGTGTGAGTCCTTTTTTCTGAGGTGGGTTTCCTGTATATAGCAGATATATGGTTCATGTTTTCTTATCAATTCAACTACCCTATGTCTTTTAATTGGGGCATTTAATCCATTTCATTTAAAGTTATTATTGATAAGTACTTGTTTGTCGCCATTTTTATTCTTTACGCTGTGTTGCTTCTTCACTTACTATTTCTTCTTTCTACAGCAGACCCTTTAGCATATCTTGCATTGCTAGTTTGGTGGTAATAAACTCCCTCAGTCCTTTTTTGCCTGTGAAGCTCCTGATTTCACCCTCAATTTTGATTGATAGCCTTGCTGGATACAGTATTCTTGGATTCAGATCCTTCCTTTGAATGACTTTGTATATTTCATTCCATTCCCTTCTGGCCTGATGTGTTTCTGTTGAGAAATCAGTCACTAGTCTGATGGGGGATCCTTTGTAGGTAACTTTCTGTCTCTCTCTGGCTGCTTTTAAGATTCTTACTTTGTTATTGGTGTTTGCCAATTTAATTATAATGTGCCTTGGCATCGGTCTTTGGTGGTTCATTTTGTTTGGGACTCTGTGAGCTTCTTGGATTTGTGTGAGTTTTTTCTTCCCTATATCAGGGAAGTTTTCTGTCATTATTTCTTCAAACAGGTTTTCTATTCCTTTCTCACTTTCCTCTCTTCTGTTACCCCTATTATGCGGATGTTGTTTCGTTTCGTGTTGTCCCAAAGTTCCCTTAGGCTCTCCTCCTGTTTTTTAACTTGTTTTTACTAGATGCTGCTCTGCCTGGGTATTTTTTTCTACCTCATCTTCTAGTTCACTGATGCGGTCCTCTGCTTCTTCTAGTCTACTCTTGATGCTTTCTATTGAGTTCTTTATAGCAGTGATGTCATTTTTCATTTTTTCTTGGTTCTTCTTCATTTCCTCTTGGTTTTTACACATATTGTTGAATTTGTCTTCCATTCTTTTCAGCAACCTTATGACCATTTCTCTGAATTCTTTCTCTGACATATTGCTTGCTTTCATTTAGTTCACTTCCTTTTCTGGTGATGCCTGCTTTTCTTTCATATGTGGGCTGTTTCTTTGTCTCCCCATGATCTCTCTTCTTTGGTTATCTGGCTATGTACTTCTCTCTCTCCTTTTCCTAGGCAAAATCTGACCTTTCCGTGAGAAGGTGCAGAGCTCATCCGAGTCTGCATATTCACGGCTTGAGGTCTGGTGTTCCTGGGTTTGCAGCTGTTCCCGGGGTATTGTTGTAGATTCCCAGGATGTATAGGTAATCAATGTTTTTTAATGATGTTTGAATTTTAGTTTGTAGGAAAACATGCTCCAATGCAAAGTTATAAAGGATTTTCTCTATTATTTTTATCAGTACTTCTTGGTTCCACTTTAGACATTTAAATCTAAGATCCATATAGAATTGTTCTTGGTGTTTAGTCTCAATACAATTTATTGAAAAATTTCTTTTTCTCATGGATTTGCAATGCCACCTTTATCATATAGAATTCTGTATATATTTGAACCTATTTATAGACTTTCTAGTTTCTTTCATTGATCTTTCCAATGATCTTTCATATGTTTGCAGCACACTTTTTAAATTATTAACTTTTTTTCATATGTATATTTTAAGGTATACTTAGGTCTCCCTGGACTCCTGATACTATTCCATTAAGTTTTTTCCAGCTCTTCTTGTTTATTTTTCCTTCAGAACCATAAAATCGGCCTGTTTAGTGCCAGAAAAATAGCCTATTGACATTTATCTGGGATTGCTCTAAATTTGTAAATTAACATAGGGAGAGTCCCATGTTTGCTATGTTGAGTCATACTCTTTCCATGTTTTTAAAGCCTCTTCTGCATTCATTGGTACTATTTGAAGACTTTCTTCACATACCAGTAGATTTATTCATTTTTAATTCAGTTTATTCCTAGGTGTTTTATTTTCTATCTCAGTTTGTGATTTTTTTCTTTCTACATCATTCGAACTAGTCACTTTTTGTATAAATGAGGATGAATGAGCATTGTAGGTAGGTTTGTGTCTTGCTATGTTACTAATTTTCTTCTTTTAGTTCACAAGAGGTGGGTCAGCGTGTTTTCCTCGTTTCTCAGAGTCCCTAGAGAATGGCAGCAGGTTCACACAGTTCCTGCCTGCCCACCATTAGATAAATGTCCAACGTGCATAAAGCTGTTTAATTAATTAAATACCAAGTGCCCTTTGAGCGTTATAATGTCCACATTGAGTTGACCATCCGACAGATTCTGAGCTTTATTTTTAAAAATTTAAGTAAATAATCGGAAATACAGATATTTCTTATAAAGCGTGCCTGCCAACCTGTGCCCCAGCCACCTATGGGTGTGTGCCATCTGGGAGGTCCTCCTGGCGAGTCCTGCGGGCACACACCGGGGTCTGTGCGGAACGTCAGTCCCCATCCCTGCCAGGTTTCTGGTGGAGTCGGAGACACAGGCGACTCGAGATTGAGCTCCGCCAAGTGCTAACATCCATGGGACAGGGCAGGGCGCCTCGCCTTTCAAACCAGCATGGAAGGAGACAGACTGCCAGTGTGGTGGGTTGAGGGCCAGGAGCAGGGGCAGGGCTGAGCCTCAGGCGGGGCCAACTGTGTTTCAAGGAGAGTTTGTGTTTTCTAAGGGCTGGACAAGTAAAGACTCGCTGAATGGAATCTGGTCCCAGGGGTAGCCAATGGCGAGCAATGCAGCCACTGCCACAGGCCGGTGTCGGAGGAAATGGGGACATCTGGTGTGCCCTCATCCTGGGGGTTCCTGTTTCTACACAATGGCCAGATGTTCTCACTACCAGTGAGAAGCAGCCTCTGCCTCATCCGGGACCCAGCCTGTCTGTCCTCGGCCAGGACGCCAGGCTCGCTCTCCTTCGGGCTCGGCCTCCCTCCGCACGCCAAGGCCACCCTTTCCCACACCACAGTCCTCCCCCAGGCCTCCTGGTTCACCAACGGCGTCTTTAAGGAGGAGATGGTTTGGTTAAAAGGTCTGCATTGCTAGGGTGTTGGGATACACTTTGATATGAATCAGTGCTCTATGTAAGAGAGATCACCCCATCCCAGGGATCTACCCAAAGTCAGAGGAGGGCGGCGGGGGGTGGCCTGGGCTGGATTTCGACAGAGGAGCTGCGGGCCTGGCGCACTCACGCATGTGGGTGATCCTCCCAGATCTGAGGAAGGCCTTGGGCCTCTCATTGTCCGGCTGACCGACTCTCAGCACGCCAAGTTCAGGTGTCAGCCCTGCCGTGGACCAGCTGAGGCTTTTGGCCCAAGAGGCGTACCTTTCCCCAGTATCAGCTCTCCACCCGTGAATGGGGATCAGAGCCACGCCGCGCTCATGGGGTGGCTGACAGGAGGCACCGCGGCTCCGAGAGGGGCCTCTTCTGTCTTCGGTTCTTAATAATTCTGTGGGGCATGAGATGCTGTTTCCGTTTTACTGCGGAAGAAACGGGCCTCAGCAGAGGAGCCCAGTGGGTGCCCGGAGGCGGGCTCTGTGGAGCCGGGCCCTGCGCCCGCAGCACCGCTGCAGGGTCTGCTGACAGTGCCCACCGGCCAGCTTCAGCGTGTGTCAGGAGTGAAAGCCCGGGCCTTCAGGCCGTGGGCTCACAGCTTGAGCTCTCCACACAGCCCGGGCACCCCTGCCCTGCGTCCCGGCCCGGGGGGAGGGGGGGCCTTCTCGCACCAGCTGGGGGCTCCGGGACCCATGCACTGGTCTCACCCCACTTCCTCTTGAAATGGCTTTATTTCCCAGTCTCACTGTGTGCGCTGCGTCCAGGCCTGAGGAGCCCTCTGCCTCCCTGATTGGAATATTGGCTGCAGCAGCGGGGTCAGGGGTCAGGGGTCAGGGGTCAGGGTCTCCTCCCCGGAGGCCCTGGAAGGCTGTGCAAAGCTCCAGATACACTCAACCCAGCAGAGGCTGCCTCTCTGCCCCACTTTCCCCTTTAGAGGTCGGAGAAGTCAGTGTCCATTTAAAAAACTGTGCCTCTCTGGGTGAGCCCATGGACGGAGTGAGGGGAGCCCCTGTGGGTGAGCCCGTGGACGGAGTGAGGGGGAGCCCCTGTGGGTGAGCCCATGGACGGAGTGAGGGGAGCCCCTGTGGGTGAGCCCGTGGACGGAGTGAGGGGAGCCCCTGTGGGTGAGCCCATGGACGGAGTGAGGGGAGCCCCTGTGGGTGAGCCCGTGGACGGAGTGAAGGGGAGCCCCTGTGGGTGAGCCCGTGGACGGAGTGAGGGGAGCCCCTGTGGGTGAGCCCATGGACGGAGTGAGGGGGAGCCCCTGTGGGTGAGCCCGTGGACGGAGTGAGGGGGAGCCCTGTGGGTGAGCCCGTGGACGGAGTGAGGGGAGCCCCTGTGGGTGAGCCCATGGACGGAGTGAGGGGGAGCCCTGTGGGTGAGCCCGTGGACGGAGTGAGGGGAGCCCCTGTGGGTGAGCCCATGGATGGAGTGAGGGGAGCCCCAGTGGGTGAGCCCGTGGACGGAGAGAGGGGGAGCCCCTGTGGGTGAGCCCGTGGACGGAGTGAGAGGAGCCCCTGTGGGTGAGCCCATGGACGGAGTGAGGGGGAGCCCTGTGGGTGAGCCCGTGGACGGAGTGAGGGGAGCCCCTGTGGGTGAGCCCATGGACGGAGTGAGGGGGAGCCCTGTGGGTGAGCCCGTGGACGGAGTGAGGGGAGCCCCTGTGGGTGAGCCCGTGGACGGAGTGAGGGGAGCCCCTGTGGGTGAGCCCGTGGATGGAGTGAGGGGGAGCCCTGTGGGTGAGCCCGTGGACGGAGTGAGGGGGAGCCCTGTGGGTGAGCCCGTGGACGGAGTGAGGGGAGCCCCTGTGGGTGAGCCCATGGACGGAGTGAAGGGGAGCCCTGTGGGTGAGCCCATGGACGGAGTGAGGGGAGCCCCTGTGGGTGAGCCCATGGACGGAGTGAGGGGAGCCCCTGTGGGTGAGCCCGTGGACGGAGAGAGGGGGAGCCCCTGTGGGTGAGCCCGTGGACGGAGTGAGGGGAGCCCCTGTGGGTGAGCCCATGGACGGAGTGAGGGGGAGCCCCTGTGGGTGAGCAGGTGGACGGAGTGAGGGGAGCCCCTGTGGGTGAGCCCGTGGACGGAGTGAGGGGAGCCCCTGTGGGTGAGCCCATGGACGGAGTGAGGGGAGCCCCTGTGGGTGAGCCCATGGACGGAGTGAGGGGAGCCCCTGTGGGTGAGCCCATGGACGGAGTGAGGGGAGCCCCTGTGGGTGAGCCCATGGACGGAGTGAGGGGAGCCCCTGTGGGTGAGCCCATGGACGGAGTGAGGGGAGCCCCTGTGGGTGAGCAGGTGGACGGAGTGAGGGGAGCCCCTGTGGGTGAGCCCGTGGACGGAGTGAGGGGGAGCCCCTGTGGGTGAGCCCGTGGACGGAGTGAGGGGAGCCCCTGTGGGTGAGCCCGTGGACGGAGTGAGGGGGAGCCCCTGTGGGTGAGCCCGTGGACGGAGTGAGGGGAGCCCCTGTGGGTGAGCCCGTGGACGGAGTGAGGGGAGCCCCTGTGGGTGAGCCCGTGGACGGAGTGAGGGGAGCCCCTGTGGGTGAGCCCGTGGACGGAGTGAGGGGAGCCCCTGTGGGTGAGCAGGTGGACGGAGTGAGGGGAGCCCCTGTGGGTGAGCAGGTGGACGGAGTGAAGGGAGCCCCTGTGGGTGAGCCCGTGGACGGAGTGAGGGGAGCCCCTGTGGGTGAGCTGGTGGACGGAGTGAGGTGGATGCCAATTAGAGCCCTTGGCCAGCGACTGTGTCCTGGAGCTGGGCATAGTTTACCTTCTTCCTGGGCATGGGAGTAGCTGCCACAGGGAGGGAGGGAGGGCTCCTGTTCGTTGGCTGCCAGCTCAGGTGCAGGGAGCACAGAGCACAGAGCACCAAGGACTAGGGGAGGCTGCTCCCAGGAGGACGCAGCAGCAGGCACCCTCCGGGGTGCGGGCCGTGGGACGGCGCTCACTGCCTCCCTCAGCACGGTCTGCGCCCACACCCTCCCTGGCTTCTGAGATCGGAGGCTCCGCACTGCACTGAGCTCCCTCGCTGGTGGTTCTGTGGCTGTTTCATCTAATTACACATGTCATTCCATTTCCCAGTCTTGATTAACAGTAATTCTTCCTGGAAACCACGTCCCCAGTGTCTGTTCTGTGCCACGGCGGGCGTTGAGGTGGCTGGTGTGGCGAGAGGCCGCCAGGACCTCTGGCGAGGGCTCCCCCAGGACCTCCGTGGCCCCGCTGCGCCCGTTAGCCTGAGCGCCTTTGGTTTCCTCAGTTCTTAGAGCTCGCTTCATCCAGCACGAGGCCCGAGCGGGCAGGGTGAGGACTGCTCAGGTGGGTAATGTAGCCGTGCTCCCCAGGTCCTAATTACCCGTGAAATTGTGCACACCGCCCCGTAGTCACGAGTCCCTTAGCGTCTCCATTCACGGGAGTAATGGCATCATTTCTCAGCTGCCGCCACGTCCAGGGAGCCGGGCGCGCTGAATCACTCGTGCGGAAAAAGGCTTTCTAGCTTGCGTTCTCAGGATGTGCGCTTGGCTCGGCGCGGCTGCTTCCTGCTCCTGGTTACTGGCCACCTCCGCTCCCCTCGGGCCAGTAGTGGGCTGAGTCCTGCCGATGATGGCTCCTGCCGGGCCTCTGGTGATGGATTCGGGTTGGGTGTTTGCAGTCATTGACGTGCGGCCTCAGTAACGAGCAGCTAATTAGCCTGAAGACAGCCCTTTGTTCCGAGGGGCAGAGCACAGGGTGCTGGCTGCTGCCGGCCCCAGCGGCCTGTCCTGATGGGCACAGGCGGAGCCTGAGCTGTGACCCAGGCAGGCTGGGTGGTGCCCTTGCCTGCCTGCTGACCGGTGCCCTCAGCAGTGGTCTGCCCTCTCTGGTCCATGTCTTCCATGAAATGCAGGTCTGGAAGCCAATTGGTGATTCTCCTCATCGATGTTTCTCTCTCCGTCTCCCTGCCTCTGACATCAGTAAAGATGTGTTTAAACAGAACGCAGGTCTCGCAGGGGGATGTAAGCAGTTAACAGTGACCTGCCGGGGGTCACGGCGGTGACTGTCTAGAGATGAGCAAATGGCGTTTCCTTCCTGGACTCTGTTGCCTGTCAAGGTAGTGGCCCCTCTCCTCCTGCCGTGGCCCGGGGAGACCAGTGCAGAAGGCCACGGTGAGCTTCGGGTCTAACTGTCACATGTGGTCTGGATCAAACTCACGCAGAGGGGATAGACTTGAAGAAGAGAATAAAGACAGATTCCCCACTTTCCACCCGCTGTGGTCATGCGGGCTGTAATGAAGAACCCAGCCACGGGCTGCTTTGTCTTGAGATGAAGATGAAATTGCCTTACCACCCCCTGTCCAAGTCCATGGCCAGCGGAAGCCCAGAGCTCACCCAGAGATAAGCCGCGTCTCCCAGGCTTCCTCATCTGCTGGCCCCTGACCCCGCGAGCCGCCCTGCCCGGCACCAGGCCCCCAGTGGGCAGCGTAGACCTCCTCTGGCTCCAACAGGACAGAGCGAGCCTCTCATCAGTCACCGCCTCACAGTCCTGAGACGGCAGGCGTCCCTCCAGGTCTGCTGACGGCATCCCGCCTGGTGCTGGCCTGCCTCTGCCATCTGCTCCCCTCCCCTCCCCCATCTTTGCTCCATGTCCTTTCCCTCCCAGATGTCCCAGGAGCCCCCACTCTTTCCCTTTATTAAACAGACTGCATTCCCCTTCCCCTCAGGCCTGATGTGGCTCATCTGTTGCCCTAAGCAGTTGTCAGAGCTGCCCCCACTAGATAATTCTCTCCCTAAGGAGAACCCCAGTCTCGCCTGTCCAGGTAACCTTCCCACTTCGTTACCTGCTGACCACCTATCGATCCCTGGTCATATGCTCGTTTTGCTCTGCGGCAACGGCTGGAGGATGTGAGGGTGTGGTGACCAGTCCCTCCAGACGGCCCTGGGCTGAGCTGCGGTGAGGACCGAGGCAGAGGCGGGCTCGCATCCAGCGCGGCCGCCAATGCTCGTGTGGCCTTCCTCAGGGGAGGGGAGAGCGTGGCAGAACCGCCACGTCGGCTGCTGTGGATTAAAGCGTTAATACAGACACAGTCCAGGAGCAGCCCCTGGCTCAGGACAAGCCCCAGCAAACGTTATTGGGTTGAAATACTTTCCTCTAGACGGGGGCCCTGAGAGCCGGTGTGTAGGTCTCTAAGTCCAGTGTTGAGAGGGGCCTGGCACCTGGCAGTTTCCCAATAAACATCTGAGAGTGAGTGGGTGGCCAGTTTGCCTGCTTCTGTCTGAGACCCACGCGGGAGCCGAGGGCCAGGGCTCTAAACGGGTGCACGCTGACTGTATGAGACAACACGTTGAAGTGACTGCCCATTTTGTACCCAGGAACAAAGGATTGGGCTTCCCCTTTCGCAGAGCAATGCACAACTTCCTCGCAGCCCCACAAGGCCCGGCGTCCTTCAGCTGCTACTTTCCCTGCCTGGGTTGGTTTTGTGCACCCCAGGGAGTGGGGATTCCCTGTGATGCAGTTAGCGGATTTGCCTCCTTACAGTCAGGTTTCTATGGGAGGCAAGGAAACTGGGCGGCTCAGTGGATGTGCCGAGAGATGGAGCGGCTTCTAAGAATGCCTCCTTCTCTACGCAAATCGTAGTCTTCTGTATGTCAGCAATGTTTTAGGCCTTTCTGGCTCAGCAGAAGGACTGGCATACTATCTAATAAAAGAGTAATATGCAAATTAACCATCACTCCGCTACACCACAAGCCACGCCCGCCAGCCTTGCCCAACAGCCAATCAGAGTGGGTATGCAAATTAACCCCAACCAAGATGTCTGCGGCCACAGAGAGAGCAGGAGGGAGGCTTGGGTTTCCCTGGTAATGGAGGAAGCCAAGCTTTCCACACACCCTGGCAGGCCCAGGCCTCCACTCAAGGGTACAAAGTTTCAATTATAGAAGGTAAATAAATTCCAACATAAATGGCAGCAGCCACGGAGCTGGAAGAGCAGGAGGCTAGGGTTGCCCCGGGCGATGGAGGAAGCCAAGCTTCTGCAGCCCTGGCCAGCTCAGGCCTTCACTCCAGGCTACAAAGTTTCAATTGTAGAAGATACATAAATTCAAACAGAAATGGCTGCCGGCCACGGAGCGAGCAGGAGGCTTGGCTCTGCTCCAGGCTACAAAGTTTCAAGTGTAGAAGATAAATTCCAGATACCAGGGCCTCTGCTTGGGTCGCCGGGGGGGCGTGGCTGGCCTGCAAACCAACACAGGCCCCTCGCCCAGGCAGCCCCACACCCCAAGGGAACCCCCACCCTGATCCGGGACACCCTTCAGGGCAACCAGCTGGCCCCCACCCATGCACCAGGCCTCTATCCTATCTAATAAAAGAGTAATATGCAGATTGACCATCACTCCAACACACAAGATGGCTGCCCTCATGTGGTCAAAGATCCTGCCCCCATGTGGACACAAGATGGCCACCACAAGATGGCCAGCAGGGGAGGGCAGTTGGGAGGCACCCGGCCTGCAAGGGAGGGCAGTTGGAGTCAATCAACCCTGCAGGGGAGGGCAGTTAGGGGTGACCAGGCCGGCAGAGGAGGGAAGTGGGGGGCAAACAGGCTGGCAGGGGAGCAGTTAGGCATCAATCAGACTAGCAGGGGAGTGGTTAGGGGTTGATCAGGCTGGCAGGCAGAAGTGGTTAGGGGCAATCAGGAAGGCAGGCAGGCGAGCATTTGGGAGCCAGCAGTTCTGGATTGTGAGAGGGATCCCAGATTGGAGAGGGTGCAGGCTGGGCTGAGGGACAACCCCCCCTCCCCTGTGCACCGGGCCTCTAGTCCTATATGATAAAAGCCTAATATGCTAAGTGTCCGGTCAACCCATCAAAGTGTAATATGCTAATGATATGCCTCGGCTGCTCAACCGCTTGCTAAAAGTCAGGGGGAGGAGAAAGCATGACCAACATTCAGCACCTGGTCGACCTGGGAAGACAGTTGACCGGTCGACCAGTTGTTATGAAGTGCACTGACCACCAGGGGTAGATGCTCCAACCAGGTTAGCTTGCTGCTGGGGTCCGGCTGATTGGGACTGAGTGAGACAGGATGGACATGCCCTGGAGCCCTCCCGTGGTCCCTTCCTGGCTGGCCAACCTCCTGTATCCGGCCCCAGCCCTGATCGTGCACCAGTGGGGTCCCTCGGCCTGGCCTGCACCCTCTCGCAATCTGGGATGCCTCGGGATGTCAGAGAGCCGATTTTGGCCCGATCCTGCAGGCAGGCCGAGGGTTCCACTGGTGCACAAATTCGTGCACCGGGCTCTAGTTAAAATATAACCAAAGTTGAAGTCATCCACTGGCATGTTGGAAAGGGCTCTGTGGTGGGCAGTTAGACAGACAGGAGCAGAGCGGGGCCCACGGGCCAGGGACAGTCCCCAGGGCGGCACAGCAATGGGCAAACTGGGAACACAAGGACTCGCCCCCAGGGTGACCTCTCCTCCCAGCACATCGCTGGTCCTGCGCTTCGGACCTCCCCTGACCTTCCCTCCCTTGGCCTGTTGCTAGTCCTGCGGGTTAGACCCCCTTAGAGGGGGACGAACTAGGGGGCCGGAGAGCAGCCCTTCAGCATGAAGCCCCGGGACGAGGTCCTCACCCGCATCAGACACATCCAGGCCTCAGCTGTGCGTCAGCCCCAGGCCCAGAAAAGCAGCAAAACCAGACAGACGAAGCCACGGCTGCCTCGGGACCAGCCGCAGTGACCAGCGACCCTGCCTCGACCAGTCAGTAGAGACCGTGACCTGACAGGAAGAGCTGATGAATACTTTATTGGACCCTCCCCTGGGGCCTCCTAAACTCCACCCTTAAAGCCCGAGGACAGAGGGCTGGGGCTCTCCCCGGAGCAGCCTGCGCCTGCCCCCCACTCCTTCCCCCCCCCCCCCACAGCATTACCTTTCCTGGCCTCTCTCCCCTCAGCGCCAAGGGCCCTCCTTTGCCTCTGTAACTGGTTTCCTGAGCCCATTTCTTCTAAGCTCACTCACTTCTTCGGCCTCTGTGACTTTCTCAATACAGAGGATCTCCGGGTTCTGTCGGAGATCCCTTCCTACGGCGCGAAGTAAGGTGATTTTCGCCGTAAGTCGGAACCCACCTCCATAGGCACGGACGTCACTCACATGGAGCACAGACACAGCAGTAATGAAGTGACACAGTAACAAAAACTTAAAGAAAGATAACAATTTCTGACTTTACTTGTAAATAAATAATAAAAAAATAAAGCACACATGTACAGACGTCGAAATGACGGAACTGTTTTGTTTTTTTTATAATAAATAAATAAATAAATGGGAGATGGCGACGTAACCATGAAACGACGTACGTGGAGTCGGTCGTAACCCGAGGACTGCCTGTACAGTTTCTCTTACAGGTCGTCTTGGCTCTGAATTCTCTCTTAGCCAGAACTCAGGTGCCGCGGTTGCTGAGCTGAGGTCCCATGCCCATAACGTCTGGGCCGTAGCGCCGCCAGCAGTTAGGCCGATGCAGGTGCACACATTTACACTCCCTGGTTACCCAGAAGCAAAGGGGAAGGTGTGGGCGTTTCCTGGGATTTGAAAATTAAATACCAGCACACTGGAATGTCAATGATTCCTCATTCCCTCATTCCGCAAACATTTATGTGGCACCTACTGTGCCCCTGGCATTTGCTGGGCACTAGGACAGAGCACAGTTCATTCTGGAGCTTGGGCCCCCTTCCTCTGGAGCTTGGCCCCCTCCCCGTCTCTGGAGCTTGGCCCCCTCCCCGTCTCTGGAGCTTGGCCCCCCCCCTCTCTGGAGCTTGGCCCCTCCCCCTCTCTGGAGCTTGGCCCCCCCCTCTCTGGAGCTTGGCCCCCCCCTCTCTGGAGCTTGGCCCCCCCCTCTCTGGAGCTTGGCCCCTCCCCCTCTCTGGAGCTTGGCCCCCCCTCTCTGGAGCTTGGGCCCCCCCTCTCTGGAGCTTGGCCCCTCCCCCTCTCTGGAGCTTGGCCCCTCCCCCTCTCTGGAGCTTGGCCCCCCCCTCTCTGGAGCTTGGGCCCCCCTCTCTGGAGCTTGGCCCCCCCTCTCTGGAGCTTGGCCCCTCCCCCTCTCTGGAGCTTAGTCCCCTCCCCCTCTCTGGAGTTTGGCCCCTCCCCCACTCTGGAGCTTGGCCCCTCCCCCTCTCTGGAGCTTGGCCCCTCCCCCTCTGGAGCTTGGGCCCCCCCTCTCTGGAGCTTGGCCCCTCCCCCTCTCTGGAGCTTGGCCCCTCCCCCTCTCTGGAGCTTGGCCCCTCCCCCTCTCTGGAGCTTGGCCCCTCCCCCTCTCTGGAGCTTGGCCCCTCCCCCTTTCTGGAGCTTGGCCCCTCCCCCTCTCTGGAGCTTGGCCCCTCCCCCTCTCTGGAGCTTGGCCCCTCCCCCTCTCTGGAGCTTGGCCCCTCCCCCTCTCTGGAGCTTGGCCCCTCCCTCTCTCTGGAGCTTGGCCCCTCCCCCTCTCTGGAGCTTGGCCCCTCCCCCTCTCTGGAGCTTGGCCCCTCCCCCTCTCTGGAGCTTGGCCCCTCCCCCTCTCTGGGGCTTGGCCCCTCCCTCTCTCTGGAGCTTGGCCCCTCCCCCTCTCTGGAGTTTGGCCCCTCCCCCTCTCTGGAGCTTGGCCCCTCCCCCTCTCTGGAGCTTGGCCCCTCCCCCACTCTGGAGCTTGGCCCCTCCCCCTCTCTGGAGCTTGGCCCCTCCCCCTCTCTGGGGCTTGGCCCCTCCCCCTCTCTGGAGCTTGGCCCCCCCTCTCTGGAGCTTGGCCCCCCCTCTCTGGAGCTTGGCCCCTCCCCCTCTCTGGAGCTTGGCCCCTCCCCCTCTCTGGAGCTTGGCCCCTCCCCCTCTCTGGAGCTTGTCCCCTCCCCCTCTCTGGAGCTTGGCCCCTCCCCCTCTCTGGAGCTTGGCCCCTCCCCCTCTCTGGAGCTTGGCCCCCCCTCTCTGGAGCTTGGCCCCTCCCCCTCTCTGGAGCTTGGCCCCTCCCCCTCTCTGGAGCTTGGCCCCTCCCCCTCTCTGGGGCTTGGCCCCTCCCTCTCTCTGGAGCTTGGCCCCTCCCCCTCTCTGGAGCTGTGCTCAGGTGCTGGATGTTGGTCATGCTTTCTCTCCCCCCTGACTTTTTAAAGGGATGATTGAAAGAGGTAAAAATAGTATTACATATTAATATATCACTTGCTTTCTTAATGTTGAATACATGTGTGGATGTTTATTAAGTCTTTTAATAATCATATTAAAGTATTTCCTTTTTACTTTCTATTGTCATGCATTAATTCTCACTGAAATTTAAAATCCCATAGGCATACATCACATGGTGTAATTCACCTTGTGAGCAGAGATTGGGTTGTTTTAAAGTTCCAGGAAGTACGGGTTTTTGTAGGTAGTGAAACCCCATGGAGGGCTGACGCCTGGGGATAGAAACGGGAGAGACTGCCTTGGGAAGCGCGGTGGGCGCAGCTCAGTTGTTTGTGACACAGGTGTAGTCCGGGCTGGAATTCAGGGGGCTGTGACGGACTGAAGGTCCCGCTGACGCCCAGTGAGCTAGGTCCCTCAGCCTGCAGCCTGCCCGCCCGCCCTCCCCTGCAGCCCCATCCGCTGGTGCTTGCGCTGGGGCTGCAGGGGCGCAGGGAGCCGCAGGAGGCACGCCCAGGGAGGCCTGCGTAGGCTCCTGACGTCCTGAGGTCCTCGGTGTGTGGCGAACCCCTGATGGTCAGGAACCCCTTCCTATGCTGACTCACTCCATCTGCGTGGAGGGGGACGGCTTTCCTGGTTCTTGGTCCTCAGATTCTTTATCGTCTTCTGAGGGAGCTGCCGAGATGGAGGGTGGGGGTGTAGGGGAGAGCCTGGAAATCGGGCGGCCTGGGTGGACCCCCACCGGCCCAGGGAAAGCAAACGCTCAGGCGTGCCTCCCACGCCACTTCCGGTCCCCACCCCGTAAGCAGACCACCAGGAGCTTCCTGTACGAGGCCAGCCCCTTCCCGGGGGCCCTGGACTCGCACCCCAAGGCCCAGTGCTTCTCCTGGAGCCCTGGTGGTGGTGATGGCGCGGCAGGCGAGCCTTCTGCTCGGCTGCTGTGTGTTTGCAAGGCTCCAGGCCTTGCCCCAACGCGCTCCCTGGGCTGGCTCGCCGTGCGGATCTCAGCAGAGCCTCCCGAACACTGCTGCTGCGGGTGCCCTGGGAGGCGGGCGAAAGGCGGAGCGTGACGCCACCTGTGTCGGGTGGTTGGCATGTTCGCACCAACGGGCAGCCCCGTGGCAGGTCACGCAGCAGTGAGCGGGAGGCAGAGTGACAGAGCCAGGCCGGAGGGGAGCTTCAGCGGAGGCAGGGCACAGAGCGTGGTTCTGGGAGCCGCACGCAGCCCTCCACGCGGTGGTCCCCCGCACCGCAGGAGGCTCGGTCCTGCAGCCGGGAGGCCACTGTGGCCCGGCTCTGTTAAGGGGCAGGTAGAACGACAGTGGTTCTGCCTGAAAGGGGGTGCGCTTCCCCTCTCACCGCTCTCCCCCGCCCTGGGAGCTGATGGCTGACCATTTACCCCCACGCCACGGCCACTGCTGCTGGCGCCCGGCAGCCCGTTCCCTGCCCCGTCCACCCATCCCGTGAGCGTGGCGCTGCAGGAGCAGAGCTCCGAGTTTCTGCATGAACTCGGCGAAGGGCAGGCCTGGACGGTGTGTGAGGGCAAGTTCGAGGCAGCTGGGCAGCAGCGGGCAGGCTTCCCAGCGTGACACCCTCTTCGTCTTCCCGTGGAAGTGCATCTTGAGATAATACTGGCAACTTTAAAAATATGTGTTTTTATTGATTCAGAGAGGAAGGAAGAGGGAGAGAGAGATAGAAACATCAGTGATGAGAGAGAATCATTGATCGGCTGCCTCCTGCACGTTCCACACGGGGAATTGAGCCCCCAACCCGGGCATGTGCCCTGACCGGGACTCAAACCGTGACCTCCTGGTTCCTAGGTCAACGCTCAGCCACTGAGCCGCGCGGCCGGGCAGTACTGGCGACTTTCGCGGGCTGTGGTGGGCCTAACAGACCCACTTCCGGATTTTCCGGCTTGTGTCTTACCTGATTCGGGCCTTGCCCCAGGGTAGACTGACAGGCCTGTGTGGTTGCCATGTGGGCTCCTACTGGGCATGACTCTACCTCCCTTTATTGTTAAGCCGCCCCCCCCCCCCCCCGAGCTGAGGAACGCTTGGTGGGCCCGGCCGTGTGTGGGGAAGCAGCAGGCTCACGCTCCCAGGACTTTAGGCTGAGTAATGTGTGCTTCCCTCACTTCCCTGGCTCTTCCTTTGTTCACGTGGGGTGCCTACGCTCACAGGGGAGACCAAAGCCCTTGTTTCCAAGCCCTGCCCTCCCCCTCCTTCCTGGGCCTGTGCTGGCCACAGCGGGGTCAGAGGACCGGGCTCTGGACCTCTGGCTGGGCCTCCTCGGGCTCAGGGAGGCGGGAGGGGCCAGAGTGCCCCAGGCTGGCCTCCGGGACTTCGGGGCCGTGCTCCTTGGGGGTTCGCCACGTGCATGTCTGTTCTTCGGATGAATCCTTGGAAACTTGATTTTGTCAGCACATTTGGAGGGATTCTTCCCAGGATAAACTCACAGCAAGAAACTTCCAGCCAAGGAAACCCAGGTGTGACCCTCGGCCGAGTACCTGGGACCCCCGCACCTGCTGCCCACCCAGGGACTCTCAGTGGCAGTGCTCCTGTCTGAGCACCCATCGCCCAGGCCCGCCCCCTGGGCCCCGCGGCTCCCTTCCCTGGTAGCACTTGATGGGCGCTGCCACCCCTGCCCTCTGGGCTTCCCTCCCGTGTTCCAGGCTGATCCCGCCCCTTTCCTTTCCCAACCTGATAGGACACATTTGGTGAGGTGCCCCAGCCTGCACTGTGCGGTCACCCCTAGGCCCCGGGGGACCCCAGAGGCTCGTTGGCTTCGAGGCTCCGCCCCAGGTGTCTGGTGACTCTTTCAGAACAGCTGCTGTTTTCCCTGGGCGTGTGCATTAGCTTGCCCAGAGCTCTGCTGGGTGGATACATGTATGTAACATGTTGTCTGTAAGCACACCAGCTCATTCACTGTGTACGTGTTGCTCATTCCCTCCTGAGTGAGCTCTGCTTTGTTCACTGGGGCTAGTGGGGCCTTAGCATGGCTGCCGCAGGCACCATTTCAGCCTCGAGGACAGACCTGGACGCCTCGCAGACCTCGTCCCTGCTGCCAGCCCGGATCCTGGGCCGTCCAGGGCCCCCGCCTGGGACTCTGGCACCGACTGCTGGCCTGCCCGGCCTCTCCCTTCAGTGCCTTCAGAGTCCAGAGGCCGCCTGATGGAACAAAAAGGCTGCACATTTAGAACAGACACGCGGGAACCCTTTTGCGGCAACACACGCTTCATCAGCCTTAGGAAGTCAGCCTGCAGATGCACTGGGACAGTGATCAGCACGACGGAGGAGGGAACGGACCCCGCGGACGGCGGCAGCATAGTCTCAGGAGCTTCCTCCCCACAGAACCGGCCCAGTGCGAGGGGCCAGCTCTCCAGCTGCGAGGAGGGACGGGTCTGTTAGAACCGCAGATAAAGGGAGCGGGTGAGAGGTGGGGACCTTCCCTTTGCTGGCTGGGGAGAGGCTCTGACACAGTCCGATCCCAAATGCTTCAAACAGGAACCATGATCCCCGAAGGCCAGGACCGAGGCTGAGGAAGCCCTAGCCGCCCCTGCCTGCACCTCCACACACCATCCACTTGTCTACCTGCCTGTCTGTCTCTTCGTTTGTCGGTCCATCCGTCCATCTGTCCGTCCGTCCGTCCATCCATCCATCCATCCATCCATCCATCCATCTTCCCACTTGCCTGCCTGTCCATCCTCCCATCCAGGTGCAGTGTGGGGATATGAAGGTGGAAAGATAGACCAGGCTCTTGTCTTTGGAAACTCACCGTCGGGCGAGGGCGACCAGATTGAAAGCAGAGGACTGCGTCGGCAGGGTGCGTGTCTACAGGGTGCCTGGCACCGTGGGACCGGGAGCCCTGACGCGGAGGTGCAGCCCCGGCTGGTTTCCGGGAGGCAGCGTGCACCCTGGCACCATGGCGCCCTGACACTGTGGACGGAATGTTTGCTTTGAAACTAAGCAGAAATCGGTTTGAATACTGGCTCTTCCTTTACGGTTTGAGTGACCTCTGGCCTTCCCCGTTCCCCTCTGGAGGGGAGAGGGCTGCCCGCAGGCTCCCGGAGGGGCGTGGGGCGAGTGGGGCTCAGTGCAATGCCAGCCAGGAGGTGGGGTACATTGTGTCCTTCCCTCTGTCTGTCCTGTGCTAGGCCTCCTTTTGGTTAGCTTATTTGTAAAATGCAGAGGCTGTTTAAAGATACTTGTAAGTCCCGTCTTTCACACACACACAGTCACACGTGTCATAGGACGTACAGGCCTCCAGCCGCCCGAAAGCGCCGCCGTCTCCCGGGGACTCAGGAGGCCCTGGGAGCCGAGGCTGTAGCTTCGTCAGCGCACACAGTGCCTCGTTAAGAAATCACATGTTGACATGTAGCGGAGCCTGGGGCCTCCCGTGTGCTGCAAACTCGTTTGTAATTCTGAAGCTGTAAATTTAATAACACTGCTCTCAGAAAACTTTTTTCTGATGACTCCAGCTGCAGACAGAGTTCTGCCTTTCCGTGTGTGTGTGTGTGTGTGTGTGTGTGTGTGTGTGCACATACAGGGGGTGAGGCGGCACGGGGACTCCTACCTCAGAGGGAAAGCGCTCAGTGCGCTGTGAGCCGGAGCCGACGGGCTGGGACGTGCGGCCGTGACGGGTGATTACCGTTTCCTCTGCGGGACCCCGGAGGCCGTTGGTTCGTGGGCACAGTGGCAGAGAGCTGGCATACTTGCCTGGGGCCGGGTATCCTGGGGACCCAGCCCCAACTGAGCGGGTCGGGTCGGGGGTCCACTCATGGGTGGGCAGTGCCTTCCTGCCGGGCTCCTGGGGGCCGACGCCCAGTCCCCGCTTCTGCAGGGCGAGGCTGCCCCCTCCTGCGGGCTCCGGGGCTCCCACGCAGGCCCAGAAGTCCACGTCCCCCCTTCCCATCCTTTTGTACCCCACTCCTAGCCGCCTGCCTCATTCTTCATCTTCAGGGCCACACTGTCTGCTGGGCCAGTTCTGGTCCCTGAGGAGCCTGCCACGCAGTGCGCATGGGCCCTCAGCGAACGTTTGATGGCGATAATCAGATCGTGGGCAATTTGTTACCATAGCGTTCGTTTTTCACATTTTCCTGAGAAGTGGTACCTGTCCCCGGCGCCTCCTGACTCAGGACAGTGATGTTATCTCGGGCCGAGGGTGGCGCAGGCGGCCGCGTGTTCCGCCGAGGAGAGCGGGCTTGGGGCCTCGCTGCCTGGGCTCCCGGTGGCTCTCTCCTTTCCAGCGAGGTGAGCGTGAGCAGCCTGCATTTCTGGCTTGAATTTTCGTTACTGGTAAAGATGCCTGCATCTAAGGATAATTCTCATGATTGCCAGAACATTCCAGGGCAGACAACAGGTGCTCAGTTTGTTGGTGGGTGGCGCGCCGCTGCCCTGGAGGCAGACAGTAGCCGGCGAGGTCAGAGGCCTCGCCCGGACCCAGGCCTGTAGCCTTGCGGGATGCATAACATTCCGTGGTCTTCCCAAAACCAAGTGGGCGGAGCTGTCCCAAAGCCAGCCCGAGGATGGACATTCGTTTCTCACAGCATCAGGAATGGATAGCGTGATGGGTCGGGAAGCGAGGAGCCTCAGCCGGAGGAGCAGGAGCGGAGGATGGCCCTTCGTGGGTAAGACACCACACGAGCGTCGCACCGTGACGGGGCGGCGATGAGCCACACGGGGCCAGGCTGGCCTGGCCTCTCCGTAGCTGTGCACTTGAGACAAGTCACTGAGCCGTCTGAGCCTGGGCAGGTTAACTCCCGCCTCAGAGGCAGGGCGTGAGGGGGCGGCACAGCCCGGCCCTGGCCTGTGCTCACCCAGCACTTCTCGGTCCTCATTGCTCTGCAGCCAGCAGGGGGTTCGAGATGACCCAGGCACAGGGTCCTGGAGAAGAGTTTCTGTGATGACTGTGATAACAGCCTGAGGGTGGATTTTACGTCGATTAATTGATGAGGAAACCAGAGCGGAGGAAACAGGCGGTACCTGATGTGAAGGCGAACCGAAGCAGCCGCCTGAATGGAGAAGCCACCGCTGCGGGCTTCCTGGAGAAACCTTGGTCTCCAGGCCGTTGGGAGGCGCCACTTCAGACCCCCTAAGGGTGACATGAGGGTCTGAGTGAAGGAAGACACCCTGAAATTGAAGCAACACTGGTCCCACCCGTGAAACGCAGCTCCGTTCACCGTGGCCGAAGAGCAGAACCCACCCGACGTCCGGATGCCGCTGGGGCAGCAGAAAGCGGCAGTCCGTGCGGGAACAGCACGCAGACGCACAGAGGAGTCAGGTGCCGAGCAGACGGCACCTCGGATGAAACGCAAAACCTTACGCTCAGTGAATGCAACCAGACATGGAGGTCACAGAGGGTTTGTGGTGGGATCCCACCAACAGAAGTGGCCAGAACAGGCCAGTCCACAGAGACAGAAGCAGTCAGTGGTGGCCAGGCCTGGGGTGGGGGGGAGAGCGGGTGGCTGCTCATGGTTACAGGGCTTCCTTTTGGGGTGATGAAAATACTTTGGAACTAGTTAGAAGTGATGTACTGTGAGTGTACCAAATGCCACTGAATTGTACATTTTAAAATGGCTACAATGGTGAATTTTATGTAACGTGTGTTTTGCCGCAGTGAAAGTGACCAGCTAAGGAGGCGTGGATTCTTTCCCAGGAGGCTCTCCAGGGCCGCACCTCTGCGTGGAGCTCTTCTTCCACCTCCCGCTGCTCCTCCGGGTCAGACACACAACAGACACTAGACACGCGTTCTTCGCCTTCCAGCAGCTCTCGATTCTGCCTCACAGACCAGGAGCCGGAGAGAGAGGTGCATGCATTTGCTCACGTCAGGGAGCCAGCACATGCTCAGCGTGTCCATCTCCACGTAGGGGTGAGGCTTGCCACCTGAGCACCAGTCTGTCAACCATCCTAGTCATTGCCACTTGAGCACCTACTATGCGCCGGGCTCTGTGCCAGGTCTGGGCTGCCTTCTCATCACTTAGGGTTGCTTCTGGGTCCCCTCCGCCTAACAGTGTGTGAGCCCCGGAGGAGGGCAGCGCGGACGTGTGATCAGTAAGCGCCAGGCATTTGTCACGCAGGTTCTGGACTTGGTGGCTGGTTGCTAACTGACTGGGTGTGGGGATGGTTCTCTTTCAGCCGTTAGTCACGGATAGGCTGCCTCCTGAGTCCTCTGAGACCACCCTCTCGTGCCCCTGGTATGTGGCAGCCACAGCTCATCGAGCAGTTGAAATCATGTTTATGTTCAGAAATGGACAACTCAGTATTGCAAATTTCAAAAATGAACAAACTCTCAAGTGGAAACTGCACTCCAAGTCATGGCAGAAAGCAAGCACCCAGCTCCTGGGAGGGCAGCGTGCACACGTGTGAATGTCAGGAATCAGCCGAAGAAGGCAAGCATATGTGTGTAACCCGACATCTATATGCAGATAGTTTGTGGTGTGAAATGTATATAAATTATGCAATAATGTAGATGTTGCACGTATGTTAGTCGGAGCTAATTGTCCTAAAACTCTGGGCTGGGATGGTTTGTGGTGGGCGTGTTAACACAATGAGAGGACTGGGGGCGGGCACGGGGTGGGCTTGCTGCAGTGAGAGCTGGGGAGCGGTGCGGCTCCCCAGGGGGCTAAGAAGAAGGGCTGTCCCCTAACGCAGAGGCTAGGAGGCAGGTGCCCTAGGCCAGGGCCTGGCTTTCAGTGTTTCAGGCCTGAAATTCAATTTTGTGGGCGCCCTGGGAGTGAATGGCCAGAGGCAGTGGGTGCGATGAACGAAGTGCAGGGCACAGGGCTGGGGTCTCCACGGAGTGGCCTGGGTCCCTGTGCTGCCCTCCTCCGGGGCTCACACACTGTCCCTGGGTCCCGGTGGAGGTCAGGCTCTGCTCTGGATTCAGCATCCAGCCCCGCCCTCAGTGGCTGTGTGTGGCCCGTCTCTGTGGGTCTGCTCTCTGTAAAGTGAGGAGACAGGGCCTCTCTCCGGGCTGTGGTGGATCAGAGGGATGCCAATAGGCAAGAACTCGGCGTGTGCAATGCAGCCCAGTTGGTGGGCCCTTGTCTGACGGTGGTAGGAGCTGCCTGGGGCAGCTGGTTCTAAAGAGAAGACGCCTGGTCTCCGTGCCTGAGCCTGGAGATGCCCACGCAGCATCCGCGAACGGTACAGCAGGTGCCACCCTGTCCCCGCAGAGCTGGCCCTGCCCGCACACCGGCCACAGGGAACTGGTGTAGGCACTGCTTTTGAGGACTTACTATGTGCCAGGCAAGTGCTTCGCCTGCTGGCAGTCAGCCCTCTGGCTGAGTTCTAACCTGCTCCCGCTTAGTCGTCACACTGGGCGTGGCTTGCAGCAGGTCGCACGCCTGCCTGGTACCTGTATGCCAACTTCGACGTAGGAGTCCCTGGCAGGACCCCGGACAGTCTGGCCAGGCCCAGCAGCGGTGTTCCATGTGTGTGAACCGCTTTCCTCATCTGTATATGGAGAGTGTGCAGGCCACCTGCTTACCCTGAGAGGCTGGAGTGCGGGGTGGAGGGGGTGGGTCGTGGTCAGGAAAGGCAGAGCCCTGGCCCTACAGGAGTCCAAGGTCGCTGCCCCCTCCCCCGGGAGAGTCTGCGCTGAGCCGGGCTTGCTATTCAGCCTCTGCGGGAGCCGTCACTCCTGGGGGCAGTGTCTGCAGAGGGCAGTGGGGGAGGGCCGCTCGGGCAGGCTTGCATGGTCTGCACTGGGGGTGGGGCTGTGCAGGGGTCCCTAGACCCCTCGGCAGAGCACAAGCCTAACTTGGATGTGTCCCCAGGTGGGCTTCCAGGGACCACCAGGCCTGGGCTAGACTGCCCATGCCCCTCCCTCTGTCTGTCTGATCAGACACCTTCCTGCCCCAGAGCGGCGTGCAGCCTGGCGCCCGGATCGTGCCTCCAGACCCGGCATCCTGAAGCGGGTTTGCCAGCTCCTTCCGCCACCATGTGAGTGCCTCTGGGAGGAAGTCCATGTGGACGGGATGTGCGTGCTCTCCGGGGTTTCCCAAGTGAGGCAATGTCTGGTGTACCATGAGGCAGGAGAGGCCGGGGTTTGTGGGCGGTGTCGCACCCTGGGTCTGAGGCTGGTGGGAACTGTGGGACGCACCGTGCTCCCAACACGCCTGTAATGGGCTGCTGCTCCCTGAGGCAGGTCACAGCCCGAGGCAGGTCACAGCCCGAGGCAGGTCACAGCCCGAGGCAGGTCACAGCCTGTGCAGGGCATGTGTGTGGCCCGTACTCGGCTGTCTGTCCCGAGCTGGGAGGCTTCGCGAGCTTGAAAGGAATGGCCTCTGTTCGGCCCGTGTGGCTCAGTGGTTGAGCATCATGCACGTACCAAGAGGTCGCAGGTTTGAGTCCAGGCAGGACGTGTGCAGGTTGTGGGGTCAATCCCGGCAGGGGGCGTGCAGGAGGCAGCCGATCGATCGACAGCCATGTTTCTTTCTCTCCCTCCTCTTCCTCTCTAAAATCAATAAAAACGTGTTTTTAAAAGAAAGGAATGGCCCTGCAGCACTGTGGCCCGGCGGTCCCGTGGCACGCACCAAAGCCTGCGGCTTGCTCGTGGCCTGGGAGCTGTGATAAAGAACCCGAAACCTGGGCGAGGCGCTGTGGTGGGCGCTGACACGCGGCATGACGGAGCGCAGCGTCCCGGGGCTGCGGCGTGGGACAGGCTGTCAGGAGCTTCGCTCCGCAGACCCGGCTCCTGTCCGCACAGGCTGGGAGGCGGGAGAGCTTGCACCCAGCACGTGGGCTCAGAATTCTGACTGAGACGGGTGTTTCAGGGAGAGTTTTCTGATGCCAGGGTTATGGCTGAGAGGGATGGCCCAGGCCCTGTCACCCCGAATTGCCAGTGCCAAGCATCCTGCTTGGGAGCTGACCATTGCCCCAGACTGCCCCCTCGTCCCAGAGAGGTGAGGCAAGCACAGCAGCTCACAGGGGCGAGGTGCCCGGGAGCGTCTCTGGGCCCCAGGGGCGAGGAGTGTGGGAAGGTGGTGCCCAGTCTCAGCCGTACTGTTGGGCTCAGAGAGTGGGCTGCCGCCCCCCCCCCCTCCGTCCCTCTCAGCAGCATTCCGAGGCCCACGAAGGACTCCCACTCTCCCCGCGCTTCCTCGTCTTCCCGCCTTGTCACCCACGGCTGCTTCTCTCCCACAGCACGCTCAGAGCCACCAAGTCATTGTTTTCAACACCTGCTGCCCAAGGGTGGCTGCCTGGTTGGCATGACCCAAGGGTGGCTGTCTCTTGGTTCTTAGCATCCTCTGAAACGCCGCCGCCGCCCAGCTCCTGCCTCCTGGCCACATCCGGAACACTCCTCTCCCACACCTCCTGTACTCGCACGGCTTTGCTTGCAAACAATAGAAGTCCGCTTCAGCTAACCTAGCCAGTGGAAATAACGAATTGCTAGGATATTGGGAAGCTCACAGAATCAAGGAAATCTGGAGAATCAGATTAAGGAAATGGGCACCAGTCAAGGGCGTTTGGGCCACAGGACATTGTTCAGTCACGCTGTGGACAGCAGGTTGGTTGGGCAGCAGGGCGGTTGCTGGACTCCTGCTGCCAGTGGCGCTGCCCAGCTCTGCTTCCAGGATGGTTCTCTTGATTGCAGCACTATGGTGTCAACACTCTTAGATTTCTCACATACTTTATTACTTTCACTAGAGGCCTGGTGCACGAAAATCGTGTACTGCGGGGGGGGGGGGCGCGGCGGGGTGTCCCTCAGCCCAGCCTGCACCCTCTCCAATGTGGGACCCCTCAAGGAATGTCCAACTGCCCGTTTAGGCTCAATCCCGGCAGTCAGACATCCCTCTCACAATCCGGGACTGCTGGCTCCCAACCGCTCGCCTGCCTGCCTGTATGATTGCCCCTAACTGCTTCTGCCTGCCAGCCTGATCACCCCCTCACCACTCCCCTGCCAGCCTGATTGACGCCTAAATGCCCTTCCCTGCTGGCCCGATCGCCCCCAACTGCCCTCCCCTGCTGGCCATCTTGTGGTGACCATCTTGTGACCACATGGGGGCTTGTGCGAGGGTGTGCATATTATCTATTATATAGGATTAGATTTAGAGAGTTGGGAAAGCTGATCTAGCTTAGGCTTTTAAAAATATATTTTTATTGATTTCAGAAAGAAAAGGAAAGGGAGAGAGAGACATAAACATCAGTGATGAGAGAAAATCATGGATTGGCTGCCTCCTTCATGTTCCACACTGGGGATCGGGCCCACAACCGGGGCCTGTGTCCTGACCAGGAATTGAACTGTGACCGCCTGGTTCATAGGTCAACACTCAACCACTGCGCCTGCTGGCCGGGCGAGGCTCTGCTTTTTACAGCAGCTGTCAGGGTGTCGGAAGAGGAAGTATCCAGCCCATCAGCATCCTTACTGAGAGGAATGACTTTTATTCTTCGAAGACTGAAGTTATAGTGGACTGTCCCCCAAACTGGGAGGGAGTTTACATGCTGGGAAGCCAAAAGAACGCAAATGGTCACCCTCACTGGCTGACTAATACCCAGGTGCATTTATGCAATAAATATTTTTGAACAGTTGCTACATGACCAACTCTGCTCTAGGGGCATGGCAGTGAATAGGACACACGAATTCCTACTCACATGAAACTTGCAGGAGATGGACAATAAATGTGATAAATAAGGATATGGTATGTTTTGTGGTGACAAGTTGTATGGAAAAAATACAGGAAAAGGAGATGTGAAGTGTTTGAGAGATTCAGTTTCAAAAGCGGTGGTAAGGGAAGGTCTTACTAGGAAGTTGACATTTGAGCAAAGGTGGAGAAATGAGCGTTCTGCATCCCTGGCAGAGGGTATTCTGGGTAGAGAGGACAGAGACCTGTGCCTCTTTAGTGATGGCATAGGAAACAAGGAGCAACATCTCGCCCTGCATTTTACAGAGCATATTATTAAAGAGCTCAGAACCCTGGGACTCCAGGAAGGTTGACCTCTTTTGGCAGGTTCCTGCACTTTCACAGAAACTGTTTTCTAGGTATAGACACGTGTCTTACCAAGGCACTTGGTCCCCGCTAATGTACAATCTCCACATCTTAGCATGGCGTCTGGTGCGTGGCAGTCAAATCCTTGTGAACTGTGTGGCTCAGGGCCAGAAAGCTGCTCTGGCCCTCGGGTAGGACAGTGAAAGTTTAGTGCTGTGCCCACCTGGAGAGGGCTAAGTGCCCTAGTGGGTTTTGTTTGTTGGGATAGGAAAGAAAACACCGACAGATCAATAACTGTGGACCAGTCGCTGGGGTCTGTATCGATTTGATCCAATAAAGAGGCCATATCAGGAGCAGCAGACCTGATTGAAGTCTCCAGTTGATTAAGTTGATGGTAATGCACTGTCACTCCACATGACTCATTACCTTTTGCATCTGCCAACCTAGAAAGTTACCTAGGGATGTGACTGGAGTCCTCTGCTTTGCACCTTCACATACTTACAGGTGATGATAGCTTCTCTGATGTCTCCAGGGATGTTGTAGGCTTTATTTTATTTCTCTGTCAGGGACGATATGGCTTTCACAGTGCCCTTTCTGCCTCATTAGCCTTGTCGATTTCCAGGGAGTCAGTTAGCTCTTCGTCATGTGCGGAGGATAGCTCTTCCAAACACGACTCAGAAAATGGAAAACAACCGTGGAGTAAGTCTTGTGTCCCTTGGACTTACTATGAGGCTGACTTGGGTCAAAACTTGTTTTTTCCTTTGACCTCCGTTAGCCCCTCTGTGGCTGATGGGCCCCAGCGATGTTCATGGGAATCAGGGTTGGCCAAAGAGAGGCACCCCAATGCCCAGTGGGTGGCACCTCCTGCCCCTGTGAGCCGTGTCCTGACAGATCCCCCCAGGCCCCTTGGGAAGGCGAGGAAGAACAGTCACGATACTTCACTGACGCTTTGGGGGGCGCTCAGGTCCTCTGTTCATTGAAGGAGTTCAGGTCATTCAGGGGGCTCAGGGTTTGGACATTGGATGACATACTCAGTGCTTCAATTTTTATGGCTTAAATAGGCCTCTTGCCCCTCCCGCCCCCACCTCAGGTATATGGATTTGTAAGGCCTTGGTGGGTCACCTGTTCGCTTTGTTTTGGGGACCTCAGGGTCAGTTAATTCCCATCAGCTATTCCTGGAGGTGCGACCATTCTGAGGACCCTCTGTCCTGCTGCTTCTTCCCGCCGCCGGGCTCGCTCCCGTGGCGCTTGGGTGCTGCCTCCGGCTGGGCTGTCCCTGTTGACATCGGGTCCAATTTCAGTTGAGCTCTGTAGCCTATGGAGAGAGAGCAGGGTCAGAAGCGTTTCCCAAATTGCTGGTGCTCCCTCAGCTTTGATTTGTCACCACCTGTGGAGGGAGCGGCTGAGGGGAGTGGCTGGGGGCGAGTGGGGACAGCACAGGATGCACTGAGGTCAGCGCCCAGGGCCTTGGATGACTCTGCACTCTGTCAAAGCAGGCCGGGCATTCTCCTGCATTTACGGCGAGTCGCCGCTGACGTTGGGTTTCTGCTAAATAGCTGAGCAAACATTTAGAACCATTTGAGCTGGGACATGGGATGTACAAGTTCAGTCTGATCCGAGATTGTAGTCCTCTGCCTTTGGCCTGTTCCACGCGGGGTCCATTCCTGTACCCGTATCCCAGTGTCAGTGAGCTGCGTGCTGCGACATTCTGTGCGTGAGCAAGGCTTCTCCTCCCAGGCTGTGTGTGCGCCTGTGTGCTCTGGTTTGGAGTGGTGGAGTGGTGTTAGGCACAATGCAATTGGAAGGGAGGGAGGGAGGAGAGGTTGTCTCAGCTGATATGGGAGGCTGAGCTGGGTTGAGGGTCAGGAGGCCGCTGGGAGTCCTCTGAAATTCTCCCATTAACACCCATTACAATTATCGGCTCCCTACTGTTGCCAGCCAATGCCCAACCCCACCATAAGAGACTTGGTGAGGTTGTGAATGCAACTCATAGTATATTTTAGCACTAAAATTCAGAGGCCTGGTCTTCCCTTTCTCTTCCTTGTTTCAGGGCAGCGAGAAACTGCCATCCCGACTCCCTTCATTGTCATGAAGCTCTTCATGCCTTTCATGCTGCTTTTTGGGGGTGGAGCCTTAGTCCCCTAAAGCTTTGCCTTCAATTAATCAGTGACTTCATCCATCCATTCGATAAAGATCTATTATTAGGTATTATTCTAGGTGTTAGGATATAGCAGAGGAAAACAAAACAAAACAAAACAAAAAAACAGAAACCCTGAGCTCACGGAGCTCTCAGTCCGGCAGATGTCACGGGAGGACTCGGAGTGGTTCCCTCGCCACTGCCCAGTGCTGCTGGCTGCCAGCCTCTCGTTCCTGAATCCAGTGAGGGTTCCTGCTTTGCCCAGCGGGGCCAGGTTATCCGTCCCTGATGCCTCTCATGATTTCTTCTTACAACAGACTGAGCTTGTCCTCACATGCTCACTGGCTATCTCATGCAGTGTTGTTGCTTTTTCCCCCCAAAAGGCAAAATGTAAGTCATTTCCTGCACCTACTCTCTCTTACCCCAAATTCCCTTTAAGATTTTAATGATTTTAATGGAATTTGGGTAAAGACCAGAATCTTAAAGGAGGCCTTTATTGTCTATCTATCACCGACTTTGCACATACTTCCTCTGCTCTATTGCTCCTTCAGGCACCCACACACACCCCTTCAACAGGTTACTTCCTTTGTATCTTTCACAAATCAAGTTCAAGTTCACGGCCTGGCCCCACTTGCACCACTGCCAGCACAGCCTGGCCCCTCAGCACCTGCCGCTCTGCCCAGGCCTCAGTTGCTGTGTGATCGAGCGGAGTGCTGGGATCCCTGGCGAAGCACCTTCCTTGCTGACCAGGGTCCGAGCGCAGGTGCTGTGCTGGCGTCTGTCCACATGGCACCCTGGCGCTGCCCAGTGCCCGACGTGGGGCACTCAGTGACAGCTGCCCCCTGAGTCACAGCACCGGACGGGCATTCCAGTGCCTGCCCAGTGCCTGACCACGTGGGGAGGGTGTGACACTTGCCAGGGGCCAGAGGCCATCGGATGGCTTCCGGCAGAGAGAGGTGAGCCGGAAGGGAGCCAGGCCTGCCTCCGGGTGAGGTTTGGCAGCAGCTGGGAATCGGTCCTGGATCCGTTGCTGTGCCTGGTGTTCACGCCTGGCTGGCTCACTGTTGGCTTGAAGTCAGTCTCGAGTCGAGGAAGTGGAACGAGTAGCCTGTGTGGGCCTCTGCGGGTGTGAACACGTGGCCCCAGCCTGTCAGCTTCCCGATCTCTCATCTGCCGATGCTGTGACCTAGCCTCCGGGGTTATCCCCTTGGGTCCATCCTGGTTTCTGATGGAGAGTTCAGGCGGTGTACAGCCCTCGGCTCCGGCTGGTGAGGAGACTCCGGGGATGAGCCCCTGCCCTGGTGCTCCAGCCCTTCGGAGGGTGCGAGGCCTTCCCGGGAGGAGCAGGAACAGGGCTTGGGGAATGGAAGGTAAGAGCAGCTTCTCCACGAATCCAGCTCTGCTGATCTCCTTTCGAGGCAACGCCGTTACCTCTTTTATCACAGCTGCTTCCTGCGTCCCATCAACTCCCGATGATCCACTCAGCAGCAGGGCCCGGCTTTACCTCAGGCAAGCCGGCTCCAGCAGATAGACTGTTCACAGGCATTGCCTCCCCAAATTCTACATCTAGGCGGCTTGATGTTTGTTACCTTTGATCCTTGGGGCTGAAGAATTCTCTCCTGCTCTGCCCAGGGCCTGCAGAAGTAGCAACGGCTGCAGCTGGGCCGGTCCTCGGCCACGCCGCCCCCAGCGGTCACGCTCTGGGACAGAGGTCCCGCGTGTGGTGTTGGCTGAGGAGTGTCCGGAGGGACCTGCTATTAAAAACCTCTCCTGCAGCAACATCCATGCCCCTGGCAAGGATGAGATCATAGCACCTGTCTGACCAGAGGAAAAAGTAGACTACAGTGTTTCACTTACGTTTGGGACTTCACAACTGGCTCAGCCAGAGCCCTGGTGGAGGGCCCGCTGTCATCACTGTGAGCAGCCGGAGCCCGAGGGAGCGCTGTGAGCCCTGCACCGGGCCGCAGAGGGCGCTGCTGTCCGCCGCCTCCTTCGGAGTCCTGCTCCCGCTGCCGGCGCCGGACCTCAAGGTCTGGGAGCCGCCCTCGGGGCTCCCTGTTGGGCTGCCGGGACCGAGTCTCAGTTTACAGGTGATTACACATGATGTTCTGAATGGGCTGCGTCGGTCATCCTCCTGCCAGCAGAGCCGAGGCGATGCTCTGCCCCGGCGGCAGCGCACGGCTCCTGTCCGTGCCCGCGGGCCGCGGCCAGCGGCACCCGGCCTGGTCCTCCTCCGAGTCTGTGGCCGCGGAGGGAGCCTTCGCTTTGAGGTTCACAGGGGCTCCTTTTCTGTGACGTGCCCGCTTAGGTCTTCTGCTCATTTTTCTGTTTGTTGGAAGATCCTTTTCTTTGTTGAACTTTATATATTGTTGACATTTATCCATTTCCAGTTATAACTGTTATAAATATTGTATTTCTATTTGTCTTTTTTACTTTCTTGAAAGTTTCCATTGATAAACAGGAGTTCTTAATTTGGATATAGTAAAAATTTATGAACCATTTATTTTTCTGTGTTTTCTTCTTAAGAAATTCCTTTTAATATTCCAGCCTCCCAGTGTGACATTCTGCAGGGCTCACAGCACTGCCCACGGCCTCCAGCTACTCACGGTGATGACAGCTTGCCCTAAGCCAGGGACTAGCATCCAGACCTAAGGCGTTTACCTTCAGGGGTAAAGGTGTTGCAGCTGCGGTTAGCTTTTATGTTTGCAGTGAGTCAGGGATTGAAACTCAAGTTCCGTCCCAAATGGACGGCATGTTTTCTGGCTCCGTCCTGAGTGGTCCCTCAGGCGGCCCTGCCTGCCCTCTGTCCCCGGGAACCCGCCCACGTGCCTGCAACGCTTGTTTCGGGGCTTCGCGTTCTAGCTCGTTGGTCAGCCTCTGCATGGCTGCCCTTGTCCAAGGTCGTAGGTGCTGTAGCTTCATACTCATTCTTGCTATCCTGCAAAAGAAGCCTCCTTGCTCTGTAGTATATTGGCCAATTTTTTTGTTCTTTCTACTTCCATGTAAAGTTTAGAATAAACTTATTAGGGTCCATGAAAGTCCTGCTGGGGTCTTGAGTAGAATTTCATTAAACGTAGGGGTAAATGTGGGAAGCATTGACATCTGCATGTGTCTTCAGTTAGTGAAGGCTTTCCTGGCTCAGACAGGACTCTGTGCCGACATTTCTCTTGCCTGCGGTCAGGAGAAGCCCTCATTCGTGCCTCCGCAGCCGGAACAGGAGCCGGACCCCACACGTACACACGCACCTTTCTGGACAGTGTCCTAACTCAGTGTCTGGGTGGCGGCGGTCTGACACTGAGCGTCGGTCTGCATCGTGCCCCCCATCAGGGTCTGACCACACCCCCTTATGGAGGTTGGCAGTTAATATGCCGACGATTTCTGTAGGTGTTTGCTTCACTGCGCGTGATGCTGCGTTCCTGGCAGGCCAGGTGTCTTGGGCTTTGTTATTAGATATTTCAGTCACACCACACCCTCTGCGCCTGCTCCCTGATTGATCAGCCAGTTGACTGACTACACGATGAACCAGGACACTCCCCAGAGCATGTGCCCTCGCCCTGGTTTCTCCTCCCCCTGCTTGAAGGGAAGCCCCTGCGGTCGGCGGGCTGTGAGTCTTGCTGGTGTCCATTCGCCCGACAAGGACTTCCTGAGTGGAGCGGCCGCCAAGGCGCATGCTCTGGGGCAGGGACCCGGGAGCTCGGGGCAGGCCCAGGGCCTGCTGGTGACATCTGCCGCATTTGTGCTGGTTGCCGGCCGTGCCGGCCTTTGCTGGATGCGGCAGGGAAAGGGCTGGGGTTTGAGTCTAAAAGTGCTTTGTCCCGCTGTTTCCTGATGGGACACCGTGAAAGGCTGTAGCTTCCCTCAGCCTCAGCTTTCCTCCTTGTAAGGTGGGGTCAGGAGGTAGCTCAGAGTGTGATGTTCTGGTAACTCATGGCTTCCTTGTGGGTCTTTCTCTCCAGACTCTAGACGGGGGAATAGGAGCCACCGGGCCTTTCCCACCTGTCGGCTGACAGCTGCATTGGGCCTCTGCAAGCCAGGGCTGGAGGGAGGGTGTGTTAGTCAGGGTCTCCAGAGAAACAGCGCCAGTTGGTGTGTGTGTGTGTGTGTGTGTGTGTGTGCACGTGTGCATGTGTGTGTGCATGTGTGTGTGCGTGTGTGCATGTGTGTACGTGTGCCGTGGAAGGGCTTCCTTCAGGAAAGCGGTTGGGACTCTGTACAAGCGGCCTGGGCCCTGGGGCTCTGGGGACTCCGGGCTCAGGGAGAAGGGGCTGAACGCTGGCTGCTCCAGGCTGGGGGCGGGCGGGGGACAGCTGCGCCTTCCGGCTTTATCCTTCTCCTGCTGTGGCTTCTGGCTGCCAAGTGTTTGTTTTCTTGTCTTTTTTTTTTTTTTGGTAAATTTTTTAACCCAAGAAGCTCTCACACAAAGCCTAGGAGACTGATTAAGGGACACCGCTGAGCCCCATCAGGTTTGTGTCCATTTTGCTGCTGTTGTTTATAGTTCTCTGGATCTTAACACAGAGGTTCATGGGTGCCCAGCCGGTCAGGCCATAGAAATTCTCTCCTGCTGCTCCTTTGCAGTCCCACCTCTGCCCCGACCCCCTCATCGGCTCTCCGTGGTCCTCACACGTCCAGGCCGCCCTGGAGGTGCCGTCCCTCAGTGGGAGGCTTGGGCCCATTCATGTGTCCTCAGCGTTCCCACTGCAGACCAGGATTGGTGGGGCACCACTGTGTGCACCCCTCACCGCCACAGACGCGGGCTGTTCTCGGGTCTGGGATCCACGCTGCTGCAAACATCCGTGCGTATGTTTCTGTGAAGATTTTATTCCTCTTGGTAGACAGGGTTACAAGGCAGGCAGGTGCATATGTAACTTAATGAAACAGCGAAACCTTCCCAGAGCGACTGACGTACTTGGAATTGGCTTTTGTATGAACTGTGAAGCTTAGTTGAAGGGTTTTGCTGTTGCTGGGGGTTGTTTTTGTCGGTACGTGGAGACCCGTTGTTCCGACACCGTTTGTGAGGAGAGTATCTTTCTCTGCCGGGTTGTTTGTCACCAGGAAGCTCCCTGGGCCGGGCTTGTGGGAGTCTGTTCTGGACTCCGCTCGGGGCTCGGCTCCGCGGTCGGTCGTTGCACAGCATCCCGCGCCTCGGTCACGGTCACGGCGGCCCTCACACTGACGGAGGGAGCTTTCCGCGCTTCCAAGCCGCTGGAGCTACTTGAATGCCGGGGCCTTCCGCTTGCCTTTCCAAATACGTTTTAGAAAACACGTCCATATTTAAAAGCACTCCGGGATTTTGGTCAGAATTGCCTTAACTGTGTTGACCAGTCTGGGAGTACTGACGCCATGGCCACGTCGGCTCTTCTGGTCTGCGGTCACAGCCTTCCCTTCCGTTTACTTAGGTCGTGGCTTTTCTGTGTCGGCATTTTGCAGAGATTCTTCACAAGTTACGTCAGCTTTATAACTGTTTCTCTTTTTGGAGCTATTGTAAAAGCAGTGTTTTTAAACTTTGTTTTCCAGTTCTACATTGCTGGTATAAAGATTTTGTATTCTGCAATCTTGATAAACGTAATGGTTGGTTCTGAGGATGTTTTGTAGGGTAAGTGAAGCTCTCTGCAGACAGTTGTCATGATCGTGAGTGTTATTTCTTCCTTTCCAGGCCACGTGCTTTATTTCCTTTTCTTGCCTTAGTGCCTGACTGTAACTGCCAATGAGCGATGGAATGGGCATGAGAGTGCACATCTGCCTTTGCCTGAGTCTTTCAATATTAAGTATAATGTTAGCCGTAGTTTTCCCTTTTATTTTTAATGGATACTTTATCAAGGTGAGGAAGTTCTCTTTCAGTTTTAGTTTTCTGAGAATTTTTATCATGAATGCATTCTGAATTTTGTCAAATGATTTTTATGCATCTGTTGATGTAGGTTTTCTTCTTTAGACTGTTAACATAGTATATCATATTGCTTTGTTTTTAAATATTGAATTAGTCTTCTACTTCTGAGATAGATCTCACATGGACATGATTTCTTATTCTTTCTATATATTGCTAGATTCAGTATGCTAATATTAAACATTTTTTTGAAGATTTTTGTGCCTAGTACACGGAGAACATGGGTCTTTAGTTTTTTGTTTTTGGACTCTGGTTTTTGTAGTAGGGCAATGCTGGTCTCATGCAGTGAGGGGAGGGTCCCTTCTCTTACATTTTCCCAAAGAGATTTTGTAGAGTTGGTTTTGTGTCTTCTTTAAGTGTTTGGTAGGCGTTCCCGGAAGATCATGTAGGACTGAGGACTTTTTGGACGGCTTTTAACTCTGCATTAAGTCTGCTGGGTACTTACTGAAGACATGGGCTCATCTTTGGTGGATTTTTGGCATTTGTGTTTTTCAGTGATTCTTCTGTCACGCCTAAGCTGCCGAGTTTGTGTGTGTAGCGTCGTCCCTTGACCTCCCTGGTTTCTCCTGTTGTCTGTGGTCCCTCCTGACTCCCTTCCGCTCCTGGCATTGGTAATTTGTGTATTTTCTCTCTTCTTTATTAGTCTTCTGAGGTTTATCAATTGTCTCTATTTTTCAAAGAACTCGTTTTTGTTCCATTTATCTTATCTGTTGTATCACATGTTTGATTGGTTTGATTTCTGTTTATCTTTTTAAAAAATATATTTTTATTGATTTCAGAGAGGAAGGGGGGAGAGAGAGAGAGAGAGAGAGAAGCATCAGTGGTGAGAGAGAATCCTTGATTGACTGTCTCCCACGCGCTTCACACCGGGGAATGAGCCCACAACCCAGGAGACTGAGCCTGCAAACGGTGACCTCCCGGTTCATAGGTCGGCAGTCAACCGCTGAGCCACACAAGCCAGGCTAATTTCTGCTTATCTTGATTATTTTCTGCCTTCTGCTTGCTTTGAGTTTAGTATGCTGTTCTTTTTCTAGTCTCTTAAAATGGAATTGTATATTTTTGCTTTGACTTCTTTCTCCTTTTCTAGTATAAGTATTTCAATGTCATGGCTTCTCTCTAAGCACTGCTTTCCTTGCCCAGCACAAATTATAACATGTTGTATTTTTATTTTTGTTGAGTTCAAAATGTTTTCTCATTTTGTTTCAGACTTTCCCTTTGACCCATGGAATGTTAGAAGAGTATTTTCAAGTATTTGAATATTCTTATGTTATTTTTATTACTGAATCTAGTTTACTTCCATTATGGTTGGGAAAGCATTTTATGATCCAGTTACTTAACATTTTTAAGGATTTGTGTTATGAGCGGGGCGTGGTCTTTCTGGGGCACGTTCCGCGCCCGCCGAGACAGTGGGCCCGGGCGGCCCACGCGCCCAGGGCGGCGGGGCGGGCCTGCTCCTCTGTGTCCTTGCTGGTTTCCGCCTCCTGATTTTATTACTGAAAGTTGTGCTGGAGCCTCTGTACTTAGGAATTTGTTTATTTCTAATTTCATTTCCTCCAGGTTTTGTTTTGTACATTTGAATTTCTGTGTTTAGATGAATACGCATTTAAGGTTGCTCTCTTCCCTGGGAAATTGAGCCTTTTATTATGATGTACTGTTCCTTGCCACCAGGGCAATTTGCTCTCCTCTGATGCCTCCTTTCTCTGGTATTAATGCAGCTGCTGCAGCTCTCACCTGCTTATGTGTTTGCATGATATGGTTTTCATTCTTGTATCTTTGATTTACTTGTATCCTTTTTATTTTATTTTTATTTTATTTTATTTTTTAATTTCTTTATTGATTAAGGTGTCACATATTTGTCCTCATCCCCCCATTCCCATCCCACACCCCTCCCCACGGATGCCCCAACCCCCTGTTGAACTTAACCCGTGAGTTTTTTGTAGGGAGCATAAAATTAGTTTGTATCTTTAAAAAATCATTCTTACTATCCATCTGTTGATTGGTATGTTTGGGTTTTACATTTAATGCATTTGTTGATCCGTTTAGATTTAGGTGTTTAATTTGTTATTTTTTTTCTTCTCTTTTCTGTCCCTCTGTGTTCCTTTTCCTGCTTTCTTTTGGGTTATTTAAACCTTTTTTTAGTATTCCTTTTGGCTTTATGTACCATGATTTTGACAGCACTGCTTTGAGTATTTTTTATCATGGTTGCCTTGGAGATAACAATCTGCACACTCACTTTTTCACATGCTCCGAGATGCAGCATTTCACCACGTCAGGGCATGCGTTAGTCTTCCCACATTAGCTCCTTTACGCACCCTCAGTGTATGCTTTAGTTGTCTTACGTGTTGTATCTACCACATCGGGAACTCCAGCACGCTATCTTACGTTTTTATGCTCTGAGCCATCAAGCACATGGTAAAGAACTCAAGAGGAAACAGTCTATTATTTGTAAAATTGATTACTTACAATCGTTTTTCTTTCTCCTTGGCATTTAGCAGTTGGATTGTGATATGTCTAAGCAGGGGCTTCTTTCGGGTTATCCTGTTTGGGTTTTGCTGAATTTTTTTGATCTATAGGTTTTTCGTTAACCAGATTTGGGAGTTTTAGGCCATTATTTCTTCAAATACTTTTTCTTTCTCTCTTCATTCTGGGGCTCTAATATACACAAACACTAAGGCTGGTGTTTTCCTTCTGCAGATCCTTGAGGCGCTGTTCATTCTTTAAAATCACATTTCTCCCTCTCGTTCCTAACGGGTGATCTCTGTCGAAGCTGCGTCCCTTCCGTGCGAGGCTCCTGTGGGCTCCGGCCGCAGCTGAGGGCCCACGGCGCCCGCTCAAGCTGCTGTCCATTTCAGCTCAACACGTCTACTTGGTTCTTCCTATTTCTTCTACTTCTTTCTTGAGACTTAACTTTCCAATTTATTTCAGGTCTTGACAGTTGTTTGTTGGAACATTTTTAACATAGTTATTTTAAAGCCTTTGCCAAAAAATCCCACTTGTCTTATCCTGGGGTTGATGTCTGTTAATCACCTTTTCTCACGTGTGTTGATTCTGCTGGCTCTTTTTACTCTGAGCGTACTTGGGTTTGCCTTGGGCATTGGGAGTGTTCTGTTGGGAGGTCCGTGGTCCCATCCGTGCTCTGCAGGGTGCTGTGTACTGTTGGTGGCTAGGGGAAGGCCCCCGTCCCAGCCCGTGGCTGGCGGCTGTCTCTATGGTCAGCTCAGTTCCCAGGACGTGTGCAGTGTCTGGCCTACGGCGGGGGGGCGGGGGCGGAGTGGGGCGGCAGTGGCCAGTCTGGAACCCGGATGTAAGCTGCTTTCGATGTGTTCTGATTAGGGTCCTCCCACGCCGAGGAGCTCAGCATGGGCCCGGGAGCCACAGACAGCTGCCTGGCTGATTTCCCGGCCCTCGTGCTCCAGTTCCCCGTGCGCTTCTGTGTCCGGCGCTCCCTCCATGGCCGTCGGCAGATGGCCGTGCCTGTGATTTTACCTGCTGTGCCTGCCCCTGTCCGGGGCTGAGTGGTAAGAGGGACAGAGGATACACACTTGATAAACGTAAAGCTAGTGTGGTGGTGTTTTAAATCCTGTCCCCTTTCCGTATCTGCCCGCCACGGTTGCTCCGCACCTCCGTGTCCAGGTGGCGTGGCTGCCGCCAGGGGAGAGCTCGGTGGGTGTGAAGACACCATCACGTCCTGCCAGTGCTTCTCAACCAGAGGTGGACTTCTCACTCAGCGAGGAATGCTTCTCCCGTGTGTTGTTTTAGGGAGCCCCCTGAGTGGGGTTCACAACCTTTCCTCACCCTAAGGCTGCAGGCCCTGGAACAGTGCAGCCACGGGGGGGAAGTCCCTGCGCCGGAGCCAGAGCGGCCGGTGGGACTGCTGCGCAGCCGGTGTGCGGACACGGCCCACAGGAGCGCACGGGCGGCGGGAGGCGGTCAGAGGGTGGGTGCGGCGCCTTATCGAGAAGCGCGTTGTTCCTGGGAGATGCGCCACGCGGACGTGTTACACGTGGGCTTCCCTCCCCCACGGCGCAGAACGGCTTTCTATGGGGGCGAGGCTCCACTCCGGAAAAGCACTTTATAACACAGACCCTCACGTCTGACATGGGAATACACGAAACGACTGGAAAACACAGTCGTTTCAGGCTCAGGTTAGGGTTAGGGTTAGGGTTAGGGTTTGGCTCAGGTTAGGGTTAGGGTTAGGGTTAGGGTTAGGGTTAGGGTTTGGCTCAGGTTAGGGTTAGGGTTAGGGTTTGGCTCAGGTTAGGGTTAGGGTTAGGGTTTGGCTCAGGTTAGGGTTGGGGTTGGGGTTAGGGTAAGGGTTAGGGTTAGGGTTAGGGTTAGGGTTCGGCTCAGGTTAGGGTTAGGGTTAGATATGTGCCTTTGGAAGATTTATATCAGTTTGTAAAGCCAGACGGTCTAGGGAGGTTAATTTTACGTCTGCACCTGTTTCAGCAGGAATGGGCTGGCAGACGTGTCAAACTGCGAGCCAGTGGCATTTGGACTGAGGATACCATTTTCTCTTCTTAATAAATCTCGCAGATTAGGTGCTTCTTATTGCACCAGGAGACTTCAAACTGCGTTATAAAGTAGGGGTTCTTGTTCTAGCTGATATGGCTCCGTCAGGTGGAGCAGCGTCCCATACAGAGATCCGTGGTCAAACAGGAGACAGCCGAGCGATGTTTCTCTCCCCTTCCTCTCTCTCTAAAATCACGTTTTAAAAAGTAGGGGATTCTTGTCCATGGCCGTCTCTCTCTTCAGACTCACAGGCCCTCTCCTATCCCTGCCCGTGTAGTGGAGATGGCTTCTGGCCCTGGTGCCAGAGCACAGCTGCCCCTGGGGGTGACCCAGCATTTCCCCCACTGTGTGTGCTGCGCCTCCGATCGCCCCCCAATAAAGGAAGTGGGCGCCTGCGCTCTGGTCTCTTTCTGCACCCGGGCCTCCCGGTGTGTCGTGTGCTCGGGTGGTTTTATAGTTACAGATGCGGCTGGGCTCTGTGTGGCCCGCAGACCTTGATGCCAGGGTGTGACTAGTTCGGGGCGCTGTGTGCAGGCTCTGGCTGGGGCCTTGCAGTTACTGGCTGGATTTCAGGCAATGTCAGTCCGATCAGCTGTCCCCAGGGAGACCACCTGCCTTACCTGTGCCTGCCGGCAGACACGGGGCAGTGGCTCTCACGGCCGCCCACGGCCGGGCTCCGACTGGGGCAGTGCCCACCATTTGTAAGCCCAGATGAGCTCCACAGATCTCCCCCTGCCACCAAACCCCGATTTCATACTTTATCTTCTGCTCTCAACCCTCATCCTCCTCCCTCCCGTGTTTCAGCGGTCAGGTGGGAGCTCTGGGGAAGCCTGGCCTCGGCCTGCCTTTCCCGGTCACATCCCTCCTGCATCATCAGCCTCTCCTCCTCCTTGTCAGTTGCTGCTTCGCCTAGGCACTTGTTTTAGAATCTTCTACAAACAGAAATAAATGCAAAAAAATCCTACGTTTTCCCTCACTCCCCTCCAGCTACTGCCCTGTGTCTTGTCCATTTCCTCTCCTTTTGCTCACTTTTCAACCCCACACATGTGGCTTCTGAAACATGCCGCCCCCCCACGCGCGTGCGTACACACACACACACACACACACACACACACACACACTCACACACACACACCTTCCTAGAGCTCCCGGTTCCGTGTTTCCAATGCAGCCGCTGCCTGGGGGGTGGACACGGTGGAGCATGGCCTCCCTGACACTGGCTTCCGGGCCTCCCACGACCTCCTTATTAGCCTGCCTCCTGCTCACAGGCTCCTCAGGCCTCAGGCCCCTCTCTTGCCCCAGTGGACTGTCCCCGGGGGCAGGACTGTGCCGTGTCTCCCTCTCCCGTGCCTCACCTATACCAGCGGTTTAAACACGTGCACGTGAAGCTCCTTCAGGTGTTAGCCTCCAGCTCAGACTTTGCCTCTGAGCCTGGGCATCTGCCTGGAGTCTCCCAGGCACCGTGGCTGTGACAGACCCCAAAGAGAATTCTCCAGCTTCCTCCTCCCCATGCTCACCTCACACCACAGTTCTGTAGCCACGCGGGTGCTGGAGCCCCAAGCAGATCACCCCATCCTCCTCCCGCACTCCACATTCCGTCTGATGGCTCCACCATCATAAGGAAGTAGATCCAGCAGAGGGAACCAGGGCCCTCACTTCATGGCCAGGTGATCAGCTCCCTCGGCCAGTGCTGGCCACGACTCTGCATTTGCTCCCTGCTCCTGGGTTGGAGGCGTGAAGGCCTGAGAAGTAGGGGATAGGGAAGGATCTTGTAGGAAACCCGGCTTCCTCCCCAGGACAAAGAGTAGTCACGCCTGTGGGGCAGTGAGGAAAATCACCAAATGGGATAAAGTGAGTCTGGGCTTTTAAAGTTTGGGTGTCATTCTGGAATGGAGGAAAATGAATGCTGAAGGAAAAGAAAGCTTCATATATTTTTATTAGGGGCCCAGTGCATGAAATTCGTGCATGGGGAGGGTTCCCTCAGCCCAGCCTGCACCCTCTCCAATCAGGGACCCCTTGGGGGATGTCCGACTGGCGGACAGACATCTTTCTTGCAATCTGGGACTGTTGGCTTCGAACGGCTCACCTGCCTGCCTGCCTGCTCACCCCTAACTGCCTCTGCCTGCCTGCCTGATTGCCCCTAACTGCCCTCCCCTGCCAGCCCAATCTCACCCCCAACTGCCTTCTTCTGCTGGCCTGATCTCACCCCAACTGCCTCTGCCTGCCTGATCACCAATAACTGCCCTCCCCTGCCCACCTGATCTTGCCCCCAAGTGCCCTTCCCTGCCTGCCTGGTTTCCCCCAACTGCCCTCCTCTGCCAGCCTGATCTTGCCCCCAATGGCCCTCCCCTGCCAGCCTGATCTCACCCCCAACTGCCCTCTCCTGCTGGCCTGTTTGTTCCCAACTGCCCTCCCCTGCCGGCTTGATCGCCCCTAACTGCCTCTGCATCGACCCCCACCACTATGGCTTTGTCTGAAAGAAAGTTGGGTGTCCAGAAGATGGCTTGTCGACCCGGTCTAATTAGCACACTACCCCTTTAGTAGTATAGATAGATTATATAGGATAGGATTACTTAAATGGGGGGGGAGGGGAAGCCTTTTTCAGCAGGAGGAGATGCTCTTGGCAGACAAAAACACATAATCCCTATATCTGGACTGATAGCCAGCCATATGCACTATACTGCCAAACTGGTCATTAAAAAATTGAACCACTTTCTTACACCTTATACCAAATGGCTGTTGCCCTTAAAACCCCTCCTCAGCCCCCAACTTAGGTTTTGCCTTCACAGTTCACCCAGATTTGGTTCTGATTGATTGGTTTCTATGCCAGTCAGCGTCAAAAGCTCTGCCTCCTAGGCAGCCATTGGCTCCTCACACTTTACCCAGATTAGGTTTTGATTGGTCAGTTTCTATGCCAGTCAGTGTCTCCAGGCCTATCTCTGGGCCTGATCAAAGAGGCAGTGCTGATCAGCAGCCCCTGAGGAGGCCCAGAGAGAAAGAGAAGTTCGGCTGCCGGCGAAGCTGGGAGAGAGAGAGGCAATGGGTGATCAACAGCTGCCATGGAGACTGAGGATTAGACCCTGCCTCTCTCTCTGCAGGCCTCTCTCTGGGCCTGATCTACAGCCCCTCGGCACTGACTTCCGGTGTTGGGTCGAGCCTTGGTCGTTACGGACCCTGCCTCTTTATATATATAGATTTTACTGGGTTCTGATTGTTCATTAAGACAATGAAAATAAATATGAATGGATGGCCTCCTGTTTAAGATTTTTCAAAGGTTTTCCATTAAACTTAAAATGAAACCCAAGTCCTCCCATTGGCCTCTATGCACAGTGTGTGAGGTGTGGGGGTTCGTGGTGAGCAAGCTCAGCATTCTACCCTCCTTCAGGCTGTTGTCAGTTGGTATGGGGGAAGGCATCAGGCAAATAACTGCTCAGTCACCAGTGTTGTACAAATTGTGATGCCTGGGAGGAAGAGTTAGGATATGAAGATGTGAGATATTAGAGGTCTGACTCAGATGTGGGTCTGGGAAAACAAGTGAGAAAGGGTTAGTGTTAAGGTTAGGGTTAGGGTTAGGGTTAGGGTGAGAGTGCTTTAAACAGGAAGTGAAGGGGGGGAAAGGAATAGAGGCCCAGAGGGAAAAAGAGCTGGGCGAGGCAAGAATGAGAGGAAAGGAGGTGAGGTTGAGAGGGAGGAGGTGACGCTGAGAAGAGGGAGGATAGCCTGAGAGGAGGGAGGTGAGTTTGTGAGGGAGGAGGTGAGGCTGTGAGGGAGGAGGTGAGGCTGTGAGGGAGGAGGTGAGGCTGTGAGGGAGGAGGTGAGGCTGTGAGGGAGGAGGTGAGGCCTCCTATGTGGGAGGTGAGAGAGACGTCCTCAGCCTGCTAGAGTGAGGCTTTAGGAGGTGAGGACAGGACCCATCCAGGGCAGGTTTAGAAAGACCGCTGAGGATGCTGGGTGGGGAGCTGGTAGGTGGGACCAGGTCTCTGAGGCTGGGCATGGGCACTGGGCGGCTGCCCCGGGTCTGCTGAGGTGGCCCCTCCTGCACTGCCCGGATGTCTGGGGGTTAGGGTCGGGCCGGGAGGCAGTTCTGACCCCTGGAACTCAGGCTGAGTCCGCCCTGGGCATCAGCCCCCAGGGTTGGGAGGGGCAGTATGTTGGGTGGGCTGCCCTGACCGGGTGCTGGGCAGGGAGTGGGCAGTCCTGGCTCCGTGGAGTGAACTTGCTCCCACTCCCCAGGAGGCTCTGAGAGAACCACCTGTGTCCGCGTTATCTTTGCTGCATCTCATTACCTAGAACAGTGGTCGGCAAACTCATTAGTCAACAGAGCCAAATGTCAACAGTACAACGATTGAAATTCCTTTTGAGAGCCGAAAACTGACTTCTGCGCATGGGCCACGAAGTTTCAATCGCACTGTACGTGCACACCCGCACGTGGTATTTTGTGGAAGAGCCACACTCAAGGGGCCAAAGAGCCACATGTGGCTCGCGAGCCGCAGTCGACCACTGACCTAGAACGACTCTTTGGGCGCATGCTCAGCAAACACGTGTTGGACAAATGGACATTCCACACCCGTTAGACGCAGGCAGAGGTGGCTGCGCTGACCAGGGCAGAGGGCGCCGCACCCCTGCCGCTTCCTCGCTCAGTGGTTGTCGGTCGGGCAGGCTGCGGGCCGGAGGGCTGGGTGCTGAGCCGCCCTGCCTGTGCCTCCTGCGCCCCAGCTGGTCCCGCTGCAGGCCTGGCTGTGCGGCTGGTACACACGGGCCAGCGCTTCAGACGGCAGCCGCGCGGGCAGTTTTCTCCTGGACTGACCGCTTCGGGGCCACCACGGCTCTCCCGGACTCCTCGCTCGGAAGTGTCCCAGGCTTGCCACCTGCGGGCGATGGCGGGAGCAAGGCGGTCGGAGACGCCTTCACTGCCTTCCAGGCTTCTGCGTGAGCCTGGCTGGCTTCTCAGCGTGCGTTTGCGCACCGCCCACCTGTCTAGGTGCAGGAGCCCTGGGGGCGTGCGGGCTGTGCTGGCTGCGCTCAGCATTTTCGGTCTCATTGTGTGAATGACTTGCTGAGCCCTGGGTCCGGTGGCCATGGCGGCAGGCGTTCAGCCTCGTCTCGCTTCCACCCCGTCCTCGGAGAGCGGAGGCCACTTGTCCAGGTTTGTCAGGGCTGTGCCCACACCGCGCCCTCTCTTGTCCTCTGGTGACCCTGGCAGTGGCGACGGCTGATGGAGCCGACCTGTTCTCTCCCCGTGGGCCAGGCAGCCAGACAGGGTGAGCAGGTGGGGCTATTTCTGCGGATGGGACCTCCTGCTTCAGGTCCTGCAGATGGAAACATGGGTGCAGCCCGGGTGGCTGCTCAGTGGTTAGCGTTGCCCCATGCACCAGGAGTCCCGTGCCAATTCGATTCCAGTCCAAGCACAGGCCCGGGATCTGGGCTCCGTCCCCAGTATGGGGCGTGCAGGAGGCAGCCGATCAATGGCTCTCTCATCGATGTTTCTCTCCCTCTCCCTCTCCCTTCCTGTCTCCAAAATCAATAAAACGATATTTTTAAAAAGGTGGGTGGAAGTGAGGAGCTCGCAGGGGGGTGCACAGGAGACAGGTAGGGCCCCTTGACCAGGCGGTGACAGCGGGGTGCACTCCTGGGGCTGCAGGCGCTGAGCAGCCGTCGGGGGCCCCGGGGTGTGGGTTTTGTGCCCCGTGTGCCTGTGGTCAGCCGCCTGCAGAGCCCTGGTCTCCGAGGTCCCTGGAGGGCACTTCCGCTTTTCTGACCGAGTTCCGACATTTTCCTCTGGTGACTGTTGGGGGTCTGGAGCAGACAGCCACCTGGCAGCAGGAACGAGGGCTCCTGCTGGGCATGGGCATCGGGAGCCTGGTTGGCAAGGGTCTGCCCCCGCTGGCCGACTTGGCGGCGTGGAGCCTGGGCGCACTGGCTCACTGTGGCTGGGGCAGGAGTGCCGGCATCGTGAGGAGTGAAGGGTGTACGCCGTGGCTCCAGCTCGAGGTGAGTTTGTCCCAGGAAACTGGGCAGCTCCAGAGGCACTTTTGGCGTGTCCCTGGAACCGATGGGGGCAGCGGGGAGTCGGAGAATGCAGCCCGTCACTCGCTGCCTTTGCCCTCTGCCAGGACACTGCCCTCTCTGAGCCTCCCTCTCCATCTGCGAGGGGGAAGCGTCCTCCGGGGTCACCACGAAGCTGCAGCGTGGGTGCGCTGCCACGGCCAGCGGTGCCCGCGAGTCCAGGCGGGGCGTGGGCAGCACGCTCACCGCTGCACCCCTCCCACCGGGTCGGTTCTCCCGTGCAGCCATGGCTGGTGGACGCGCACGCCCAGGGCTCCGCGCCCTGAGCGCCCCCAGTGGCCCCGTGCCCCAGCGCCCCCAGCGAGTCGGCAGTCGGCAGGAGTTTGCTGTGCCCTTGAAGACACTGTCCACTGCCTGTGGAGGACTGGCTTTGAGGACCTGGTGAGCGTCCGCTTCCTCCTCCCTGTGATCACGACGTGATCCAGGAAACGGAATGGCTCCCCCGGTGCTCTCACTGCCAGGGAGGTCAGGCTGCTAATTCTTGTGTTTGCACAAACCTCTTCCCTTTCCCTTGCACTGATTTATTACGCTTCATGTGTGTGAGCCAGTGACGAAACGTGTGCTGCGTGGTGTGCCGCCCAGTCCCGCGGAGAAAATACTTAATAAGGGAATGCAGTATATGTTTAGACATTGGCTATTTCACATCCGGTAGCCTGGCAGACTGGCAGACCCAGGGGAGTGGCGGGCAGCTGCCAGTGCTGGGCTCGAACCCCAGGGGCGTGGCTTGGGGATACTCCCTTGATCACAGGACGAGTGAGCCACATGCTGCATGTGGGCAGTGGGTGTTTGTCAGGCATTTGGCATGGGAATCGGGGCCTGTGGCCTCGCTGGGGAAAGAGCAGGAAGGCACAGGGGTGAGGGCTCCGGGCTCTGCAGGTGTGTGTGCAGGGGTGAGAGTGTCTGGGCTCTGCAGGTGTGTGTGCAGGGGTGAGAGTGTCCGGGCTCTGCAGGTGTGTGTGCAGGGGTGAGAGTGTCCAGGCTCTGCACGTGTGTGTGCAGGGGTGAGAGTGTCCGGGCTCTGCAGGTGTGTGTGCAGGGGTGAGAGTGTCCAGGCTCTGCAGGTGTGTGTGCAGTGATGAGAGTGTCCAGGCTCTGCAGTTGTGCGTGCAGGGGTGAGAGCTCCCGGATCTGTGAGTGTGTGTGTGTTTGGGGGTGTGGCTCAAAATGTCCACAGCGGTTACTATTTCCCTGTTTCCAGGTTTTTCTCTCTGCCAGAGTTGAAAACTCGCTCTCATGGGCTGAACCTCGCTCAGAGAGGTTCTCTGCTTGGCGCAGTGTGTTCACACTGTGCATTGGAGGGCCTTTAAGTGGCTGCCCCTTGGGTCATGCAAAGGCCTCTCCCCCCTCGGGCTCAGCCCTGTCTGTGTGACCTGCTGCCCCAGCAACTGCTTTCTGAGCACCACGGGCCGTGGGAGGGAGGAAAACACGGGCTGAGCCGTCCTTCCTTAAGCATGTTTACCGCCAGTCTTCTCCAGCTCTTTCCGCGCTAGAGTGCAGACACTCATGGTGTTACAGTGGAGGGGCCCAGCCCAGTCCAGGTGTATGCGAGCGTGTGCCAGGATTTGCATCCCTGGCTTTTACGCAGGCTCTGTGCTGGGAGCTGCGCTTTGAAGGGGCAAGACTGCTCTGGGCTCCATGGCCAGCACCTGCCCCTGGAAACACCTTCCCTAAGTGCTCTCCACATGGGGCAGCAGCGGGGCGGGGTGCTGGGAAGGCCCCACAGCTCCCAGGTGGGTTCCCGTGTGGCTGGAGCAGACCTGCGCCCACCGGCTCTCGCTCTGGGGTCTCTGCAGCCTGCATTTCTGTTTGGCCTGTCATGTGGGGCTTGTGAAAAACAGACCTGACGGCAGAGGTTTGCAAAGAGCAAGAACGAGGTAGGAGATACGGGCGGTAGGTGCTGTGGGAACGGGGGACAGAGGGCTGCGTCTCCGTGGTGTCTGCCTGGAGTGTGAGCGGAGGCCTGGGGTGCAGGGCAGGGAGTGGGTGGGCCGGGCTTTCTAAGAGGAGGAAGCAGCTGGCCCTCCTCGGAGCTCTGGGGGAGCAGGGTGGGGAGCCTCCCGGCAGAGTCAGTGAGCTCACGCTGCCTGCACCCGGAGTGGAGGCACCTGCTTCTCTAGGAAGTGATTCTGGTCATTTGACTGTGGCCGCCCTGGTCACTGCGCTGTGTGATGGAGGAGCCGGTCCCCAGTGGTCAGCATGGATCAGGGCCCAGATCAGGGCCCTTGGCAGAAGGTGGCCTCATAGTGAGCAGTTGCTTCAGGGAAAGATCACAGTTTGATCTTGCTTTTTTATTTTATTTTATTTTATTTTATTTTATTTTATTTATTTATTTAAAGTAAGTCTTTATTGTTCAAATTATTACAGTTGTTCCTCTTTTTCCCCCCATAGCTCCCCTCCAACCAGTTCCCACCCCACCCCATGCCCTTACCCCCCCATTGTCTTCGTCCATAGGTGTTCGATTTTTGTCCAGTCTCTTCCTGCATCCCCACCCCCCTCTTTCCCTGAGAATTGTCAGTCCACTCCCTTTCTATGCCCCTGATTCTATTATATTCACCAGTTTATTCTGTTCATCATATTTTTTATTCACTCGATTTTTAGATTCACTTATTGATAGATATGTATTTGTTGTCGCTTTGATGTTCATAATTTTTATCTTTACCTTTCTCTTCTTCTTCCTCTTCTTAGAGAATACCCTTCAGCATTTTTATATAATACTGGTTTAGTGGTGATGAACTCCTTTAGCTTTTTCTTGCCTGTGAAGCTCTTTATCTGACCTTCAATTCTAAATGATAGCTTTGCTGGGTAGAGTAATCTTGGTTGTAGGTTCTTGCTATTCATCACTTTGAATATTTCTTGCCACTCCCTTCTGGACTTCATAGTTTCTGTTGAGAAATCAGCTGACAGTCATATGGTTACTCCCTCGTAGGTAACTGTTTTTCTCTTGCTGCTTTTAAGATTCTCTCTTTGTCTTTTGCTCTTGGCATTTTAATTATGATGTTTCTTGGTGTGGTCCTCTTTGGATTCCTCTTGTTTGGGGTTCTCTGCGCTTCCTAGACTTGTAAGTCTATTTCTTTCACCAGGTAGGGGAAGTTTTCTGTCACTGTTTCTTCAAATAGGTTTTTAATATCTTGCTCTCTCTCTTTTTCTGGCACCCCATAATTCGGATGTTGGTACGCTTGAAGTTGTCCCAGAGGTTCCTTACACTATCTTCATATTTTTGGATTCTTTTTTTCTTTTTTCTTTTCCAGTTGGGTGTTTCTTCGTATTTCAAATCTTTGACTTGATTCTTGGTATTCTCTAGTCTGCTGTTGGATTTCTGTATATTATTCTTTATTCCATTAAGTGTATGCTTAATTTCTAATTGGTCCTTTCTCATATCCTTGAGGGTCTCACTAAATTTCTCGGAGGTTTCTAGAAGATTCTTGAGTAACCTTATAACCGTGGTTTTGAACTCTATATCCAGTAGTTTGCTTTCCTCCATTTCTTTCATTTGTGACATGTTTCTTTGTCTCTGCAATTTGGCTGCTTCCCTGTGTTGATAGAGTGGCTTTGTGTGCTAGATGTCCTATAGGGCCCATTGGCTCAGCCTCCCCAGTCACCTGAGGTGGACGCTCTTGGTGCACCCCTTTGTGGGCTGTATGCACAGTCTTGTTGTAGTTAAGCCTTGATTGCTCTTGGTATCACTGGGCAGAGTTGACCTCCCTCGAGAGCAATTGGCTGTGAGGACCAGTTGGGTCTACAATGGGAGAACTGCTGTGTTGGAGACACCCTTATGAAGCAGGATTTGCTTCCGTGGGGCTTTGGTGCTCACTGAGTCTGCCTCCTGAGTGTGTCTCTTATGGATCTGAAGAGTTGTAATCTGGTGTGGTCTCACTCTGACCACTGGGTGCACTGGCTCATGGATCTCCAAGGAGGTGCAAAGTCAACCACTGTCTAAGGCCACCCAATAGGAGCTACAGAGAGATCTGCAGATTCCTCCTCTTAGTTTGGGGTTTGAAGGTGCCCAGATGAGGCACTGCTGTGAAGCAATGCAGGCTTCTGATGAGCCTTAGGCCTTCTTTTGGGAGCTCTGGGGTTCTTTGACCCAGTTGCAGTTTGTTAGGTTAGGTTGCAAAAGGCCAGGCCATTCATCTGCAAACGCCTCTGTGCATAGCTTGGGTGGGGTTGTAAATTGGGTGGGGCGTGGTCTCAGGGAATCACGGGCAGTGCAAACAGCAATGGTTGCCTGTTGGCCCTGCCCTGGATAGGTCCCTGGGTCTCTGTGTCTAGTGGCCTAGTGGAGGAACAATGAACTCTGCGACCACCTCTGAGAGAAAGCCGCCCTCGTGTTCCAGCCTGATGCCAGACAGTCCAGTTTCTCCCCGTATGAGTCTGGGTTCCCAGAGTCTTGCCCAGTCCTGGAATTCAGAGCAGTCGGGAGTCTGTATCTCCCTCCCGATTGATAAAGACCACAGCGTACCCACTTGCCAGCCCGTTTCCGTGCAAGCCTCCATACCTTCGCTCTTCCGCACCTCTGTACCTCCTACCAGTCTAGATGCACTTTTCTCTTTCCTTCTTGTTGTAGAACTTCCACTCAGCCAGCCTTCCCGTGGTTCTGGATGATATCCGTTTTTTCTTTTAGTTGTAGTTTTGATGTGGTTGTGTGAGACAGCAAGTTCAGGTGTTTACCTATGCCGCCATCTTGGTTTCTCCCACTTATTTTGTTTCTACTAGAAAACAACAAAAACATAATAATAAAATGAGAGAAAAAAAGTGCTTTTGTATTAATGACGAAATGGAAAGAACAGCACACACGTGTTCCGATTCTAAGAAAGATGGGACACACCCAGGACCATTGCATCTCTCCAGCAGTGCTGCCCACATGTGGTCAGCTGGCAGCATGGATGGCAGAAGCACCCTGAGCCGGGGGAGGGGGGGTACTTCCAGGGCTCCATTTGCTCACAGTTGTGACACTTTCCAAAAGAGAGATTTTGGAAGAATGACACAGAAATTACATAGGACTATGTTAACATTTCTCATGTAGGCGAAGGATCTACACTAATAAAAGAGAAACATGCAAACTGACTGTACCTCCACTACGCCCACAAGCCATGCCCACCAGCCAATCAGGAGCGAGTATGCAAATTAACCCAACCAAGATGGCTGTGGCCACGGAGCGAACAGGAGGCTTGGGTTTCCCCAGCAATGGAGGAAGCCAAGCTTCCCACCAGCTCTGGCTGGCCCTGGCCTCTGCTCAAGTCTACAAAGTTTCAATTATAGAAGATAAATAAATCCCAACAAAAATGGCGGCAGCCACGGAGCTGGAGAGAGCAGGAGGCTTGGGTTGCCCCTGGTGATGGAAGAAGCCAAGCTTCCTGGACAGCCCTGGCCTCTGCTCAAGGCTACAAAGTTTCAATTATAGAAGATAAATAAATCCCAGATACCAGGGCCTCCACTTGGGTTGCCGGAGGCATGGCCGGCTTGCAAACCACCACAGGCCCCTCGCCCAGGCCACCCCATGCCCCAAGGGAACCCCCACCCTGATCCTTGACACCCTTCAGGGAAAACCAGCCAGCCCCAACCTGTGCACCAGGCCTCTATCCTATCTAATTAAAGAGTAATATGCAAATTGACCATCACTCCAACACACAAGATGGATGCCCCCATGTGGACACAAGATGAGCACCACAAGATGGCCATCAGGGGAGGGCAGTTGGGAGGCACCAGGCCTGTAAGGGAGGGCAGTTGGGGGCGATCAAGCCTGCAGGGGTGACCAGGCCGGCAGAGAAGGGAAGTTGGGGGCGACTGGGCTTGCAGGGAAGGGCAGTTGTGGGGGACCCAGGCCTGCAGGGGAGAGCAGTTGGGGGGGGAGCAGGCCTGCAGGGGAGGGCAGTTAGGGGTGACCAGGCCTGCAGGGGAGGGCAGTTAGGGGCAATCAGGCTGGCAGGGGAGTGGTTAGGGAGTGATCAGGCTGGCAGGCAGAAGCGGTTAGGGGCAACCAGGAAGTCAGGCAGGCGAGCAGTTGGGAGCCAGCAGTCCTGGATTGTGAGAGGGATGTCCGACTGCCAGGATCGGGCCTACCAGGATCGGGCCTAAACGGGCAGTCGGACATCCCTCGAGGGGTCTCAGATTGGAGAGGGTGCAGGCTGGGCTGAGGGACACACACCCTCGTGCACCAATTTTGTGCACCGGGCCTCTAATATTTTATAAGAAAATGAATCACAACTCTCTTGGTGAGCGGGGAGCTGGCCTGTGCAGAGCTTGACCTTGAGCACTGCCCTCCCAACTGCCCTCCCCTGATGGCCATCTTGTGGTGCTCATCTTGTGTCCACATGGGGGCATCCATCTTGTGTGTTGGAGTGACGGTCAATTTGCATATTACTCTTTAATTAGATAGGATAGAGGCCTGGTGCACAGGCCTGCTGGATGCCTGTGGGGCCATTGCCTGTGTCGTGGGAGCTGGGTGAAGGTGGCCACAGGGAGACCTACTGACCTCCAGTCTGGATGGGGGAGAGTGAGTCTTGGAATTCTGGGTTCTAGCCTAGCCTGCTGCACACTGGCCCAGCTCCTGGTCCACAGGGAGCCAGGTGGCCTCCCCTGTCGCAGGTTCTCGGCTGACCCCCACGCGGATCCCGTCGTTACCCAATCGTCTACGAGGCCTAATAGAGCATCGCAGAGATTTCAGTTTTATTCCCCGGTGACGCTGCATTGAGGACAGTGGCTGCCGTGGCCCCAAATGTGATGATAAAAACCAACTGTTCGGCAAAGTGGAAGTGGGGAATCCTGTGCCAGGCGGCCCAGGCGACCTTCAGTTTCAGGGTCAGGAAGGGAAGGCTGGGCATGCACACCTTATCCCAGGCCTCCTAAGAGGATCTCGAAAGGCCAAAGACATCTCTGTTTTTGTCAAAACAAGGGAAGGTGGCTCTTCAGGCTGTAGAGAGTCTGCACTGACTGTGGGCAAATCATCAGAATTTCCCCGGGGCGACAGGGCAGCATAGACCGACAGGCAGTGGCGATCTGGGACAGATCCTCTCTCCGGACGCGGATCCGCGGGAGCGGGCGCCAGAGGGAGAGCTCTCACTGACGGTTTGGATGTGACCGTGCAGACCTTCCGCCAGCTTCACCTTTGCAGTTGGGTTGTGGTCTTGCTCTTTGTGATTTTAGGGGAAGTATTTAACACATGTATTCTGAACCCGAGTCCTGTGTGGCATATGTATTAGGAGTGCCTTCGTTCACTTGACTTTTTCACGCTGGTCTCTGATGAGCAGCAGTTGTTCCCTTTAACGAAGTACGATTGATCGTTACTCGTGGTTCAATGGTTACTGTAGTTTGTGTCCTGTTTAAGAAATCTTTGCCCACTTCAATATCATGAAGCCACTTGTATTTATTTTAGAGATTTTATTGCTTTACCCTTTACATTTAGGTCTGGAACTGAATGCCTGCTGGGGGAGGTTGGTACTGGGAGTCCTCACATCTCCATTCATTTAGGTTTGTTAGTTATATTCCTAAATATTTTACCTTTCCATGCTATTGGCAGTGCAGTTCCTTTCACGTTGTTCACTGCCAGCAGTATGTAGAAATGCAGCTGGTTTTCTGTATTGACATTGTACTCTGCAACCTTGCAGAGTTTACTAGCTCCAGGTTTTCTTCGTGGTTGCCTTACATACATCCATACACACGTCCATGTCACCCGCAAACAGTTTTCCTGCTTCCTTCCTGCTTCCAGATGGCTTTTCATTGTTTCTTGCCTCGGTGTCATGAGTAGAGTCTCCATGCAGTGCTGAGTGGAACTGCAGGTGGGAACCCCTGTCTGTTCTGATCCCACGGGCGGGCGCTCAGTCTTCAGCTGTGGGGCATGGTCCTGTGGCCTTTCGTAGGTGCCCTGGGCATCAGGTGGGGAAGTTTTCTTCTATCCTAATTAGTTGAGTGTTTTTATTAGGAAAAGGAGTTGGATCTTTTCAAACGCTTTTTCTGCATCTATAGAGATAATCATGTGGTTTTTGTCCTTTATTCTGTTAATACACTATATTACAGCGATTGATTTTTCAGATATTAAACAAATTTTGCATTCCTGGAATAAATGTCACTTGACCATAATATGCTTTTTTATTTTTTATTTTATTTTTTTTAATATGCTTTTTTATATGCTTCTGGGTTTGGTTGCTATTATTTGGTAGAAATCTCTTGTGTCTGTATTAATAAGGATTATTAGTCTGTAGTTTTCTTTTGCTGCGATGTGTTTGTCTGATTTTGGTGTCAGGGTAACACCAGCCTCATAGAATGAGTTGGGAAGTGTTCACCCTCTTTTTGGGGGTGGGGAGAGTTGGGACAGCTTAGTTTATTTAAAAAAATAAGAATTCACCAATGAAGACATCTGGTTGGATATTTATAAAAATTCGTAAGTGCCAATCTCTGTTTTTTTATTGGAGTATTTAGCTTATTTACATTTAATTATTACTGATAAAGTATAATTTGCATCTTCCATTTTGCCATTTGATTTTATATGCCTTATGTCTTTGTTCCATTATTTCTCCATTACTACCTTATTTGCATTAAATAGATATTTTCTAGTGTAAACTTTTAATTTAATTCCCGTGTTATTGCTTTTATCACATATTTTTGTGTTGTTTTCTGAGTGATTTCCTGAGGATTACATTTAGCATCTTAAAACAATATAGTTCAGATTAATAGTAGCTTAATCTTAATATTATACAAAACTTTGCTCCAGTGTATGTCAGGGGCCAGCCTGACAGGCTGAACCGGGCTGGGGTTGTTGCTCCTCCCTGGTACTGTCATTGCCACACAGCGTGTGCGGCGAAGGCAGAGACGTGGACGAGGAGGAGGAGGGCGGGGGAAGTGGAGACTGACTCGGTGGTGAGATCCATGGCCTCGGGGCCGAGTGTATGTGGAGGGAAGCGTGGAAGAATCATTGTGTGAAAGATGTGGCTGTTCCCGTGGAGAGTGCCGTGCACTAGGTTTCTGCTGCCTTGAGGAGCCTGTCCCGTGTGTCTGTATTAATAAGGATTATTAGCCTGTAGTTTTCTTTTGCTGCGATGTCTTTGTCTGATTTTAGTGTCAGCAGGAGCGTGTGGGCGAAGCGGTCCCAGCTCCGGGACCAGGAAGGAGGCATCTCAGCGTTTACAATGGTTTTCCCTGGAAGCTGAGGGCCGTCGCAGAAGAACCAAGCCTCCTCGCTCGGGGGCTGCTGGCTTCCCCAGAGCGGGGCCCTCAGTTGTGTGTGCGCTGGGGGCTGGGAGGGCGAGGGAGAGGCGGGCTGTGCTGAGGGGCCCCCTCACCGCCTGAACCCGCTCCAAGTTCAGGACCCTCCGGTCTGAGCTGTGCCTTGGTGTCCTCACCTCAGGAGCATCCCAGCAGGGGCGCGGCGCCCGGTGCCCATGCCCAGTGGGCAGAGCAGGACCCACGTGAGCAGGAGCCCGCCTCCCAGGTCCGGGCGCGGGCGGGCTGGCCCGTCCCAGGCTCACTGCCAGGCCTCCCCTGTTTCGCAGCTGAAGCGCAGACCCTTAGGCCCTCCCCCCGCTCCACTGACTCACCCCTGCACTGGTGAGCTCCCGGGCGGGGGCGGGTCCCTGCATCAGGGCTCCATGTTGTTACCACGTGCTCAGCAGGACGCGGCCGCCCTGGGACTGGCCCTGGCATGCCAGGGAGGCGGGAGGTTGTCATAGCCGCCCCCGTGTGACCCTCCTGGCGTCCCTGCGGCCCCGCACTTTTCCCAGAGCCACGCTCGCCTCCCAGGACCGCACCGAGCGCCGGCGGCCTCAGGCCACGCCGTCCTGGGCACAGCCCCTGGCCATGGAGCCTTTCTCCCCCCGGGGGCTCGTGGGGCCCCAGGCGGTATACCTTCCTGGGCATCGTGCTTGCGTGGAGTGGCCCGGGGCCCTGGCCGGCGGGGCACGTGTCTGGTGCGTGGGTCGCTGTAAGCCTTGCCTGAGTGAATGCAGGTGTCTGTCCCGCTGGGCCCTTCAGTAGCTGGCCAGGCTTCCTTCTGCCTCAGCCCAGGCGACGCGGAGTCCCCGGAGCGCCCGTCCTGCAGGGGCGCGTGGGCCCAGGCCTGCGCCTCCTCGGCCGGGGCTGCCAGGGAGCCCGGCCCTCTCCACTGGCCTCGCCGCTCTGCCTCCGAGGGGCCCTGGCATGAGGCTCTTACCGCCGCCGCGCGCCTGGACTAGGGTTGGCCACCTGCGAGCGGTTCCGCAGCGGCCTCTTGGGGTCCCGTTTGTTGCGTGGAGTGGCCTTTCTCCCCCCGGGGGCTCGTGGGGCCCCAGGCGGTATAACTTGCTTGCTGGCGGCCGGAGGTTGAGTGAGGTCAGGAAGGCCTCTGTTCCCTGGACCCTGCTGAGGCAGCCAGTTCCTCTGCGAGGTCCGGGGCGGGAGAGGGCTCCCCCAGGCCCCGCGGCTTGTCTTCTGAAGGCCTGGGCACTGAGGGTCGCTGGCCCCCTCCCTGCCCTCAGGCGCATGGCCGAGGCGGGGCTGAGAGCCGACAGTCACGTGGGGCATTGAGTACCCTGTCCCTGTGCCTCCAACTGTTGACACCTACTTCAGAGAATGTACTAGAAAAGGAGAAAGAACAATCGCTTCAACAAGCATCTGCAGCCGGCGCGACACTTGATGCCGTGACCTCGTGTGCGTTTCAGCGCGTGGGGAGCTGTGGCTACAGGGACAGAGGGACTCTGGGTCCCACAATTAGGAAGAGTGGCATTCACACGACTGCAACTATTATTATTATCAACGAATTTACCACCTGACCTGCATTTGGGTCTAACACAGTTCAACACATTGAAAGGACCTGGAGGCCAGCGTCGGGCACACATCACCCGGTTTTGTCAGAGCGGAACCGTATGATTTAGGAATGTTGTTGATGTGGGCACAGCTTTCTTAAGTATATCAAGGGCCAACTATCTTTATTTCATCAGCTAATCCCTTTGAAAATAAAAGGTAGAAAGGTTTTCTGTCTTTTAAAGGGTCATTAGCATTTTCTGGATTTGCAACTTAAACTTCCATGCGGATGTAATTCCTGAAGATTTCCTGTTATCCGTTACTCGTTCGTTCCTGCAGGGTGAGGAGGCGATGTTTCCAGACACTCGCGTAGCCGCCGCGGATTTGCAGGGAGTGATGGTGGCTCAGTGTCCTCTGGCCGCCCCACCGATCCCAGAGCGCCCTCCAACCGTGCCTTCCTGTACGGCCTTCCCCGGCCTGGATTCCTGCCTCCTTCCCGCCTCCTTCCCGCCTGCTGGTCTCCGCAGGTCAGCCCAGCCCCGCTGTCCCGGGAATGGGGAGCGGCCCAGCCTCCCTTCTCGCCGACTTGGTTGCAAGCTGCCGAGTTCCAGGTGTCGAGGCTGTGTCTTTTGGAAAGTACTTCGCCCCCTGTGGAGGCTGTGTCTTTGGAGGTTACGTCGCCCTGTGGAGGCTGTGTCTTTGGGAGGTTACGTCGCCCCCTGTGGAGGCTGTGTCTTTGGGAGGTTACGTCGCCCCTGTTGAGGCTGTGTCTTTGGGAGGTTACGTCGCCCCCTGTGGAGGCTGTGTCTTTGGAGGTTACGTCGCCCCCTGTGGAGGCTGTGTCTTTGGGAGGTTACTTCCGGTGTGAACTGCTTTCTTTTCCTGAAGAAGCCGAAGCACCGCGGTGACCCCTCCCACAGAGGCCGTGAGCTTGGGGGACGTCATGGTCCCTCTCTGAGCACGCGAGCTCTGGGCGGAGGGAGGCCGTGACGGCTCCAACATAACGTGGGTGCTCCGTGTGGTGTGGGCCTCCTGTCAGAGGGAGCTGGGCTGCTATCGTGCGTGCTGTCCACTGCGCACGCACTTACCCAGAGAGAGAAGCGATGCCACGGGAATCCCAGGATCGGGCTCCCTCGGGCTGCGCGAGGCGGCGTGATGAGTTCGGCGCTGGAAGCACGTCCCGGAGCCAAGCAGCTTTTCCAGCTTCATGCAGCCTGGAGTTTCTTCTTACAAAATGTCCTAAAAACTGCGAAGTTCTTTCTCTCAAGGTGGTAGCCCAGATCAGTGGGAGGAAAATGCAGACCAGAGCCCAAGCCCCAGCACCAAGATGTGGCTCAGTTTCCTTTTTTTTTTTTTTTTTTTTTTTTTCTTGTAGAAGACTTTATTTGGAAAGGGAGGCAAACTTTGAAAGCAAACCCTGGAAGATGGCCTTGTACACAGGCTGAAGGCACGGCAGTGACACTGTGCTTCATGTCGAGTGCCTCTCATCGCCGGTGAATTGGGGACTTGCTTGTGCTGGGGTTCAGGAAACAATGAAGAGGATCAGGAACAGCAAACAGAGTTTCTAAAACAGCCCAGTTCTGTGTCCAGCCTTTTCTTGGGGCAGAACTGAAGAGCAGGCCTTTTGTTGCTCTCTGAGCTGTTTAGAAGTGTAGCCAGTTCCAGAAGCTTCCATGTGCTGTTTACAGGCTCATGACACTGGCTCCTCACTCACTGAAAATCACTATCCAGTCGCTCCCTCATGCCCCTCCGGCTGCTCGTCTGCGGTCCTCAGAGGCACTGCCCCCTAGCAGAGGGGGGCCACAGACACCTGTCTTTCAGAGGAAGAAGGGATGTTACCTGAGGCCATTCCTTGGGAGCAGCGCCCGCCCGCAGGGAGACCTGGGGGCACTCGGCTCCTTGAGGAAGGCGGGGGCTTGGAGAGGAGGGGGGGCATGGGGGAGAGGACAGGCTACTGGAGAGTGAGGTTCCAGCTGGGAGCTCCAGCCGGGAGGAGTGGAGCAGTGTCGCCTCGAGGGAGCGGGCCAGCCTTCTCCAGCCAGGGGCATGGGCGGGATGTGGTGCTTGGGAAACTAACTCCCAGGCGCCTCTGGGCTTCCGTTCTTCCAGGGAAGGTTGTAGGTGAGAGCCTTTAGCCCAGCACCTGTAGCCTCTGGGGGTCATAGCCACTGGACCAGGGGAAGGGGTCCTGGGGTGGGCACAGTGGCGTCTGCTGCAGCTGTGTTCACAGAGAGCCTTAGATCTAGGTGGAAAAGTAAGAAATGTCGCTCGAGGGTTTAGCTAACGTGCCCTTGGAGTTCAGAAGGCATAGAAGGTGCCTTGATCTGGGAACTGCCTGGGAGAACGAGCATATGAAACACATCTGGAGAGATTGAGCTTTTGCGCATGATGGTCTGTGACAGAAAGCCAACTCTAGTTAGCAGGAGCAGAAATGGAACGTGTGAGAGGACTTACCTGGGAGGTTTACAGGGCACACGTTCAGAAATTCTGTCTCTCTGCACACTGGTTCCCCTGTCCTGTTATTTGGTTGCTTGTCTAATTAGATTCTGTCACATTCATTTAGTCATTCAGCACATGAGCATGTACCATGTGCCAGACGGGACCCTGCCCTCACAGAGCTGACAGGTCTCCCTGGTGCGTAGGGTGGTGGCTGGCAGTCCCAGCCCACATTCTAACAGTTTCTGACCCCAAGACAGAGGTTGAGTCTGCCCCTCATTCACCCATCACCTCTTTTAGAAACACTGGGTTTGGTCTGGCCTGGGTTAGATTCCTGTTCTGTGGGCTGGTCATGGAGCAGGAGACAGAAACCTCCGTGGCCAGGGGAGGAGTGGACCTTGTGCGTGGTACCCAGCCAGAACCAGATGAGGTCATGTAGGAAGCATTTCTAAATGGAACGACTTGGAAATCCATCCAGCCAGCCATTGTCCAGGGAGGCCCCAAGCTCTAGGTGCCTGCCATGCCTGCATGGGCCAGGCCCAGGCCAGGCCTTCTCACCACGGAGGGCGACCCGGCAGTGGTCATGGGGCCAGAGGGTAGGCTGTGTGGGAGGGAGCGGCCGGTCAGGCTTGGGCCAGCCTTGGGAGGCCTGGATGCGGGCCAGCTCGTTGGACTCTGTTCTGCTCACACAGACGGCTCCAGGGCTGTGTGTGGTCAGCAGCAGGTTTTGAAGCTCGCCCAGCTGGAGGCTCATACTGGGCACAAGGTTAAGGGGTGAGAACTGATTGACTTGGAGGATGAATGGAAGGTGGCTGCAAGGCCGGCTCCCGGTGAATATTCCGTTAACTTCTAGGCCTTTCCAGACCCTCTCCTCCCGGCCTGGCCAGCACGGCTTGTCGTCTGCTCAGGTTTGCCTTCGGGAGCCCTCGCTCTGCAGCTGTTCATCCGGCTAGGCCTGCTTTTCTCTCGGGTTTAGCAGTCTCTCTGGCCAAAGTCTGGGATACACTTATGAAGAGCTGGAGCTCTCCCCTCCTGGCTGACACCTGCTGAAATGATGGGCTACTTTCCGCCAGGGTCCCGGCCACTCATTTCCTGAGCCGCTTCTCCTTCCATCTGCCCCTCCTCCACCTGCACCACCTGCGGCAGCAGGCGCACTGCCTTCTCTAACGGCTCCCGAGCAGTACTGAGGGCCTCAGCTTCCCAGGGCTTCGTCGGCTCCCCCTTTATCTAAGAAGAAAGGAGGCAGCTTAAGTTTATTGATTATTACTTTAAGCAGTTTCCCCATACCGTTACTGAGGGGTAATTCCTGCTAGGCTTCCGTACCTAACAGGTATCTATCCGTCCATCTGTTGGTCCATCCATCCATCCATCAATTCATCCGTCCATCCACCCACCCATTGGTCCATTCTCTGCTCCCTGTTTCTCTTCCCCCATCACTATCTATACACACACACGTAATGGGGAAACCACCAGACATTTTCATTCATTTAACTTCATTCATTCACACAAACTCCTCTAATCCGTACAACCTCTCTGTCGGTAGAGTAAATATTATCTCCAACTAAAATGAGGACTCTGGGTTCAGGAAGGTGAAATAGTCCATCCAGAGTCGCAGCGCTGCCTTTGGGGGAACCAGGATGGGAGGTCAGAGGGCTTGATGTCAGGACTGCCCACCGGAGCACGGACAGTGCGGCAGCGCCGTCCTTAACAGCAAGAACCTGGACGCGTCGCGAGTGGACTCCGGTGGGAGAGTGGGCGGATAATTCAAGGTTTACCCGTAAAATGGAATACAATGCAGCTTCTCAAAAGAATGAATGAGACCTACTAGTACATCCACAAAGGTCGACACGCATGATCTATTGTGTCACGAACAATTGTATGTATATTAGGTCCCGTTTCTGTTAAGATTATCTCTATATGTGCATAGAAAGAGTCTGAAAGGATGCCCCAAAGTGTGCAGGTACCAGTGGATACTGCTGGGAAATGAGATTGGGAAATAGAAAGGAGTTTTCAATTAGAACTTGTTTGAAATTTTTATAAAAATTATTTTGATAATAATAATAGTTATTTTTATTATGAACACTTTGAAGTCTGTTTTGACTTCCACACCTGACACCAGGGAAGGGCCGGTCTCTCCCGCTGCCGCCCAGGCCCCTCTTGGAGCTCAGAGTGAATGCTTCCCCTGTCCTGCCCGAGGCCGCTGGCACGTCCGCACGTCCACGTCCGCACGTCCGCGTGTTCTCTCTTCTCCAGCCCCTGCATTTCTGTTGGCTTGAAGCTTCTTCTGTAAAGTTTTTCCTGATTATAAAAGTAATACTTAATACAAAATGCCAACTAAGACAACAGGAAATATGTTACCTTTCAGAATGGTCAAGTTATTTGTGGGGAGGTTTATATATATATGTTTTTTTTCTATAAAGAACATTTTTTAATTTAAAATTTGAAAAATTTTATGCATTTACTTAGAAGTATTCAGAACAAGGCAGTTGCAACTCTCCCCCCCCCCCCCCAATTATAAGCTGGTATTTAGTTCACAGAACAACGACCTGAGCATCAGAAGTGAAACTACCATCCGTGTATCGTCGTGTACTCGCAGCCTGCTTTCCCTGCCCACGCCCGTGTCCAGCCTCCTCCCGTGCCACGCCAGGTTAACGGCACTGCAGCCTCACTGAAAGACAGCTTAGTAACCTCTGGGTCACTGTTAGGAACGTTTTACATTCCTTACCATCCAGGCATCTCCAAACACACACGGACTGAGGCGCGCAGAGGGCAGGTAATTCCTTTGGAGAAAAGGAAAACCGCTCGAACCAACTAATTCCTCAACTCACCTTCAGCCACTCGGCCTCCTCTTCCTCCGCGGCCTCCAGGCCTTTCTCTTTTTCCCTTGGCAACGTCTCTTTCTTGAAAATAAACTCTGTTTTAGAGTAACTTTTGTTTATTGAACATGGCATTGAGAGTTATCTACCCCTTCTCCAGTTTCCCGAAGCTAATCGCCAGCCTACTGACACCTCGCCTTACCGTGCACGGGACGTTGGTCAAAACTAAGAGACAAACTGGGCACGTTCCTGATTGAATCCCACACTTCACTGGGATTTCGCAGCTCTCCCACCAGTGTCACTTTCTGCTTCCGGGTCCCATCAGGACACGCACTGCATTTGGGGCCACTTCCTTTGCCCTGTGCCAGGCTCTCCCTTCACAGAGCAAATCAACCTCATTCTCAACATTTCCTTCAGCTTCGCAGACCTGCGGCTCCCCGGCCCGTGTTATGTGTTACTCCGTGTCCTCCAGTTCTCCTGCAGCGCCGCCAAGCTCTGTCTGCGTGGTGTGCAGAGCGAGCGAGAGCAGGGAGCTGTCCGGGGTACCGAACTGTCCTCCCCTGCGGAAGCTTCCACATCAGCCCTGCGACTTCTGTCCTGTCTTCAAGTCCCTCTCTCCTCGGAGGACACCGGTCCTTTCCTTCACCAGCATTTCTGAGATGCTGTGACGCCGACAGAAGCGTCGGGGGCTGCTTCTCTGCGCTTCCTGGGAAAGCGCCCGCAGAAATGCCACACTCCCGTGCGGGCGGCTGGCGGCCGCCCGGTGAACCAGTCCCAGGACCTCAGCTGGGCCTCCAGAGCCACCTGCGGCCTGTGACCGCGGCTTTGCTTGAAAACTGGCCAGCCTGCCCGTAAACACTCTGCGTGTCTATTTTTATTTCTGCTTTATCTGAATGACAACAGCTACAGGTGGCATCAGAACAAGTAAAAGCAAGTAAAGAGGCACAAGTCAGAGATCACTTCCTGCCGCCACCCCGGCCCCCAACCCAGGCTGCTGAGCTGCCGTGCCCAGCCTGCGTGCACTCCCACCCGCTCTGTGGGCTCCAGGGACAGGCGCATAGTGGGTCTTATCTCAGACCACAGGTCTTCCTCTGTAGCCCAGCTTGCTCCTTACCTTGAGCTTGCGTTTGCCTGGGGCTGCGGAAGTGGGCCTGGCCATGCTGAGTCCCGTCTTCCTTCTCCTGGAGGGTCTGACTGGCGGTGGAGAAGGGGGGTCTGCTCTGGTCCACGGCGCTCCCTCGCTCCCTTCTTCTGAGCCGTACTCCGTTCCCTCCAGAACTTGGTGGCTGCCGCCTTCCTGCTGTTCTCACATGTCCAGGTCTCAGTCCGTGGCACTCACACCGGACTTCTCCTCTGCACCTGCGATCGCATGCCTCTCAGGCGGCCAGGCAGCTCCGGGTGCCTGGGAACACCAGGCTCTCCTGAAGTCAAAGACCAGCTGCTCTGACTCAGAGCCTCCCAAGACTGGCTGGTGGCCGGCCGCGATGCCTGAGGGCTGGTCTTGGCCGGGCCAGGCCCAGGGGCAGGATGGCACCTTTCAGGAGGCTCCCTTGCTCAGGCCGCTCGCTCTCATTTCTTGCCTCGGCAGCTGTTTTTTATCTCCTTGCAGAAGAGAAAGCAATTTTCCAAATGGGTTAGTTGGAGCAGTAATTTTCCAAATGGGCTAGTTGGTGGCACAGTTGATCCCCTGGCCTAGGAGGAGAACATATTAAAACTATTTTTTTAATCAAAAGGGAAGGAAGTGATCTTTCTTCCCTAACATTAGTGTGAGCTGGTGTTGGGGCTGACGGGAGTCGACAGCAAGTGGAGGCCGCCCGTGTTCAGGGTGGCACAGCGCATCCACGGGCCCTGCCACGGGTTCCTGCGGCTGATTGACAAAACCAAGACCTCGCAGCGTTCACAGGGCTTTGTAATGAAATGGGGAGCAATTGTAGGATCTTGCACTGCAGTGGCCTCACGCAGGTTTGAAAGTCTTGTTGAAAGGGATGGGAAGATATTTTTTCTTGCACACAAAGACAGATGTTCAAGTTTACTGACCTTTGTTGAGCTGACAGTATTAATCAGATGCTATCTGGCAGATTTCTTAGAAATTTTAAACATTTAATCTGTTCCTTCAATGTAAGATGGTGCTTTAACAAGGCATGATCAAGTCGTTGCTTTTTGAAACACAATCTTGCTCTTGAGAAAGCATTTTGAAAATGCATATTTTCAAATGTGTCACCCATAAAGAACATTTTTTTCTTTAAAAACTTCTTATTTTTGTAAATTTAAAAGGCAAACAAACAGAAAACAGTATTTTCTAATCTGTACATAAAACTCTTCCACCGTGAAAAATTTCAATATGTTTTTAAATTTCTTAATCAAAATATGAGCAATTCAGTACCTGAAACCCCGGAAACAAACTTCCTAATTCAGCGTAAAGTCTGGCCTGAAGACCTCCGTGTGCTTTGGAGTGCCTCCTGAAGACCGAGCGCCAGCAGCCCGAGCCTCTGCCAGAGCTGCCTAGCGCCCGGGAAGAGGTGCTGTGCCGGCCTGGGCGGGTCCTTGGTGCTGAGATTGTGAGGGGGCAGCCAGCAATGATGGCCGCCTTCACGCTGGACATGAAACTCCGCTCTGCCAGCCACAGTAACTGTTAAAATCAAGTATTCAAATAAGTTGGAACTGAACTCAGGCCTTTGAATTACTATAAGACAAAGGGTTAAACTAGGATTTAAGAAATAAAGCATTTAAATGACATTGCTGTAACTGAACATTGTTTATGAGTGAGAACATATGTGTGAATAACTGCTGAGCAGACCGGCCAGGGCAGGCCTTGCTGTCTGTAAGCTCTCCCAGGTGAAGAAGGGAGGTCGGGGCCACAGGTTGGGGAGATCCTGGAGTCAGAGAGACCCTGCCTGTGCCTGAACTCAGAGGGGTGGCAGCCCTGACCGCTGTCCCCTGAGCCAGGTGGCTGCAGCATCAGGACAGACATTTTCTCAGAGCCCGAGAGAGCCCCTCCCAGGGACGCCTGGGAGAGCATCGAGAAGCTCTCCACGTGGCCCCTTGAAAGGGGCTTTGGGAAAGGGCACCCTGAAGCTGCTGGGCAGAACAGGGCTCACGGCTGAGGCAGGGAGGCTCCCTCCTAAGTGTTGGGCGTGATTGGGGAGTAGATGTGGGAACTTGATGTCTTGGAGTCTGTCAGTTGGGATGGATCCTGCAGATCAAGGCCAGGTGAAAGGAGTATCTTGGTGCGCACTTGTGTGGTCAGATGGTAAGTGAGGACCACACCTGGGAGCCATGTTAGCCCTGAGGACACCCCACACCTGGGTACCATGTTGGCCCCGAGGACACCCCACACCTGGGTACCATGTTGGCCCCGAGGACACCCCACACCTGGGTACCATGTTGGCCCCGAGGACACCCCACACCTGGGTACCATGTTGGCCCCGAGGACACCCCACACCTGGGTACCATGTTGGCCCCGAGGACAACACACACCTGGGTACCATGTTGGCCCCGAGGACACCCCACACCTGGGTACCATGTGGCCCCTAGGACACTCCGCACCTGGGTACCATGTTGGCCCCTAGGACACCCCACACCTGGGTACCATGTTGGCCCCGAGGACAACCCACACCTGGGTACCATGTTGGCCCCGAGGACACCCCACACCTGGGTACCATGTTGGCCCCTAGGACAACACACACCTGGGTACCATGTTGGCCCCTAAGACACCCCCCACCTGGGTACCATGTTGGCTCCGAGGACACCCCACACCTGGGTACCATGTGGCCCCGAGGACACCCCACACCTGGGTACCATGTTGGCCCCGAGGACAAACACACCTGGGTACCATGTTGGCCCCTAGGACACTCCACACCTGGGTACCATGTTGGCCCCGAGGACACCCCACACCTGGGTACCATGTTGGCCCCGAGGACACCCCACACCTGGGTACCATGTTGGCCCCTAGGACACCCCACACCTGGGTACCATGTTGGCCCCGAGGACACCCCACACCTGGGTACCATGTTGGCCCGGAGGACACCCCACACCTGGGTACCATGTTGGCCCCGAGGACAACACACACCTGGGTACCATGTTGGCCCCTAGGACAACACACACCTGGGTACCATGTTGGCCCCGAGGACAACACACACCTGGGTACCATGTTGGCCCCTAGGACACCCCACACCTGGGTACCATGTTGGCCCCTAGGACACTCCACACCTGGGTACCATGTTGGCCCCGAGGACACCCCACACCTGGGTACCATGTTGGCCCTGAGGACACCCCACACCTGGGTACCATGTTGGCCCCGAGGACACTCCACACCTGGGTACCATGTTGGCCCCGAGGACACCCCACACCTGGGTACCATGTTGGCCCCGAGGACAAACACACCTGGGTACCATGTTGGCCCCTAGGACACCCCACACCTGGGTACCATGTGGCCCCTAGGACACTCCGCACCTGGGTACCATGTTGGCCCCTAGGACACCCCACACCTGGGTACCATGTGGCCCCGAGGACACCCCACACCTGGGTACCATGTTGGCCCCGAGGACAACACACACCTGGGTACCATGTTGGCCCCGAGGACACCCCACACCTGGGTACCATGTTGGCCCCGAGGACACCCCACACCTGGGTACCATGTTGGCCCCGAGGACAACACACACCTGGGTACCATGTTGGCCCCTAGGACACCCCACACCTGGGTACCATGTTGGCCCCGAGGACAACACACACCTGGGTACCATGTTGGCCCAGAGGACACCCCACACCTGGGTACCATGTTGGTCCCTAGGACACTCCACACCTGGGTACCATGTTGGCCCCGAGGACACCCCACACCTGGGTACCATGTTGGCCCCGAGGACACCCCACACCTGGGTACCATGTTGGCCCCGAGGACACCCCACACCTGGGTACCATGTTGGCCCCGAGGACACCCCACACCTGGGTACCATGTTGGCCCCGAGGACACCCCACACCTGGGTACCATGTTGGCCCCGAGGACAACACACACCTGGGTACCATGTTGTCCCCTAGGACACCCCACACCTGGGTACCATGTTGGCCCCGAGGACACCCCACTCCTGGGTACCATGTTGGCCCCGAGGACAACACACACCTGGGTACCATGTTGGCCCCGAGGACAACACATACCTGGGTACCATGTTGGCCCCGAGGACAACACACACCTGGGTACCATGTTGGCCCCTAGGACACCCCACACCTGGGTTCCATGTTGGCCCCTAGGACACTCCACACCTGGGTACCATGTTGGCCCCGAGGACACCCCACACCTGGGTACCATGTTGGCCCTGAGGACACCCCACACCTGGGTACCATGTTAGCCCCTAGGACACCCCACACCTGGGTACCATGTTGGCCCCGAGGACACCCCACACCTGGGTACCATGTTGGCCCCGAGGACAACACACACCTGGGTACCATGTTGGCCCCGAGGACAACACACACCTGGGTACCATGTTGGCCCCGAGGACACCCCACACCTGGGTACCATGTTGGCCCCGAGGACACCCCACACCTGGGTACCATGTTGGCCCCGAGGACAACACACACCTGGGTACCCTGTTGGCCCCTAGGACACCCACACTTGGGTACCATGTTGGCCCCTAGGACACTCCACACCTGGGTACCATGTTGGCCCCGAGGACACCCCACACCTGGGTACCATGTTGGCCCTGAGGACACCCCACACCTGGGTACCATGTTGGCCCCTAGGACACCCCACACCTGGGTACCATGTTGGTCCCAAGGACACTCCACACCTGGGTACCATGTTGGCCCCGAGGACACCCCACACCTGGGTACCATGTTGGCCCCGAGGACAATACACACCTGGGTACCATGTTGTCCCCTAGGACACCCTACACCTGGGTACCATGTTGGCCCCGAGGACACCCCACACCTGGGTACCATGTTGGCCCCGAGGACACCCCACACCTGGGTACCATGTTGGCCCCGAGGACAACACACACCTGGGTACCATGTTGGCCCCGAGGACACCCCACACCTGGGTACCATGTTGGCCCCGAGGACAACACACACCTGGGTACCATGTTGGCCCCGAGGACAACACACACCTGGGTACCATGTTGGCCCCGAGGACACCCCACCCCTGGGTACCATGTTGGCCCCGAGGACACCCCACACCTGGGTACCATGTTGGCCCCGAGGACACCACACACCTGGGTACCATGTTGGCCCCTAGGACACCCCACACTTGGGTACCATGTTGGCCCCTAAGAAACCCCACACCTGGGTACCATGTGGCCCCTAGGACACTCCGCACCTGGGTACCATGTTGGCCCCTAGGACACCCCACACCTGGGTACCATGTGGCCCCTAGGACACTCCGCACCTGGGTACCATGTTGGCCCCTAGGACACCCCACACCTGGGTACCATGTTGGCCCCTAAGACACCCCCCACCTGGGTACCATGTTGGCCCCGAGGACACCCCACACCTGGGTACCATGTTGACCCCTAGGACACCCCACACCTGGGTACCATGTGGCCCCGAGGACGAAGATGCATGGCCAGGAGAAGAGGGAGCAGGTTGTAAGTCCACAGAAAGCCCTGATGCTTATTTGCCTGCGCTCACTCGCCATTGCTTAAAGTGAAGTTCTGCCCCTGGGTGGTCGGGGGCTGGAGACAGAAATAGAACTCAGTTACCAAAACTGAAGCTGCCCTCCTTGCCCTCCCGGCGTGGCCTGTGAGATGTGCATGGAACAACGTCTGGAAGGGTTCTTAACAAGCTGCTGCCAGTGGTGGCAGAGTTTAATTTCCTACACGGAACATGATCACTTTTGCAATAAAAATGCAAATCTAGAAAGGTATTTCAGAGTGTGCCATGTTCATTGTAGGCAATTTGGAAAATATGAAAAGTACATTTAAAAATGAAATCATCCAAATTCCTACCATGAAAGTAACTATTAATATTTTTATTTTAAAAAATTTTATATGTATATATGCATTTATATTCAAAGTACATATAGTCTTTTTTAAAAACCAGAATTATATTGGCCTTTGATATCTACTTCTTTCCTTTTAATGTTGTTAAGGAGCATTTGCCCATGCTGTTAAATATTCTTTGAAAACATACAGTGAAATGTACATGCTCTGTGAGGTATACACTGTATTTACATGTATGTGTATATATACATAACATCTATATATAGATGAGAAGAGGAGGGTCAGAGAGGTTAATTAACTTACCCAAGGACACCCAGCTAGCATACGGTACACCTGGGATTTGAACCTCTATCTTCCTGATCATTAAGACCCATCCTGCCAACGTTGGATGAATAAATGAATAAATGTTTCAGGTTGATTTAAGGTTCCCGACAAGTGTGGGTCCTTAGTAAATGGAATTCTCTGGGCTCCCCGCTCGCCTTCCTCGGGCAGGGTGGCTCAGTGCCCGCCTGTGGTGCCCCACCCACCCCGCCCTGCGACCTTTTCCTCAGGAGCTCTGCCACTCAGCTGTGCTTCCCAAGCTCCTCCTTCGGCCCCTCCGCCCTGGCTGCCCCCAGGTTTGGCTTCTCCCTCCAGCCTGGCTGGGCACCGGCTCCTTGCCTTTCCACCGCTGCTGGTGCCAGGGGCTGCCACGGGCCTGGCCCGCGAGTGCTGGGTCCAGGTCAAGGGAAGAACGGAACCTTGCAGGGAGGATCAGATGTAAGTAGTTCTGGCGGCCCGAGTCTCAGTGCCTTTAACTTTCACATGAGCAACCCAGCAAGTTACTGTGGAGCAGCCGCTGGGCTGCAGCTGGGAAATCCAGGGCCTGTAAAGTCAGGGACATCGTCTGGAGATGCGTGTCCAGAGCTGTCACCGGGCGTCATTGGAAACAGTGATGCTCCGTGCCTCGGAGGGAGGTCACTGCGTGTGCTGGCGCAGGCCTGCAGTCCCCAGGAGCTTGGGCGGGGGCGGGGGGCGGGGGGGGGGAGGTGCACGGGACCCTGTGCGGAGCTCCTGGCCCTTCACAAGGCCATTCCCGAGCTTGACCTCCGGAGAGAAGAGCCGAGCGGAGCAGGCGCCGCCCTTGCAGAGTCACTGGATGGAGGTTCTAAAACCCAGCAGATGACGTCAGTGAGGACGGAGGGCGAGAGGAGGCAATAGGGATTGGTAGGCACTGGGGCAACGACAAGGGGCATGTCCCTCAGTCTGCTACCCCAGCCAAGAGGTGGTGTGGTGGGCACAATAATGTCCCCCCATGACCCCCGTCTGGGTTCTCACCCCTGGAACCTGTGAATATCCATACCGGGTGGGGAAAAGCAGGGTTATAGTAGCGTTTATTCTTGTATTATTATTTATTAACTAGAGGCCCAATGCACGAAATTTGTGCAAGAGTAGTCCTTCCTTCCTCGGCTGCCGGCACCGGCTTCCCTCTGCCGCCCAGGACTTGGGCTTCCCCTGAAACCCGGCTTCGTCTGGAAGGTCGTCCGGAAGGACATCTTGTCTCGTTAGCATATTACACTTTATTATTATAGATTATTATATTGCTTTCCATACGAGCAACTGTAAACCCACCCCCCGTATGTGTGAGGCTACATGGCAAAGGAGGATTAGGTTGCAGATGGGAAGGAGCTTGCTAACAGCAGACCTGCAATAGGTCGGTTCCTGGGCTATCCAGGTGCCCGTGTAACCACAGCTCCTCCCCGTGGAGGAGGGAGCAGAGGAGGGAGTCCCGGCCGGCCGCTGCGGCCGCTGGAGAAAGGTGCGGAGAAGCGCCAGGCTGCTGACTGGGAGACACAGGAGGCCCGCAAGCCGCGAGCCGAGGCCTGAGAGCAGCTGGTGGAAGGGCCGGGACCCGGGCCTGGCCTCAGGGCCCCCAGAGAGGGGCAGCCTGCGCCACCTGATGGCAGTGGCGTGACGCCTGTGTCAGACTCCTCACAGAGCTCCGGAGAAGGAGCCTGCGCTGTGTGGGCCTCTGATGGGCAGTCTGTGGCCGCACAGGCAGAGAAGGAGCGCAGGCGGTCTCCTCCAGGAACCGTAAGCACACAACCGCGGTCTGCGGCCCAGGCCCAGCAAGGCCTCCCTGGGGGTGGGGAGGCGTGGGGTTGGCTCAGCTGGATGGCGGGATCGCGGCACCGAGCCATTCAGGTGAGCTGGCAGGAGCTGCTTCTACAGGCCGCTTCCCAGGGCACTGGGGCTGAGCATGACCCATCTCTGGAGGCTGCCTCAGGGCACAGCACGGTGAGGCCCATTTCCTGGGGCCCTTAGAAACCGTCACAGTCCGTTTTTTGTTGATTTCAGAGAGGAAGGGAGAGGGAGAGAGAGAGAAACATCAGTGATGAGAGGGAATCATTAATTGGCTGCCTCCTGCACACCCCACACTGGGGATTGAGCCCACAACTCGGGCATGTGCCCTGGACCAGAATCGAACCCAGGATCCTTCAGTCTGCAGGCTGACTATCCGCTGAGCAACCGGCTAAAGCCACAGTCCATCTTTAAATAGCCAGTCTTCTGCAGATTTGAACAACTATGCTAAATTTACTTGATTAATATTTTGAGAAAATTAATTTTAAAAAGGGATTATACGTATCAGTAGCAGATTTCTGAGTGACTTGTTTAGGTTCGATGTGAGAGACTTTTTATCGCTGGCATTTGCGCCTTTTCATCTGTCAGAGCTCGGAGCCCAGGTGAGTGGCTGTCCTCGGCCCGCGCGGTGCACGCGGACTCGGGCTCTGGCGGTGCCTGGCTGCGGCTGCAGCGAAGCCTCCCGGGCCCTGAGCGGTAGCTGCCGGTCCTGAGGGACCTCCTGGCTGTGTGGGAGCAGGCGTATCCCCATGAGTCGGAGCCGCGTTCTTCTCATCTGTGTCGTCGGCAGAGGGTGGGACTCCCCCGAGGGCCGCTGCAAGCGTCCGGGAGCTAAGCCGCCTACACTCTGCGCACACCACCGAGCACAGATGCTAACTGCTCAAATAAAAATCACACTTGCTCTCGCTGATACTCTATGAAAAATGGGAGACTGCTTTTTTGAGGGTCAGGGCAAAAGTAGAGGGTGGAACTCAGGGCCGCGTGGGCATCAGGCGTGGGCAATCCAGTGGGGTCCCCGGTGTGACGAACGCTCGCCCCCAGGACGCTACTAGAGAAAAATCTGTCCAGATGTTTCTTCCTTATCCCAGCGGGGTTTCCTGAAGAACGGGCCAGGGAGCCGGTGTTTCCCAGCCCGTTTTGTCTGGCTAGCGCTTTGGAGTCATGGGGACGGAATAAACTCTGCGGGTTAAACTCACAGGCGTGTCACACGGAGACCGCGCAGCGAAGGGGTCGGACAGGAGGACCCCGGTGTCAGGGCACCCCGCTGCCTCCTCTGTGTGAACACCCACAGGGAGAAAGTCTTCATGGGACAGCGTCGCCTCTGGGCCAAGTGTCACACTACGCCAGGGCTTCTAGCCTGGGAACTGCGGGCACAGGCCAGATGCCTCTCTGGGCGCACTGCCCGTGCGGGAGGATGCCCGCAGCGCGCCTGGCTTCGGCCCCTGCCTGCCAGTAGCTCCCCACACCCGGGGTTTGACAGCCCGTCTCCTCATGTTCCCAACTCTTTCCTGGGGGCACAGACTGCCTCGGTTGAGAACCACTGCACTAGGCACAGGGTTACAGAAACGAATCAAGTCAGCCTTTGCCATCGAAAGTCTCGCAATTCAGAGGGGGCCCCGAGCACTGGCGTGATGGCACCAGGCTGAACCCACGCGGCCGCAGGGTGGCGCAGTCTTCACCGCGTGGCTTTCCTGGGCACGGAGACAGGCTTTTCCTGTGCGCACAGGGCAGTGTTCGAACATCAGTCTTGGTTTCCTGATGCCCATGGGGCTGAGCGCACTGCTCCTTGCCCTCAGCAAGTGGCCCCAGACCACCTTCTGCGTCAGAGCAGGCCGTGCGCACTGCTTGCTGCTCCAGGGCTGTCTCTGGCTCAAGGCCCCGCCCCCGGACCGGGTGGGTCAGGAGGCCGGCGGAGCCTGAGCGGGGTTTGGCAGCTGCCTTGGCAGCCCCGGCAGGGCAGCCCCACGTGCAGGGCTGAGAGTCACCGGTGGGGCGTGAGGTTGGGCCCAGGGGGCTCCCCGCAGCTCTGGCAGCCAGCGCTCCAGGGCTCGGCTGGTTCACAGCAGCAGACTCAGGGAATGACCACATCAGAAAAGCCACGCATTGTTTTAATTTATAAACATCTCCGCTGACTGAAAAACCATGTGAATTAAAACTAGCTTTTTAAACTGGCTTTAAACTTAGTACCAGAAGAGATTTCATTAATGTCATTTTAAAACACTGTCTTTTAATGAAATGTTTTTAATTGAACATCAACATATTGAACATCAGCTTTTCCTCTCAGACCAGAGTCCAGGTTTTGCTGGTGGACCCTGTGAGCTGGTGTTCGTAGAACCAGCGGTCCTCAGCTCAGACTCAGGCCTGGGCCCACGGCCCATTCCGCCATGTCGGCTCCCCTGGCCCAGGGCAGCTCGCTTCCACTGACCGGCCTCCGGGGTGTCTGCATGTGCCCAGCGCACGCCTGGAAGGTGGGAGGCAGGTGCCAGAGAACAGCTCTGAGGAATGTGTGTAAGGAGAGAAGCGATGCCTTTGGCTCATCCGCCAGTCTGTCCACCGCCAGGCGGGGTGGAGGGCTGAGGTGTGAACATTTCCAAATGTGCCCTGGGGAGCAGAGGCCGTGGGTTCAGAGGCCCCAGGGAAGGATGCCTGCTCTCCCTTCCGCTGTGTGAGGATGTGCAGGTCGTGGTCAAGACAGGCCCAGGCAGACACGTGATGGGCTCTGAGTATCATGGGGGCCACGTCAGCCAGGCAGCACCCCAGCCAGGAAGCCAACCACCAGCCCCGCCAGTGAGACGGGCACATGGGTGAAGGGCCAGCCCAGCCCAGCTGGGTCGGAGGAGCATGCTCAGTGCCAGCCTCCAGACACTAGGCCACGGAGAGCTGCCAGCAGGAGAAGGAGCAGGGCCGGGGAGGGGACCCAGAGGCTCCGCGCCCCCGAAGGGACGCCTGCAGGCGCACCGGAGATGTTGCGGGTTCCTCAGACCACCCCAGGAAAGCCAGTGTCACAACAAAGTGAGCCATGAAGTTTTGCTGGTGGAGGGTCTTTTTTATTTTATTTTATTTTATAAAAACACAACACCGGTTCTGGGTGTTTACCCAAAGAAATGAAAAACATGAATTAAAAAAGAGATACGTAGCCCTAGGTTCATTATTTGCAATAGCCAAGATATGGAAGCAACCTAAGGGTCCCTGGATAGACAAATGGACACAAGACGCGGGGGGTTGGGATGAGGGCATGCGACAGGGGGTGGAGGAGGCTGGGGGAAGGTCCATGGGGAAAAAAAAGGAGATATATGTACTACTATATGTAATAGTTTAAACAATAAAAAATTAAAAAAAAAAAAAAACAATTAAAGAGAAAAAAAAGAGAATATATACAATGGGATATTGTTTGGCAAAAAAAAAAAAAAAAGAATGAAATCTTATCACTTGGGACAACGTGGGTGGACCTAGAGGGCATTATGCTAATGAAGTAGGTCAGCCTGCTCAGCTGCTGCCCATGTGCTGTATTGTGTCGCAGTATTGACAACTGGAAGTCCAGCTATAGAAAGCTATATAGTGATAAGTTAATTAAAGTAAAGTTACAATGTTACCAGCCAAGTGACCAAGGGCAAAGGGACCTTTATACCAGAAAACATAGGCTAAGGGCAGCTCCTAACACTGACCTCAGTTCTGAGCTTCCTGGTAGGCAAGGCAACAAGAGAGCCTGATGGAGCATGGCCCTCGCCGTGGGGCACACCAGGCCCGGGAGGGAGGCTTCCGGCCCCTATTTTATTATCTTTTTAGTTTAGTGCTTTGGGAGACATTTGTCACGAGAGTCTCTAGATAAGGGGCATAGAACAACATCATGGATAGTGTCTTTGCTGCGGTTTTACAAACAATGCACATGTGACTCACACGGCGCTGCTATAGCAGCCCACAGCATGAACTGGAAGGATACAGTCAGGTGTTCCTTAGGCTGCCCTGCTGGCTCGCTTCTTCTTAAGTTGTAAGATGCAGCTCCAGCGTTGTCTGTTCCAAGAAACCGTCCCTGACTCTCCAGGGAGTCCGTGCCCTAATGCCCTGTGCACCAGCCACCGAGCCCGCCTCTTCCCACCTGGCCTGTCTGCCTTTAGAGCTGAGACCCTGAAGGGTGGGCGTGGCCTCAGGTGTGTCTGTGTTCCCGGCTTACACAGTGGCTTTGGCACATAGTAGGCATTTTATTTGTGGATATTTATCAGGCCTGCCAAAACTCAGGGCAGTTCTTGGCATAGGACAGGCAGCATACCGAGCGGGGAGGCTGTGGCTTTGGGACCGGTCGCTGGGTTCAAGCGTGGGCCCCTAGCTCTGTCTAGCCCTGCCACCCGACACGCTGAAGACTCTGCCGCGTTCCTCGTCTGGGCTGTGGGCTGTAACAGTAACTGCTGCAGCGGGCTGCGGGAGCGGGCCCATATCTGGAAGGCTGTCAGCTCAGTCCGGTGCGTGGACACTGCTGTGTGTGGAGCTGGCCGTGATGGCGGAGTCTTTGATGTCCCAGGCTGGTGGGCAGATGGGCTGAGCTGTGGTCCATGCTGGGCTTGGTGCTCAGCCGCTGCTGGTCACCCAGAAGCAGCCCCTGCGCCAGGCTCTCGGGCACGAGGGACCGTCCGGCCGCCTCTGCCCAGGACAAGCACGTGCGTCCTCTCTGCCCTCCGTCCCGCCACACAGGAAGGACCCTCGCGATTTCCAGGTCGGAGCTCTGTCCCTGAGGCTTTCCAGGCTTCTTCAGTGGCTTCACCCTGCCTCAGTTTCCCTTGGGAGGCAGTTGAGGGGATTTTGACCATCAGCAAACTTGGAATCCTTTCGGGGCTGTTCCTATTTCCTGTGTGAGCTGGGGTGGGAATATGACATCGCCCGCCTGGACTGTCTCTTATCTAAAAGGGATGATGTACGCCTGATGGGCTGGCTGTTGGGGACTCGGTGCGCTCCCCTGCAGGGGCGCTGGCTGGCCAGGCTCGGGAGCAGCGCTCAGTCAGATGTGCTGGCTCCGGGCTGCGAGGAACTCCCTCCCGGCTGTTTCTCCGACAGGAGCTCACGTTCGAATTCCTCTTTGGAAAAGTTCGGAGGCTATAAAATTCCAAGCAGCTTCATCCCCGTGGGCAGGAACCACACTCCACACCTGGTCCTGGACTTCAGGAGCCTCCAGCCCAGCCCTGGTCCCCGGCCGTCCCCAGGCCTCCCTGTGGGGAGGCAGCCTGCCCATCCCAGGCCTGGCCCCAGCCCCAGCCCCAGCCGCCAGGCCCAGACGCGCCTCGCTGCCCAGTTCCCACTGCCTGCATCCTTGACTTTAAAAGGCATGCAGGCATTTCACAAGAAAGATCAGGAAAAAATTAAGTGCTTCTCATCATACCGGTGCCGGCGGCGTCCGGCTCGGAGTGCTGCAGCCGTGTGGTGGGCATTGGCAGGCGACCGGCCTGCTCACTCGCTGTTGAGGGCAGAGGGACGTGTTTTGCCTTCACGGTTTTGCTCGTCCTCACTCTTCCCACCTAGGATTTTAATGACCTTTTTCCTCTAAGTTCACTCAAACCACCTCCCCTCCAGCCAGCCCCTCCAGGGGCCCTTCCCGTCTCCCAGCCGCTCTCACTCCTGTCAGAGGCCCCTCTGGATGCCTCGTCCGTCAGGACAAACCCCACTGCTCCCCACAGAACCCAGTCTCACCCCGGGGCCCCCTGGCTGTGCTCACGCCTCAGTGAGGAGCCCGCGGTGGGGACGGATGGGGAGGGAGCCCAGGCCCCGTGTTCTGTAGATTCTTAAGCCCTGCATCCTTCCAGAGGGCGCGCTGGTCAGAGTGAGCCGGTGTGTTTGAACTATTGCTTTGAACCGGCCCCATGCACCTCCGAGGATGCCATGCCGATTGAGGCCACTGCGGATGCTCCTCTCTGGCGTGTGGCCTGGGGAATGCCCGTTTCAGGGGCTGTGGGTGAGGCTGTAGGGAAGCGTCTGGCACCTTACCCTCTGGTGACGCACGGTGCCGCGGCCAGCGTGCGCTGTGGCCTTGATCACGGATTCTCTGTGAAGTCCTGCCTGTTCGGTTGCTTGATCTCCTGAAGAACATGCGGCCCAAACAGCCTCAGGGGCTGCAGCTTAGAACAGGGAGCCCCTCCCTCCCCCTCAAGCCCAGCAGCCGCCCTCCCACAGTGAGGAAGATAAATTGTTTAAGAAGTGCCGGAGTTTGGGTCTCAGCTCGCTTTCAGGCTCGGTGCAGACAAATAATGCTCCTCTCGTTTCTAGTTTTGCCTCTGACTTGCCTTTTCCCATCAGCCCTGGCACGAGTCACGAGCGCCCCGCCATGCCCTCCAGGGCCCTGGTACCAGTCAGTATGCTCAGTTGCAACAACAAAATCCTGCTCAGTTGGTTTGAGCACAAGGAAATTTATTGACTTCTGATTGATTGGCTTCTGATTGATTGACTTCTGATTGATTAGACAATTCCGATGGGTTGCCTGCGTTTTTCCTCTTCACCCTAAACTACTCTAAATGACAGTAAAGTGTTATAAACCCACAAGGTCAGAGTCCTGGGAGGAGACGCAGCGGGTGAGCTGGGGCTGGGCTTTGAGAAATAGCAAGTGGGTGTAGGAGGAGCGATCGCTCAGCAGGGCGAGGAGGTTTCACCGCGGTGCCTGATGACAGCAGGCCGTCGGGAAGAGCCGGCTCTGCCTGCTCGGAGAGCCCCGGGGTGGGATGAGGCTGGGCAGGAGCCAGGAGGAACTAGGCAGAGATGTGCGTGTGGGGAGCGGGACTTTGCTTCCTCTTCCTGTCCTGCTCCCCGAGGGCCACAGCTGGAGTCCACCCTCGGGCAGGACATGAGGAATGTTCTCTGAGGGTCTAACAGCTCTGGGGAAAGAGCTCCCAGGGCTGATGCTGTGGAGGAGAGGGGGCCTTCCTCACACAGGCCAGGGTGCCAGCCCACCCCCCACAGGCCACCCGTGCGCCCAGCAGCTTTTGAACACCTCACTTTGTTGTTAACCCTCACCCAAGGTTATTTTTTTCCAGTGATTTCTAATTTTAGAGAGAGAGTGGAAGGGAGGGATGGAGGGAAGAGAGACAGAGAGAAACATCGATGTGAGAAAAACACATTGATTGGTTGCCACCTGCATGTGCCTGGACCAGGGCGGGGCATCAAACATGCAACCCAGGTACGTGCCCTTGACTGGGAATCGAATCTGTGACCCTTGGGTACCTGGGCCAACACTCTAACCACTGAGCAATGCTGGCCAGGGTCTCACTTTAAACATGAAAGGATGCTCAATGGGTTGGTATAAATTTTTCTTTCTTTTCCACGTCCAGCGTGGCTAGAGAGCAGTCCAGTTTCTGAGAAGGGGCGGCTGGGGATTGAGAAAATGAAAGAAAGAGACAGACACAGAGATAGAAGGAAAAGGCTGGGTGGGACAGCTGTCCTCTGATGGAGAGACAGAGACCCAGAGCAGATACAGTGCATTTATTTTATACAGAAAAAAAACAGGAAGTTTTACTAAAGCCCAAAACAAGGGAGATTATATGCATTCTTGTGGCTTCTTTGTAATTGTCACTTCTGGATGGGCCCGGATAATCATGTTTGTTCCTGGTGCTTGACTGGATTTAGATAATGAAACCCACCCGCTGGCACCAGAGCTAAAGGTCAGGCTGACAACACACCTGCCTCTGGCAAGGTGTGTTTCCAGGATGTGGCTTTGCCAATGCCACTGGATTCAGCTGACAATAATGTAAGAAATGCTCATGTGCTTTCCCAGGCACTCTCTACAGGTTAGAGTGTCAACCTGTACACCGATAGGTTGCAGGTTTGATTCCTGGTCAGGGCACATACCTAGGTTGTGGGTTAAGTCACAAGTTGGGGCATGTCCTCTCTCACATCAATGTCTGTCTGTCTGTCTGTCTGTCTGTCTCTCTCTTTCTCCCTTCCTCCCTCTCTAAATCAATAATGATGTATTCTCAGGTGAGGGTTAAAAATAAGTAAATAAATAAATATGAAAGGAAAACTAAGGATTATTACGCATTTGAGGGAACTCTCAGGAAAGAGAGAGTGCAAAACAAATATAAAACAGGAGTCAAGGTCTGTTTAGGGAACAGAAGAAAACATCAAGGCCTATCACTGCTCACCTTACAGGAGATTTAAAAATTGCATCCTGAAGGCACGAGCAGGATGATAGGAAAAAGAACAGAGAGCACAAACAGCAACAGAATATAAAAAGCAGTAACTGAAAAGTAAAAAAATCCAACTGAAGTATTAGAAAATAAAGTTGAGAAAAGTAAAACAAATAGTAAAGAGGTATAAAATGGGAAAGTTGATAAAAACGAATGGCCAATCCAGGGTGCTCAATATTCTTCTAATCACTTCTAGAGAGAGAACAGAACAAAAATGGAGAAAAGGCAAATATCAAAGAAATAAACAACAAAATAACTTGGAACCAAAGGACATGTGTCTCCAGACTAAAACATCCTACTAATCACTTAGCTCTTCGCCAAAATAAATGAAAAGAACTCCCAGTCAAGGCACTTCAATGCCAAGTTTCAGAGCAGCGGGGAGGGGAGAGGAAGAAGAGGAGGGAGAGGGCCCGGGAGGAGGAGGCAGGGCAGGTGAAACACTAGGACTGGCCATCAGAATGGCGTTAGGGAGTAAGCGCACACTGGGTGCGGGGAGGTGCTGGAGGAACAGGACTCCTGTGGAAGCGTTAGTACACCCTGTCTGGACTGAGTGGAACCGAATTAAAGCAATTCACACGTGCAGAGGCTCAGAAATCTGCACACCGTACCCCTTTTCTTAGGATGGGCTTCAGAAAAATAAAACAAACAGAAAATGACTAAAGTAGACAGCGACAGGCCCAGGGACTCCAGGCGGCAGAGCAGAAGGGAGGGTCCGGGCACCGGCCCTGCCCGGAGTGGGGGGCTGTGAGGAGCGGCCCAGGGTTAAGGAAACAGACTGTTTTATGTGGCTGAGCATTTGGACAAATACATGATGGAACTGGTGTAAGTAAATACAGGTCAACACAAGAAAAGAGGTTATATAAGCAAGAAAATAACAAACCATTGTCTACTAGTTGGCTTAGTGTTTTCATAATAAATCAACACATGATACAATTTAAAAATTGTGTTACGCGTAAGTTGGGAATATTGTGAAGGGAAATGAAAGGATGAGTGCTTGTCTGAGAGATTTAGATCCTCATTACCATCCCAGAAAGATAATTGATGATGCCGATGTCTACAATTGATCAAGCAAGGCCAGCGCGTGAACATGTGGTTGGGAGGTAACCTGGAGGAAACAGCTGGCAGCGCTGCAAGTGCGCTCGGTGGAGGCGGCCGGCCGAGGACTGCCCTTCTCGGCAGCTGCCCTGTAATACCACTTGGTTTGCAGCTACGATTTAGTTTAAAGGAACAGGTCTGTAAACTATGGTTTATGATTGTCAAATTACTCTGTTTGTTCTCCCTTAAACATGGATTGTTCTCATTCATCACATGGGTCTTGCCAGTGTTTGATATTCAGATTTGAAAACAAATATTATTTGTTCTGTTGCTTGTAAAAAGTTTTGAAACATAGTTGATAAGAAATAAAAAGAACTTACTCAAGTAATATTGGGCAACTCACAGAGGTGGGTGGGAGCTGGAGAAGAGGATAGGGGACAAGGGCAGGTTACGCCCAGGCAGAGCCGGGGTAAGACACCATCATCAGCCGCCCAGCCGCCCTGGCCGCTGGAACCGCCTGCAGAGATCTGTGCTCACTCTCTCTGGAGTCGGGGAAGCCCCTGTGCCCAGCTGGGTCCTGTGCTGCTCCTTACATCGGCCAAATGCAGGGTCTCCACCAATCAAGGACCTTCTGGCAAGGGGTGGCCAAAACCCGACGCTGCCCTCACTGCCAGGTGGGACGCCCTCCCTCTGTCCAAACCAGCGGGTTCGCCTCACATAGAGACCAAGCATCAGTCTTGTCTCAGGATGGAGTCCGTGAACCCAGAGGGGTTCGATGAGACAGAGGACGCGAGGACTAGGCCCCAGGCTCCGTCACACGCAGCATCCCCTGGGCCTATCCGTGGGGCTGCCCTGGCAGCGCCCTCAGTACATCCGAAGCGAAGAGGAAAGCGCTGCCAGGCAGGGAGAGGCTCCAGCGCGTCTGAGCAGGTGCCGGTGCCGGGGCAGACTCCACACGCGGGCTACAAGGGAAATGTCCGCTTCCCAATGGGCTTGGAAACCTGTGAGCCATCCAGGTCAGGAGGGAAGGAGGGGTGCACGTGTGCATGTGTGCGTGCGTGTGTGTGTGTGTGTGTGTGTGTGTGTGTGTAACTAATAATGTAAAAAGCTTGCCGGTTGAAAGCGAGCAGCGGGCGTGCTGTGTGTGTGTGTGTGTGTGTTTGCGTGCGTGCGTGTGTGTGTGTGTGTGTGTGTGTGTAACTAATAATGTAAAAAGCTTGCCGGTTGAAAGCGAGCAGCGGGCGTGCTGTGTGTGTGTGTGTGTGTGTGTGTGTGTGTGTGTGTGTAACTAATAATGTAAAAAGCTTGCCGGTTGAAAGCGAGCAGCGGGCGTGCTGTGTCCCTGGCTGTGAGAGTGGCCTGCAGCAGGAGCAGAAATGGTGGAGAGGTGGGTGAAGCAGGCTGTCCTGCGGTCCCGCCGGGCTCCCCGCCTTCCAGGACTGGTCCTACTTGTGTGCGTCTGTGGGGCAAGGCATGATGGGCCTCCGGGCTGACTTGATGCCGTGAAATCTGCCCTTTGCTGTGTGCACCTTCACCTTTGACCTCAGGTCAGCCCTTGCTTTATCCCTACTTCTTCCCATGATGACTCCTCTCTCCCAAACTTTGAAGACTTTTCCCTCCAACTTCCTGCTGCTGCACGGGAGGTTGCGCTGGAACCCCTGGTCTCCCTCACCTGGCCCGGCCCACCTGAGCCTTGGGCACCGCCGCCGCCGTCCTGCCGGAGTCCTCTCCTCCACCCTCACCAGGCTCACCCACGGCCACTTCCCACCACGGTCCTTTCCACACATTCCAGACTCCCCCCTCCCGCCCTGTGACTCCCTTCCCTGGACCTCCTCACCACCTTCTGACCATCGAGACTGCCTGCCAGTTGGTTTCCTAAAGTCCGCTCGCGAGATTCTCCTCCAGTGGCCAATCTGCGCGCGTGGGTCCCAGGTCCGACCGTGCACTGCCCTCCGAACCTCCTCCGGGCCGAGGCCCGGCCGTGCAGCCCCCCCCTGCTGCGTGAGAGCTCAGTGTCCTGGAGACCTCAGCGTGCTCCTTGACAGACACTATGGGGCGGGGGGGGGGGGGGGGGGGGGAGGGCGGCGGCTGGGGGGGGGGGGCTTTGTGCCTGCCGGCTTCCTGCTGGGCCAGGGGACCGCCGCTCTCCCTGAGCCGTGTGACCGGCTTCCCTCCCCAGGCCTGGAAGCCCAGGGGGTGTGCCGAGGCGGGAAGCTCAGGGTCCAGGTGGGCGCTGCGGGCCTGCTTGAGGCCTGTCTCCTCCGCTTGTAGGTGGTGGCGCCTCGCTGGGTCCCGTGTTCTCTGGGGACACGTCTGGTGTCTCGCGGGCTTGGAAGGACAGTCGCCGTGGAGTAAGCCCACCGATGGCCTCATTTGAACGTAGTCGCTGCTTTAAAAACCCTGTCTCCAGTACAGTCACGTTTGAGGGGTCGGGTGGGACCGCACCCTCAGCATGGGAGGGCCGCAGGTCAGCCAGCTGTGTCCCCGGACGCCTCCCGAGGGCCCTGTGCTTCCGCGGGCGGTTGCAACGCCTGCACCTCGCACGTTTCGCCCATAGTTGGCTTCTGCTTTAAGAACAGGGACCTGTTGGCACCCCCGCCTCTTCTGTCCCATGGAACACAGCCCGGAGCTCCGGGCACGGGGAGAAGGCACGCCGCTGCTCAGCGCCGGCCCCTTGGGCCGGGGTACTTCGGGGCGTCACTCACCCTCAGCTGCTGAGCCTCCCTCTGGGTCTGAGCCCGGCGTGGCCGGTGGGGGGTTGCCGCGCATGAGCACTAACCTCCCGCCCGTGGGCACTGGGCCGGGCAGTGCCGCGTCTGCCTCAACACCAGCGGGCGCGGCGAGGCTCGCACCGCGAGAGAACCCGCTGGAAGAGTGGGTGGTCTCAGGCAGCCCCCGCAAGCCCGGCACTAATGGGAACGTGCCCTACCCCTGGGCCACCGCCAGCCCCTCCCAGAGAGCGGTCACGAAGCACCCAGCCTGCGCCCAGTGGGTGCCAGGAGGCCGAGACTCCATGAGCCTCCTCCTTGGGGGTCTGGTGGGCGGGTGGCGAGCAGGCTCTGGGGCGAGCTGGTGGAGAGTTGTTCCACTGCTCTGTCCGCTCCAGGCGCGGCCTGGAGCCCCTGCTCCCAGTTCTCGCCCAGCACCCTGTTCCGCGGGCGGGCGCCCGGGCCGGGGTGGCAGGTGGGCCACACCCCGGAGACAAAGCGTACGTGTATTTGGGTTCTGCTTCTGCCCCTCCTGGAGGCTGGATTTGGGGTGACATGGCTTTGCTCTTGGGCCCAAAGGGCTTCGGGCAAAAACTGAGCTGCTGGCCAGGTCAGCTCCGGGCCCCACTGCACAGGGCTTTGAACTTGGGGAGAAGCCATCTCAAAGGCTATGAGGCAGTTTATACTGTGGATGCCAAAGAAAATAGATTCTTCCTCTCTCTACTCTCTCCAATGAGTTTGCAACATTTTCCCTCCTTATTGTCCAAGACCTCAGCGCCCAGCGTGGCCTCTCAGTCATACCCAGCGGGCCAGCGTCTTCTCAGCCCCCTTGGCGGGCGCACTGGCGCGTGGGCCCCGCCGCCTGAGGGCTCAGCGTGCTGCCCGCTGGCACTGACTGGCTGGCAGTGGCGGGCAGGTCTCCGGTCTGCAGGCTCTGGTCAGTGGCTGCTGTGAGGATGAGTGGGCGTCGCGTGTGGAGGGCTGAGCTCGGGGTCTGGGCTGGACCTGCGAGGGCGGGCGATGGGCCTGCGGAGCCAGCCCTCACCCAGCCTTCCCGCCAGCACCTCCCCTGGCCTCCCGGAGGCGGGCTCAGATGCTCCTCAGCAAAGGGCCTTGTGGGCATTCCCCAGAGGCGGGTAGGGAGTCCGCAGCTTAACCCTGCACCCCGTCCGCAGGGGCCTCGTGTGGCTGGGAATGGGAGCCTTGTCTCCAGCACCCTCAAGCGACCACCTCCCACCGGCAGATGCAGTGCTCAGAGGGCCGTGCTTCCTGCCGCCCGGGTGCGGGTCTGGGCTTCCCGGGAGCTCAGCCGGGCACTGGGTGAGGTGGGAGCCGTAACTCACACGTGGTCAGGGGCCGGCTCCCGGGAAAGGCCTGGCAGACAGTCTGGAAGACCCACAGGGAGTCCAAGGTGCCTCACGCCGGAGGATGATGTCCCCGAAGCAGGAGCCACGGGATCCGGGGGGAGGCGGAGGGGGGGCGTTGGGCAGTTTTCCTGTGAGAGCAACGCCCCGAGAGGTGCTGGAGGGAAGGCCAAGTGAGCAGCAGAGGCTGGACTAGAATCGCGGGTTCTTTTCCCAAGCAGGCAGGCCCTGAGCCCCGAGGGCCTGAGATGGCTCCGTGACAACCAGTTTCCTCGTGGTTCTGGCATATTCTGATGCTCAGGCCCCGTGATGGTTGCTTTTCTGATTTCCTTGTGAATGGGCTTCTCACATCCACCACAGCCTCATCCAGCCCCGCCCCTGCCTTGCAAATGGGGGTGGGGATGAGGGTTGCATTCCCTTCTCATGCGGCACGGAGGCTGACGTGGCACGGAGGCTGATGCTGCATGGAGGCTGATGCGGCACAGAAGCTGACGTGGCATGGAGGCTGATGCTGCATGGAGGCTGATGCTGCATGGAGGCTGATGCTGCATGGAGGCTGACACTGCAAGGAGGCTGACACTGTATGGAGGCTGATGCTAGAGGCTGATGTTGCACGGAGGCTGAGGCTGCACAGAGGCTGATTTACATGGAGGCTGATGTTACATGGAGGCTGATGTTGCACGGAGGCTGATGCTGCATGGAGGCTGATGCTGCATGGAGGCTGATGTTGCATAGAGGCTGATGCTGCATGGAGGCTGATGTTGCATGGAGGCTGACACTGTATGGAGGCTGATTTACATGGAGGCTGATGTTGCACAGAGGCTGAGGCTGCACAGAGGCTGACGCTGCACGGAGGCTGACACTGTATGGAGGCTGATGTTGCATAGAGGCTGATGCTGCACGGAGGCTGATTTACATGGAGGCTGATGTTGCATGGAGGCTGAGGCTGCACAGAGGCTGACGCTGCACGGAGGCTGATGTTGCATGGAGGCTGACACTGTATGGAGGCTGATGTTGCATAGAGGCTGATGCTGCATGGAGGCTGATGTTGCATAGAGGCTGATGCTGCACGGAGGCTGATTTACATGGAGGCTGACGCTGCATGGAGGCTGACCTGCATGGAGGCTGACCTGCATGGAGGCTGATGTTGCATGGAGGCTGACACTGTATGGAGGCTGATGTTGCATAGAGGCTGATGCTGCATGGAGGCTGATGTTGCATAGAGGCTGATGCTGCATGGAGGCTAATTTACATGGAGGCTGATGTTGCATGGAGGCTGAGGCTGCACAGAGGCTGACGCTGCACGGAGGCTGATGTTGCATGGAGGCTGACACTGTATGGAGGCTGATGTTGCATAGAGGCTGATGTTGCATGGAGGCTGAGGCTGCATGGAGGCTGATGTTGCATGGAGGCTGATGTTGCATAGAGGCTGATGCTGCATGGAGGCTGATGTTGCATGGAGGCTGACACTGTATGGAGGCTGATGCTGCATGGAGGCTGATGCTGCATGGAGGCTGATGCTGCATGGAGGCTGATGTTGCATGGAGGCTGATGCTGCATGGAGGCTGATGCTGCATGGAGGCTGATGTTGCATAGAGGCTGATGCTGCATGGAGGCTGATGTTGCATGGAGGCTGATGCTGCATGGAGGCTGATGCTGCATGGAGGCTGATGTTGCATGGAGGCTGATGTTGCATGGAGGCTGATGTTGCATGGAGGCTGATGTTGCATGGAGGCAGGCCTTCCTAAAAGGCATGTTGTTGCAAAGGAGCAGCAGGTCTTAGACTTACTCCATGTCTGTCACTGGGAAATGCAGGCCCTGGCTTCTGGTCTGAAGGGTTAGAGTTGGGCTTAAACACATGCTAATTGTCCACAAGCTTTCATTAGCTCATGCTCCTGGATACGGTGCCTAGATAAGCTGCCAGCAATGAACACAAATAGTTGGGCCTTTGCACGTTGTAAAATAAATGCTCAGCAAGTGGAGGCTGCCAGCCCTGCCCTTGTTCCCCTGCCTCCCCAGCTCTGGGAGCTGCCGCGGACCAGACCTGAGGTTACAATGTGGACCAGGGGGGACCAGGGGGGGACTAGGGGTGGACCAGGGGTGGACCAGGGGTGGACCAGGGGTGGACCAGGGGTGGACCAGGGGTGGATCAGGGGTGGACCAGGGGTGGACCAGGGGTGGACTAGGGGTGGACTAGGGGGGACTAGGGGTGGACTAGGGGTGGACCAGGGGTGGACTAGGGGGGACTAGGGTGGACCAGGGGTGGACTAGGGGGGACTAGGGGGGACTAGGGGTGGACCAGGGGTGGACCAGGGGGGGACTAGGGGTGGACTAGGGGGGACTAGGGGTGGACTAGGGTGGACCAGGGGGGACTAGGGGGGACTAGGGGTGGACTAGGGGTGGACTAGGGGTGGACTAGGGTGGACTAGGGGTGGACTAGGGGTGGACCAGGGGGGGACTAGGGGTGGACTAGGGGGGACTAGGGGTGGACCAGGGGTGGACTAGGGGTGGACTAGGGGGGACTAGGGGTGGACTAGGGGTGGACCAGGGGGGGACTAGGGGTGGACTAGGGGGGACTAGGGGTGGACTAGGGTGGACCAGGGGTGGACTAGGGGGGACTAGGGGTGGACTAGGGTGGACCAGGGGTGGACCAGGGGTGGACTAGGGGGGACTAGGGGTGGACCAGGGGTGGACCAGGGGGGGACTAGGGGTGGACTAGGGGGGACTAGGGGTGGACTAGGGGTGGACCAGGGGTGGACTAGGGGGGACTAGGGGTGGACTAGGGGTGGACTAGGGGTGGACCAGGGGTGGACTAGGGGTGGATCAGGGGTGGACTAGGGGTGGACTAGGGGTGGATTAGGGGTGGACCAGGGGTGGACTAGGGGTGCACCAGGGGTGGACCAGGGATGGACTAGGGGTGACACCACCAGGACTAGGTGCTTGACTGACCCCTGTTAAGGCCTCTGAATACCGTATTTTCCGGCATATAAGACGACCCCCAACTTTTCCAGTTAAAATATAGAGTTTGGGATATACTCGCCGTATAAGACTACCCCTCTTCCAACGCACACCAAATAAAAATTAAAAAAACATCAGATTTGATTTCAATATGGTAATTTTAATTCAAATGCTTATGACCTGCAGGTACTTAGCAGGAAAACTGTCACTTATAAACATAAGGCTGTTTGTCATCAAACATGTAAACATAAAACAGTGCAAGTGGATTAAACTTTTCCTAATTCACTCTAAAGCTGAAAGGAAGGATAAGACAATAAACCCATGGGAGCTGCCATGCTGTTTGTTTTCTAAGCTCTCGACCAAACTGGAACTGATGATGATAGGAGGAAGATAACAAACAATAGAGAGAGAGCAAGTGCCGGGCAGGTCCCTGGCGAGTTAGCAACGCCCATCATAACTGCAAGCTACGGTATTTTTACAGGTTTTGCTGGTGTGACAGTTTCCCTTTAAAAGCCTTCAAAACCCTCCTGTTCGTCATCTGATATCATAAGTACTACATCACTGACATCTTGTGATACATTTGTAAGGCAGTCATCGTATGGATTGAATTCCGTATCAGATGGTGTGGTCTCAGCTTCGGCTTCCTCTTCATCTTGCCACAAGTAGTCGTCCTCCGTACCATCTAATGAATTTGATATGCCACACTTCTGGAAAGACTGGATTACTGTTTCTGCATCAATATCATTCCAGGCTTTTATGACAAACTTGCACAAAACATCCAGCTGTGGAGCACGCATGTTTCCCCCTTTTGTGAATGACTTTTCGCCGCTAACCATCCATTCATTCCACTGTTCTCGAATGCGATCTTTAAATGTGTTTTTCTGGGCACAGCGCCGCTCTATCTCTTTTTTCCATACCCCGGGCGTCCCCGACGCCTGCAGCTTGCTCCGCCCTTCACTTACACCTTCCCGGTGAGGCGCCCCCTCACCTTGTCATCGGGACTGCGTTAAGTCACTTCTTTCCATGAATCCCAGTGAGTGGATTTTCTTCTACCGTCCTTGTACAGCGCCGCCCTTGCTGCTTTCATACGGTCGCCGCATACGGTGGGGGGGGGCTCAAAAACGGCCGCGGCCGCATCCCTGCCATATGCAGGGAGCACCCGGCCGCACTCCATTCATTTCAATGGAGCCGGATGGAGACCGTATGCGGCACAAAAAGGAGCCGACTGGAGACACTTGTGGTCTCCGTCTGGCTCCATTGAAATGAATGGAGTGCGGCTGTTTTTGAGCTCCCCGCACCATATGCAGCGACCACAGATTCTCCAGTCGGGCTCAGAAGTGTCAGCACCCGCCCTATAAGACCACACCTGGTGTATAAGGTGACCCCGACTTTTGAGAAGATTTTCCTGGGTTAAAAGGTCATCTTATACGCCGGAAAATACGGTAATTTCTGGGATTCTGGCGGCAGGTGCAACCAACGATTTGACCAAGAAGGCAGCCTTCCCTGTTGACCCTGCCGCCTGCCAACCTGGAGTGTCGGCCCTGCTCCCCAGCCACCCTTGCACCCGGCGGGGGCTGGCTCCGGATTATTCCAGGAGGCTCCAGCAGGTGTGCGCGAGCATCCAAGCAGCAGCCTCCAGAAGCAGTGCTACAGGGCGTCAGTGCAGTAGGGCGTCGGTGCAGTAGGGTGTCGGTGCAGTAGGGCGTCGGTGCAGTAGGGCGTCGGTGCTGTAGGGCGTCGGTGCTGTAGGGCGTCAGTGCAGTAGGGCGTCGGTGCTGTAGGGCGTCGGTGCTGTAGGACGTCGGTGCTGTAGGGCGTCGGTGCTGTAGGGCGTCGGTGCTGTAGGGTGTCAGTGCAGTAGGGCGTCGGTGCAGTAGGGTGTCGGTGCTGTAGGGCGTCGGTGCTGTAGGGCGTCGGTGCTGTAGGGCGTCGGTGCTGTAGGGTGTCAGTGCAGTAGGGCGTCGGTGCAGTAGGGCGTCGGTGCTGTAGGGCGTCGGTGCAGTAGGGCGTCAGTGCAGTAGGGCGTCGGTGCTGTAGGGCGTCGGTGCTGTAGGGCGTCGGTGCTGTAGGGCGTCGGTGCTGTAGGGTGTCAGTGCAGTAGGGTGTCGGTGCAGTAGGGCGTCGGTGCAGTAGGGCGTCAGTGCTGTAGGGCGTCGGTGCTGTAGGGCGTCAGTGCTGTAGGGTGTCGGTGCTGTAGGGTGTCGGTGCAGTAGGGTGTCGGTGCTGTAGGGTGTCGGTGCAGTAGGGCGTCGGTGCTGTAGGGTGTCGGTGCAGTAGGGTGTCGGTGCAGTAGGGTGTCGGTGCAGTAGGGTGTCGGTGCAGTAGGGTGTCGGTGCTGTAGGGTGTCGGTGCAGTAGGGTGTCGGTGCTGTAGGGCGTCGGTGCAGTAGGGCGTCGGTGCTGTAGGGCGTCGGTGCAGTAGGGCGTCGGTGCTGTAGGGCGTCGGTGCAGTAGGGTGTCGGTGCAGTAGGGTGTCGGTGCTGTAGGGTGTCAGTGCAGTAGGGTGTCGGTGCTGTAGGGCGTCGGTGCAGTAGGGCGTCGGTGCTGTAGGGCGTCGGTGCAGTAGGGTGTCAGTGCTGTAGGGTGTCAGTGCAGTAGGGTGTTGGTGCAGTAGGGTGTCAGTGCAGTAGGGCGTCGGTGCAGTAGGGTGTCAGTGCTGTAGGGTGTCAGTGCAGTAGGGTGTCGGTGCAGTAGGGCGTCGGTGCAGTAGGGTGTCAGTGCTGTAGGGCGTCGGTGCTGTAGGGCGTCGGTGCTGTAGGGCGTCGGTGCAGTAGGGTGTCAGTGCTGTAGGGCGTCGGTGCTGTAGGGCGTCGGTGCTGTAGGGCGTCGGTGCTGTAGGGCGTCGGTGCAGTAGGGTGTCGGTGCTGTAGGGTGTTAGTGCAGTAGGGTGTCAGTGCTGTAGGGTGTCGGTGCAGTAGGGCGTCGGTGCAGTAGGGCGTCGGTGCAGTAGGGCGTCGGTGCAGTAGGGCGTCGGTGCTGTAGGGCGTCGGTGCAGTAGGGCGTCGGTGCAGTAGGGCGTCGGTGCAGTAGGGTGTCGGTGCTGTAGGGTGTCGGTGCTGTAGGGCGTCGGTGCAGTAGGGCGTCGGTGCTGTAGGGCGTCGGTGCTGTAGGGCGTCGGTGCAGTAGGGTGTCGGTGCTGTAGGGCGTCGGTGCTGTAGGGCGTCGGTGCTGTAGGGCGTCGGTGCAGTAGGGTGTCAGTGCTGTAGGGCGTCGGTGCTGTAGGGCGTCGGTGCTGTAGGGTGTCAGTGCAGTAGGGCGTCGGTGCTGTAGGGCGTCGGTGCTGTAGGGTGTCAGTGCAGTAGGGCGTCGGTGCTGTAGGGCGTCGGTGCTGTAGGGTGTCGGTGCAGTAGGGCGTCGGTGCTGTAGGGCGTCGGTGCTGTAGGGCGTCGGTGCAGTAGGGCATCGGTGCTGTAGGGCGTCGGTGCTGTAGGGCGTCGGTGCTATAGGGCGTCGGTGCAGTAGGGCGTCAGTGCTGTAGGGCGTCGGTGCTGTAGGGCGTCGGTGCTGTAGGGCGTCAGTGCAGTAGGGTGTCGGTGCAGTAGGGCGTCGGTGCTGTAGGGCGTCGGTGCTGTAGGACGTCGGTGCTGTAGGACGTCAGTGCAGTAGGGCGTCGGTGCAGTAGGGCGTCGGTGCTGTAGGGCGTCGGTGCTGTAGGGCGTCGGTGCAGTAGGGCGTCGGTGCTGTAGGGCGTCGGTGCTGTAGGGCGTCGGTGCTGTAGGGCGTCGGTGCAGTAGGGCGTCGGTGCTGTAGGGCGTCAGTGCTGTAGGGTGTCAGTGCAGTAGGGTGTCAGTGCAGTAGGGCGTCGGTGCAGTAGGGCGTCGGTGCTGTAGGGCGTCGGTGCTGTAGGGTGTCGGTGCAGTAGGGCGTCGGTGCTGTAGGGCGTCGGTGCTGTAGGGTGTCGGTGCAGTAGGGTGTTAGTGCAGTAGGGCGTCGGTGCAGTAGGGTGTCGGTGCAGTAGGGCGTCAGTGCTGTAGGGCGTCGGTGCAGTAGGGCGTCGGTGCAGTAGGGCGTCAGTGCTGTAGGGCGTCGGTGCTGTAGGGCGTCGGTGCAGTAGGGTGTCGGTGCAGTAGGGTGTCGGTGCTGTAGGGTGTCGGTGCAGTAGGGTGTCAGTGCTGTAGGGTGTCGGTGCAGTAGGGCGTCGGTGCTGTAGGGCGTCGGTGCAGTAGGGCGTCGGTGCTGTAGGGTGTCGGTGCAGTAGGGTGTCGGTGCAGTAGGGTGTCGGTGCAGTAGGGCGTCGGTGCAGTAGGGCGTCGGTGCAGTAGGGTGTCGGTGCTGTAGGGTGTCGGTGCTGTAGGGCGTCGGTGCAGTAGGGTGTCGGTGCTGTAGGGCGTCGGTGCAGTAGGGCGTCGGTGCAGTAGGGTGTCGGTGCAGTAGGGCGTCGGTGCAGTAGGGCGTCGGTGCAGTAGGGTGTCGGTGCAGTAGGGTGTCGGTGCTGTAGGGCGTCGGTGCAGTAGGGCGTCGGTGCTGTAGGGCGTCGGTGCAGTAGGGCGTCGGTGCTGTAGGGTGTCGGTGCAGTAGGGTGTCGGTGCAGTAGGGTGTTAGTGCTGTAGGGTGTCGGTGCAGTAGGGTGTCGGTGCTGTAGGGTGTCGGTGCAGTAGGGCGTCGGTGCTGTAGGGCGTCGGTGCAGTAGGGTGTCGGTGCTGTAGGGCGTCGGTGCAGTAGGGTGTCAGTGCAGTAGGGTGTTAGTGCAGTAGGGCGTCAGTGCAGTAGGGCGTCGGTGCAGTAGGGCGTCGGTGCTGTAGGGTGTCAGTGCAGTAGGGTGTCGGTGCAGTAGGGTGTCAGTGCAGTAGGGTGTCAGTGCTGTAGGGCGTCGGTGCTGTAGGGCGTCGGTGCTGTAGGGCGTCGGTGCAGTAGGGTGTCAGTGCTGTAGGGCGTCGGTGCTGTAGGGCGTCGGTGCAGTAGGGCGTCGGTGCAGTAGGGCGTCGGTGCAGTAGGGCGTCGGTGCTGTAGGGTGTTAGTGCAGTAGGGTGTCAGTGCTGTAGGGTGTCGGTGCAGTAGGGCGTCGGTGCTGTAGGGCGTCGGTGCAGTAGGGCGTCGGTGCAGTAGGGCGTCGGTGCTGTAGGGCGTCGGTGCAGTAGGGCGTCGGTGCAGTAGGGCGTCGGTGCAGTAGGGTGTCGGTGCTGTAGGGTGTCGGTGCTGTAGGGCGTCGGTGCAGTAGGGCGTCGGTGCTGTAGGGCGTCGGTGCTGTAGGGCGTCGGTGCTGTAGGGTGTCGGTGCTGTAGGGCGTCGGTGCTGTAGGGCGTCGGTGCTGTAGGGCGTCGGTGCAGTAGGGTGTCAGTGCTGTAGGGCGTCGGTGCTGTAGGGCGTCGGTGCTGTAGGGTGTCAGTGCAGTAGGGCGTCGGTGCTGTAGGGCGTCGGTGCTGTAGGGTGTCAGTGCAGTAGGGCGTCGGTGCTGTAGGGCGTCGGTGCTGTAGGGTGTCGGTGCAGTAGGGCGTCGGTGCTGTAGGGCGTCGGTGCTGTAGGGCGTCGGTGCAGTAGGGCATCGGTGCTGTAGGGCGTCGGTGCTGTAGGGCGTCGGTGCTATAGGGCGTCGGTGCAGTAGGGCGTCAGTGCTGTAGGGCGTCGGTGCTGTAGGGCGTCGGTGCTGTAGGGCGTCAGTGCAGTAGGACGTCGGTGCTGTAGGACGTCAGTGCAGTAGGGCGTCGGTGCAGTAGGGCGTCGGTGCTGTAGGGCGTCGGTGCTGTAGGGCGTCGGTGCAGTAGGGCGTCGGTGCTGTAGGGCGTCGGTGCTGTAGGGCGTCAGTGCAGTAGGACGTCAGTGCAGTAGGACGTCGGTGCTGTAGGGCGTCGGTGCTGTAGGGCGTCGGTGCTGTAGGGCGTCGGTGCTGTAGGGCGTCAGTGCAGTAGGACGTCAGTGCAGTAGGACGTCGGTGCTGTAGGGCGTCGGTGCTGTAGGGCGTCGGTGCTGTAGGGCGTCGGTGCTGTAGGGCGTCAGTGCAGTAGGACGTCAGTGCAGTAGGACGTCGGTGCTGTAGGGCGTCGGTGCTGTAGGGCGTCGGTGCTGTAGGGTGTCGGTGCTGTAGGGTGTCGGTGCAGTAGGGTGTCGGTGCTGTAGGGCGTCGGTGCAGTAGGGCGTCGGTGCTGTAGGGCGTCGGTGCAGTAGGGCGTCGGTGCTGTAGGGTGTCGGTGCAGTAGGGTGTCGGTGCTGTAGGGTGTCGGTGCAGTAGGGCGTCGGTGCAGTAGGGCGTCGGTGCAGTAGGGTGTCGGTGCTGTAGGGTGTCGGTGCTGTAGGGCGTCGGTGCAGTAGGGCGTCGGTGCTGTAGGGCGTCGGTGCTGTAGGGCGTCGGTGCTGTAGGGTGTCGGTGCTGTAGGGCGTCGGTGCTGTAGGGCGTCGGTGCTGTAGGGCGTCGGTGCAGTAGGGTGTCGGTGCTGTAGGGCGTCGGTGCTGTAGGGCGTCGGTGCTGTAGGGCGTCGGTGCAGTAGGGCGTCGGTGCTGTAGGGCGTCGGTGCTGTAGGGCGTCGGTGCTGTAGGGCGTCGGTGCTGTAGGGCGTCGGTGCAGTAGGGCGTCGGTGCTGTAGGGCGTCGGTGCAGTAGGGCGTCAGTGCAGTAGGGTGTCGGTGCTGTAGGGTGTCGGTGCAGTAGGGCGTCGGTGCAGTAGGGCGTCGGTGCTGTAGGGTTAGTGCAGTAGGGTGTCGGTGCAGTAGGGTGTCGGTGCTGTAGGGTGTCGGTGCTGTAGGGTGTTAGTGCTGTAGGGCGTCGGTGCTGTAGGGTGTCGGTGCTGTAGGGCGTCGGTGCTGTAGGGCGTCGGTGCAGTAGGGCGTCGGTGCAGTAGGGTGTCGGTGCTGTAGGGTGTCGGTGCTGTAGGGTGTCGGTGCTGTAGGGCGTCGGTGCAGTAGGGCGTCGGTGCTGTAGGGCGTCGGTGCTGTAGGGCGTCGGTGCAGTAGGGCGTCGGTGCAGTAGGGCGTCGGTGCAGTAGGGCGTCGGTGCAGTAGGGCGTCGGTGCAGTAGGGCGTCGGTGCTGTAGGGCGTCGGTGCAGTAGGGCGTCGGTGCAGTAGGGCGTCGGTGCAGTAGGGTGTCGGTGCAGTAGGGCGTCGGTGCAGTAGGGCGTCGGTGCTGTAGGGTGTCAGTGCTGTAGGGCGTCGGTGCTGTAGGGTGTCAGTGCTGTAGGGCGTCAGTGCTGTAGGGCGTCGGTGCTGTAGGGCGTCGGTGCTGTAGGGCGTCGGTGCAGTAGGGCGTCGGTGCTGTAGGGCGTCGGTGCAGTAGGGCGTCGGTGCTGTAGGGCGTCGGTGCTGTAGGGCGTCGGTGCTGTAGGGTGTCGGTGCAGTAGGGTGTCAGTGCTGTAGGGTGTCGGTGCTGTAGGGCGTCGGTGCTGTAGGGCGTCGGTGCAGTAGGGCGTCGGTGCAGTAGGGTGTTAGTGCTGTAGGGTTAGTGCAGTAGGGTGTCGGTGCTGTAGGGCGTCGGTGCTGTAGGGCGTCGGTGCTGTAGGGCGTCGGTGCTGTAGGGAGTCAGTGCTGTAGGGCGTCAGTGCTGTAGGGCGTCCGTGCAGTAGGGTGTCGTTGCTGTAGGGCGTCGGTGCTGTAGGGCGTCGGTGCAGTAGGGCGTCGTTGCTGTAGGGCGTCGGTGCTGTAGGGCGTCGGTGCAGTAGGGTGTCAGTGCAGTAGGGTGTCGTTGCTGTAGGGCGTCGGTGCAGTAGGGTGTCAGTGCAGTAGGGCGTCGGTGCAGTAGGGCGTCGGTGCTGTAGGGCGTCGGTGCTGTAGGGCGTCAGTGCTGTAGGGTGTCCATGCAGTAGGGCGTCGGTGCTGTAGGGCGTCGGTGCTGTAGGGCGTCGGTGCTGTAGGGCGTCAGTGCTGTAGGGCGTCCGTGCAGTAGGGTGTCGGTGCAGTAGGGCGTCGGTGCTGTAGGGCGTCGGTGCTGTAGGGCGTCGGTGCTGTAGGGCGTCAGTGCTGTAGGGTGTCCGTGCAGTAGGGTGTCGGTGCTGTAGGGCGTCGGTGCTGTAGGGTGTCGGTGCAGTAGGGCGTCGGTGCTGTAGGGCGTCAGTGCTGTAGGGCGTCGGTGCTGTAGGGTGTCGGTGCAGTAGGGTGTCGGTGCAGTAGGGCGTCGGTGCAGTAGGGTGTCGGTGCAGTAGGGTGTCAGTGCTGTAGGGCGTCGGTGCTGTAGGGTGTCAGTGCTGTAGGGTGTCAGTGCAGTAGGGTGTCAGTGCTGTAGGGTGTCAGTGCTGTAGGGCGTCGGTGCTGTAGGGCGTCCGTGCAGTAGGGCGTCGTTGCTGTAGGGCGTCGGTGCTGTAGGGCGTCGGTGCTGTAGGGTGTCAGTGCTGTAGGGCGTCGGTGCTGTAGGGTGTCGGTGCTGTAGGGTGTCAGTGCTGTAGGGTGTCAGTGCTGTAGGGCGTCAGTGCAGTAGGGTGTCAGTGCTGTAGGGTGTCAGTGCAGTAGGGCGTCGGTGCTGTAGGGTGTCAGTGCTGTAGGGCGTCAGTGCAGTAGGGCGTCGGTGCTGTAGGGCGTCGGTGCTGTAGGGCGTCGGTGCAGTAGGGTGTCGGTGCTGTAGGGTGTCAGTGCTGTAGGGTGTCAGTGCAGTAGGGCGTCGGTGCTGTAGGGTGTCAGTGCTGTAGGGTGTCAGTGCAGTAGGGCGTCGGTGCAGTAGGGCGTCAGTGCAGTAGGGCGTCAGTGCTGTAGGGTGTCGGTGCTGTAGGGCGTCGGTGCTGTAGGGTGTCAGTGCAGTAGGGTGTCAGTGCAGTAGGGCGTCGGTGCTGTAGGGCGTCAGTGCTGTAGGGTGTCAGTGCAGTAGGGCGTCAGTGCAGTAGGGCGTCGGTGCAGTAGGGTGTCAGTGCAGTAGGGCGTCGGTGCTGTAGGGTGTCAGTGCAGTAGGGCGTCGGTGCAGTAGGGCGTCGGTGCAGTAGGGTGTCAGTGCAGTAGGGTGTCGGTGCAGTAGGGTGTCAGTGCAGTAGGGCGTCGGTGCTGTAGGGTGTCAGTGCAGTAGGGCGTCAGTGCAGTAGGGCGTCGGTGCAGTAGGGTGTCAGTGCAGTAGGGTGTCGGTGCTGTAGGGTGTCAGTGCAGTAGGGTGTTAGTGCTGTAGGGTGTCAGTGCAGTAGGGCGTCGGTGCTGTAGGGTGTTAGTGCAGTAGGGTGTCAGTGCAGTAGGGCGTCGGTGCAGTAGGGTGTTAGTGCAGTAGGGTGTCAGTGCTGTAGGGCGTCAGTGCAGTAGGGCGTCGGTGCTGTAGGGCGTCAGTGCAGTAGGGTGTCAGTGCAGTAGGGCGTCGGTGCAGTAGGGTGTCAGTGCAGTAGGGCGTCGGTGCTGTAGGGTGTCAGTGCAGTAGGGCGTCGGTGCAGTAGGGCGTCAGTGCAGTAGGGCGTCGGTGCAGTAGGGTGTCAGTGCAGTAGGGCGTCGGTGCAGTAGGGTGTCAGTGCTGTAGGGTGTCAGTGCAGTAGGGTGTCAGTGCAGTAGGGCGTCGGTGCAGTAGGGCGTCGGTGCAGTAGGGTGTCGGTGCTGTAGGGTGTCAGTGCTGTAGGGTGTCAGTGCTGTAGGGCGTCGGTGCAGTAGGGTGTCAGTGCAGTAGGGTGTCAGTGCAGTAGGGCGTCGGTGCAGTAGGGTGTCAGTGCAGTAGGGCGTCGGTGCTGTAGGGCGTCGGTGCAGTAGGGCGTCGGTGCAGTAGGGCGTCGGTGCAGTAGGGTGTCGGTGCAGTAGGGCGTCGGTGCTGTAGGGTGTCAGTGCAGTAGGGCGTCGGTGCTGTAGGGCGTCGGTGCAGTAGGGTGTCGGTGCAGTAGGGCGTCGGTGCTGTAGGGCGTCAGTGCTGTAGGGCGTCAGTGCAGTAGGGCGTCGGTGCAGTAGGGTGTCAGTGCAGTAGGGCGTCGGTGCTGTAGGGTGTCAGTGCTGTAGGGTGTCGGTGCTGTAGGGTGTCAGTGCAGTAGGGCGTCAGTGCAGTAGGGTGTCAGTGCAGTAGGGCGTCGGTGCAGTAGGGTGTCAGTGCTGTAGGGTGTCGGTGCTGTAGGGTGTCAGTGCTGTAGGGTGTCAGTGCTGTAGGGTGTCAGTGCAGTAGGGCGTCAGTGCAGTAGGGCGTCGGTGCTGTAGGGTGTCGGTGCTGTAGGGCGTCGGTGCTGTAGGGTGTCGGTGCAGTAGGGCGTCAGTGCAGTAGGGCGTCGGTGCAGTAGGGTGTCAGTGCAGTAGGGCGTCGGTGCAGTAGGGCGTCAGTGCAGTAGGGCGTCGGTGCAGTAGGGTGTCAGTGCAGTAGGGCGTCGGTGCTGTAGGGCGTCGGTGCAGTAGGGCGTCGGTGCAGTAGGGCGTCGGTGCTGTAGGGCGTCGGTGCAGTAGGGCGTCGGTGCTGTAGGGCGTCGGTGCTGTAGGGTGTCAGTGCTGTAGGGTGTCGGTGCTGTAGGGTGTCGGTGCTGTAGGGCGTCGGTGCAGTAGGGCGTCGGTGCTGTAGGGCGTCGGTGCAGTAGGGCGTCGGTGCAGTAGGGCGTCGGTGCTGTAGGGCGTCGGTGCTGTAGGGTGTCGGTGCAGTAGGGTGTTAGTGCTGTAGGGTGTCGGTGCTGTAGGGTGTCGGTGCAGTAGGGTGTCGGTGCTGTAGGGCGTCAGTGCTGTAGGGCGTTGGTGCTGTAGGGTGTCAGTGCTGTAGGGCTTCGGTGCAGTAGGGCGTCGGTGCAGTAGGGTGTTAGTGCTGTAGGGTTAGTGCAGTAGGGTGTCGGTGCAGTAGGGTGTCGGTGCTGTAGGGTGTCGGTGCTGTAGGGTGTCGGTGCTGTAGGGTGTCGGTGCTGTAGGGTGTCGGTGCTGTAGGGTGTTAGTGCTGTAGGGTGTCGGTGCTGTAGGGTGTCGGTGCTGTAGGGTCTCAGTAAAGTTGGGTGTTAGTGCAGTAGGGCGTCGGTGCAGTAGGGTGTCGGTGCTGTAGGGTGTCGGTGCTGTAGGGTGTCGGTGCTGTAGGGTGTTAGTGCTGTAGGGTGTCGGTGCTGTAGGGTGTTAGTGCTGTAGGGTGTCGGTGCAGTAGGGTGTCGGTGCAGTAGGGTGTCAGTGCTGTAGGGCGTCGGTGCTGTAGGGTGTCGGTGCAGTAGGGTGTTAGTGCTGTAGGGTTAGTGCAGTAGGGTGTTGGTGCAGTAGGGTGTCGGTGCTGTAGGGTGTCGGTGCTGTAGGGTGTTGGTGCAGTAGGGCGTCGGTGCAGTAGGGTGTCAGTGCTGTAGGGTGTCGGTGCTGTAGGGTGTCAGTGCTGTAGGGTGTCAGTGCTGTAGGGCGTCGGTGCTGTAGGGCGTCGGTGCTGTAGGGCGTCGGTGCTGTAGGGTGTTAGTGCTGTAGGGTGTCAGTGCTGTAGGGTGTTAGTGCTGTAGGGTGTCGGTGCTGTAGGGCGTCGGTGCTGTAGGGCGTCGGTGCAGTAGGGCGTCGGTGCAGTAGGGTGTCGGTGCAGTAGGGTGTCGGTGCAGTAGGGTGTCGGTGCAGTAGGGTGTTAGTGCTGTAGGGTTAGTGCAGTAGGGTGTCGGTGCAGTAGGGCGTCGGTGCAGTAGGGCGTCGGTGCTGTAGGGTGTCGGTGCTGTAGGGTTAGTGCAGTAGGGCGTCGGTGCTGTAGGGTGTCGGTGCTGTAGGGTGTTAGTGCTGTAGGGTTAGTGCAGTAGGGTGTCGGTGCAGTAGGGTGTTGGTGCAGTAGGGTGTCGGTGCTGTAGGGTGTCGGTGCTGTAGGGTGTCGGTGCTGTAGGGTGTCGGTGCAGTAGGGTGTCGGTGCTGTAGGGTGTCGGTGCTGTAGGGCGTCAGTGCATGCAGGCGCCTTACCCTCCCCCACGTGTATATGCCCCCGGGCACCGCAGTCAGTGTAGACACACCGAGGAGCCTCTCCACCTCAGGCGCCCATTCCATCTTGAATGGCGTGGAATTCAGAAGGTCCTCCCTTACGCGGATCTGATTAGCTGAGCTCAGTACTGGAGACCTTTGCCCTGGACCTGCTTTCAAAGTCAGGACGAGGAAGCCTAGCCTCCTGCACAGGACGCTCCTTGTGTGTCTGTGGAGGCCAACACTGAGTGGCCTCAGCTCCAGCCACGCTCCCTGCCACTGTGGCACCTTCCACTCCGTGGCCGATCCTGTCAGGTGTCCTTGATGGAGCAGGGTGCCCAGTAGCCAACCTCCCAGAGCAGACCTGTAGCTCCTCCCTCTTCAGGGGTCTTTACTCCCAAGTCTCATCTCCCCTTTGCCCTCTGCTCCTGGGCACCGAGGGTGGGCCTCTGTGGTCAGCCCTGCGAAGCCGCCGCTCTTTTCAGGGTCAGTCCAGTCCTGGTGTCTGAGGGTTAGGACCTCCTCCTGGTTCTGCGTCATGTGCGGATTTGATGGGCATGCGTCAGGTACCTCCCCCCCTCCCCCCGTGCACACTAAGAGGTGCTGAGAGGTTGGGGGGCGCAACCGGGTGACAAGTGCCCCCACGTGCATACGAGGAGGTGCTGAGGCATTGGGGGGACATGGGAGCTGGGTGACAGTGCCCCCACGTGCACACGAGGAGGTGCTGAGGTGTTGGGGGGACACGGGAGCCGGCGTGTGCTACAGACACTGTTATCAGAGCTCAGAGTGTCCCTGTGCTCCCCGCCCCCCAACCCCTGGGGCGCCGGGATTCTGAGGATGCTCCTGAAAGTCGGGCACTGAGAGGAGAGGCTCTGGCTGGTGACTGTGACTCCGCCTGGAGGGGCCCCCTTCTCCACCTTCTCAGCATCTGAGTCCCCGCAGCCTCTGTGCGGGGTCTGCTGTCCTGAGTCTGTAGAATGGGCAGAAGGTGTCGTCAGGACATCGCCGCGAGGACCCAGGCCAGTCCACCTGCCCATCCCCGCTCGTCCTCATGGGGCTGAGCTGTCCGTGGGCCGGGCTGTCCGTGGGCTGGCGCTGTCCGTGGGCTGGGCTGTCCGTGGGCTGGGCTGTCCGTGGGCCGGGCTGTCCGTGGGCCGGGCTGTCCGTGAGCTGGGCTGTCCGTGGGCCGGGCTGTCCGTGAGCTGGGCTGTCCGTGAGCTGGGTTGTCTGTGGGCTGGGCTGTCCGTGGGCTGGGCTGTCTGTGGGCTGGGCTGTCCGTGGGCTGGGCTGTCCGTGGGCCGGGCTGTCTGTGGGCTGGCACTCTGTCCGTGGGCTGGGCACTCTGTCCGTGGGCTGGGCTGTCCGTGGGCTGGCACTCTGTCCGTGGGCTGGGCTGGGCTGTCCGTGGGCTGGGCTGTCCGTGGGCCGGGCTGCCCGTGGGCTGGGCTGTCCGTGAGCTGGGTTGTCTGTGGGCTGGGCTGTCCGTGGGCTGGGCTGTCTGTCCATGAGCTGGACTGTCCGTGGGCTGGGCTGTCCGTGGGCTGGCGCTCTGTCAGTGGGCTGGGCTGTCCGTGGGCTGGGCTGTCCGTGAGCTGGGTTGTCTGTGGGCTGAGCTGTCCGTGAGCTGAGCTGTCCGTGGGCTGGGCTGTCTGTCCATGAGCTGGACTGTCCGTGGGCTGGGCTGTCGTGGGCTGGCGCTCTGTCAGTGGGCTGGGCTGCCCGTGGGCTGGGCTGTCCGTGAGCTGGGTTGTCTGTGGGCTGGGCTGTCCGTGAGCTGAGCTGTCCGTGGGCTGGGCTGTCTGTCCATGAGCTGGGCTGTCCGTGGGCTGGGCTGTCCGTGGGCTGGCGCTCTGTCAGTGGGCTGGGCTAGGTTGTCCATGGGCTGGCGCTCTGTCCGTGGGCTGGGCTGTCCGTGGGCTGGCACTCTGTCAGTGGGCTGGGCTAGGTTGTCAGTGGGCTGGGCTAGGTTGTCAGTGGGCTGGGCTAGGCTGTCCGTGGGCTGGGCTGTCCGTGGGCTGGCACTCTGCCCATGGGCTGGGCCGGGCTGCCCGTGGCCTGGGCTGTCCATGAGCTGGGTTGTCTGTGAGCTGGGCTGTCCATGAGCTGAGCTGTCCGTGGGCTGGGCTGTCCATGAGCTGGGCTGTCCGTGGGCTGGGCTGTCCGTGGGCTGGCGCTCTGTCAGTGGGCTGGGCTAGGTTGTCCGTGGGCTGGCCCTCTGTCCGTGGGCTGGCGCTCAGTCCGTGGCTGAAAAAGGGTCTGTGTCTCCACCGGATGACCCGGGAGAGCCTGTGCGACCCTGCTCTTCCGTGCCGTGATTCCATCTGTGAGGATGTGGTGTGAGAGCCGGCTGGGCCCCCAGGCCCGGTCTCCATGTGCTGCTCCAGCAAACGCGTCCTCGCTGATGCCCGTGCGGTGCCATGCTGAGGCCTGGCCGCACGCGCGGGGTCACCTGCTGAGAGGACTCAGATCTCGGACTGGTCAGGAAGCCTTCCTGATACACCGAGAAGTCAGACGTGACAGATGTCGCCTGGCGTGTGTTTCATGACCCTACTTTAATAAAGACAGCTGTCTGCTATGTGTGCTTGCAGATGTGACCAGATTCTTAAAATGGCCTCGAGGGGGTGAATTTGGAGGGACAATGGGGCGTTTTTACTACTTTAGCACATTAAAAAAAATGGGATAGGATTATGGGCTGATTCTTATTTTTCTGTATTTTTTCAGCTAAAAAAGGTAACAATTACATTGCAAAAATACTAAATAAATAAATAAACAAACAAATAAATAAATAAATAAGTAGGACCGGGATCTGCTAGCTCTCTGCCAGGGCGGGAGGCCTGGCGCGGTGCTGGGCACTAAGCAATCTGTGGCCATGCGGATGGGAGGACTTCCCAGCACAGGCCTGCCAACTGTCAGTTCTCCCTGCTTCCCCCCGAACGGAGCTCACAAATATCTGAGAGACAATGTAAGTGACAGGGTCCTCTCTGCTCTGCCCACCAACTTCATTCACGCATTCAACATTTATTGAACACCTACTATGTGCTGGTTATGTTGTAAGTTTCTAGAACATACTGTGACCAAAACAGACATGGCCCCTGACCTCATGGAGACCCCCGCCTGGTGGAGGAGATAGACAGTAAGAAATAAATACCGATAACTCTTCAAGCACAGGAATGGCGAGTGCTATGGCGTAGAACTGAGTGCAGAGAGAGAGCGGGAGGTCAGGGCGCTGCCCGGGGCAGAAAGAGCCAGTTCTATGGGTCTTGAGCACCATCTTCCTGGTGCACTCAGCACAGCTGGACCGCGGCTACAAACCCCCTCCAGACTTCCCACCCTCTCACCTGGTCCAGACCGAGGAGACACCCCCCGACCCAGGGCCCCTCCAGAGAGGAGTTTGCAGGCATGCTCCGGGGTAGGGTGCCCGGTCTCGGCTCGGGGATGCCTGCGGGACGGCTGGCACACGAGGGCTCTGGGGCAGCTGGAACTCAGACATCTGCATTCAGATGTCGGGTAGCCATGGCCGCCAGCTGACCCCAGGAGACGGCACGTGAGGAAGAACTGCGAGAGCCATGTTACCACCCCGGCCTCGGCAGTCCCTGACGCCGCAGCTCCTGGCTGCTTCCGTTCACGTTGGCTTTCCTTTCTCTCCGCAGGCCGTGGAGACCAACCTGGCTTCCAAGGACAGCCACTGGGTCTTCGTCAACGAGGTAGGAGCCCAGAGAGGGAGGAGCCTCACGGGGCCTCCCGCCCTTTGGGAAAGTTGGGGGTGAGCTTTTCACGTGCAATTCTGACTTGGGGTGCTACAGTGGATTCCGGGGCTCCACTGTGCCAGCACAGGAGGTCAGAGAACTGCACTGGACCTGCCAGGATGCGCTCTGGAGCAGGTGGGAGCCAGAGAGAGTTTGCACTTGAGTCCACAAAGAAGCCGAGGGTCTCAGGGATGTTGTGTGAGGGTCCCGGGTGCGGGTGCGGGAGGCGGGGAGACTAGGGAAGGCTAGAAAATGGGTGCAGAGGAGGGGACAAGAGAATGAGAAGGGACAGAGGCTGCGTTTCCTGCAGGAGGTTGCAGGTGTGTGTGCTACCTGACTCTGTGTGAGCATACTAGTACATGTATGTAGGCATGTGTGGATACATGTGTATGCATAAGTATGTTTGTGAGTGTGACCGTGGGCGTGCGTGTGCACATGTGAGTGTACAGGTGTGGGAGTGTGCCCATTCCCAGTCAGCTGGTGGGGCGGATGACTTTAACATCGAAAGGCGGTGAATGGGAAGTCTCGCCCGCTGACTGGCTGTCCCACTGGTTTGGCCCCGGAAGGCACGGCAACAGGTTTTTCTGTGGCTTGGCCTCCTCCTCAGTAATCACGCCCCGGCCTCCTCCAGGCTGCAGGTGCTGCAGAGGAGCGGCTGCCCACCCCCTGAAGGATCCCTCCTCCTCCTCCTCCTGCTCCTCCTCCTTCTCCTGCTCCTCCTCCTCCTCCTCCATGAACCTATAGCCAATTCCGGTCCTCAGAGAGCTCGGGTCTGGGCCTCATCCCCAGGGCTTTGGGCTTCTCCCGAGACCCCCAGCAGGCCCCCTCGCCCTGCTGGCCCTCTGCCCGGGCCCTGCCCTCCAGCCCTCTGTGGTTGACCCGCTGGTGTACTTTCCTGAGAGAGCCGCTCAGGCACAGGCTGCCCATGGCTTCCTGCACGCGGTGGCTCAGTCTCCCCCTCACTGGTGCCTGCTGGGCTGCCTGTGACGGGCCCGTTTGGAGAAGAGTCACTGGATTCAGACAGGATGGGAGGCTGTCAGTCTCATCGATCGCTCCCACAGGCCTCCGTGGGCCCTGACAGACGTGTCCTTGGGTATAAACCGTGCTTTCCTCGGTGATGTTACATGGTGGCTTGGAGGGGGGGGGCGAGCAAATTGCTTGTGGCACTCCCCAGCCGGCCTCCCGGAGGAGACAGAGGCGGCACGCACGCCCCGTCTCCGGGACCGCGGGACCCCGCGTCGTCGTCGGAAGGTGCGGGGCAGGAGGTGGGGGCTGGCTGTCAGCCGGGGATCAGCTGGTGGACCGCTGCCTCTCCCTGTGGGTGGCCTCCCTCTGCCCTGGGCTCACAGCTGGGGGCTGGCCACAGAGGGACAGCCTTCCGGGAGTCTCTGCATCCGGGCAGGAGACACGCGTGGGACTTGCTGGAGGAAATTGTATGTGTGGGAGCTGTGTACCTGTTTGCTTGTGGGCACCTCCCATTGCTAATCTACTTCTTCCAGCACGGAGCCCAGTTCGCTTTGATGGAAACGGTGTGAAATGCTCGATAGGCAGCGGAGAAGCACACGCAGAGCCGTGGCTCAGGGCTGCTCAGCACGTGAGACTCTGAGCTGTGATCTGTGGCTCCACCTGGCGGGGCTGGGGGCGCGAGGAAGCAGAGCTGACCGGCCCTCCGCACCCTCTTTCCCAGCGCACATTGGTGACCCCAGACCCCTGTTCACTTCAGACCCTGACTCTGCGCCTCAGACCCGGAGACCCGGAGGTCTCCTGACTCAGCTGCTAAGGGGCGCCACCACCTCCCCCCGGTCCACCCTAACCGGGTTCTCACAGGGCGCTCCGACCTCAGGGCCAGGCCCATCCTCCAGGCCACCGCCCTCGCCCTGGACAGAAGCCCTCACCTGCCCAGCCTCGAGCTCCAGGCCGGCCTGGCCACACCTGCACGTGTGTTTACTTCTCAGCCTCCCGCCCAGTAGCTCCGGCGCATCCCTGCAGGGCGGGCGGCTTGCTGCTCCCCCGGCTTATGTTCCTCTCCGGCTCTGGGCCGGCCAGGACTTTCCTGCAGGACTGAGCCTTCCTGTCTGCTTGTAAGGGCCTTCCTTTCCTGGGAGGCTGCGGCCCTCACCCCTGCCCAGAGGTCCTCCTGCCCGTCCCCACGGGCGTGCTCGCCCCAGCCCAGCTCTGCTGTGATGCATGTGCCCACCGTCCGAGAGCCGTGAGTGAGGCTGGACCGCCTTCCTCAGGCGCCGAGAGGCCCAGCACGGGGCTCAGTGCAGAGGAGGCTCCGGGCAAGCGGCTCAGCTCCTCCTGTGCCTCCTCCCCTGACACTGCTGGCCTATTGCCACCTGGAGGCCAAGGCCCGGAGAGCATCCCAGCCCGTGGGCTCAGCCTCGGCACCCTGTTCCGCGGCACCCCCTTTGCCTGTACCTGCACTGGGAGTCCCATGGGTACGCGCTGCCTCCCTTCCGCCCGCCCGCCAGGCCGTGCAGGCGGCGGAGTAGCCAGGGAGGCGGCGGGCTTCCTCCTGCCGCCTCCAGATTGTGTTGGGGACTCATGTTCTGCTCATTTGTAGGTGTTTTGTGGGAAAAGGATTCTGTGATCACGTGACCGCAGGAAGCACGTCTCTGCAGGCATCTCTGGCCCTCGTGCGGGCGGTGCTTTCCTGGCTGGGCGGTGCCCACGCCCGTGACAGGGCTCCCGGCAGGTCCCCGCCGTCTGCCGCGCCCCCTCTGCGCTGGGGAGTTTGTTGGCAGGTGTGGAGGTTGGGCCCACAGGATGGAGTCCAGGCTCCTTCCAGTGACACGGGCTGCTCGCAGCTGACTGCAGAGCCCTCTGAACAGGAGGGCCGGAGGTGAACGTGGAACCAGACAGCGCAGACTCACTGCTTGGGTCACAGAGAAAGATTTGATTTTTTCTTCTTTTCATTTTAGAGATTCCAATTCTGTTTGAATGTTAAGTCCCTGTTCCTTTACCGTCTGCAAATCTAATTTAGGAACACTCCAAAGCAATGGTTCCTAACCGATTCGCTTTCCGCCCAGTGGCTGCCGAGGCCCGAGGACGCCCGCCTCACCTCACCCACCTCTGCACCCCAGCTGGACTCAGCAAAGGACTGGGGCCGCCATTTATCAGACGTGGTGGAGCCAGGCACTTTTTTTGAGCACCAGTTTCCTCATCTATATTTTATTTAGAAAATAACAGCTTTATTCAAGTTTAATTCTCGTACAGTAAATGCACATATTTAAGTGTACAATTTATGTTTGACACACGTGTACCCATGACGCCACAGCCTTGGTGAAAGCAGTGAACAGGAGACACCAGAGTCCTCCCTGCCCACCCTGCCCCACATCCCTGCGGCCTGTTTCTCAAAATACAGGTTATTAAAAAAATACATTTTATTGATTTTTTACAGAGAGGAAGGAAGAGGGATAGAGAGTTAGAAACATCGATGAGGGAGAAACATCGATCTGCTGCCTCCTGCACACCCCTACTGGGATGTGCCTGCAACCAAGGTACATGCCCTTGACCGGAATCGAACCTGGGACCCTCAGTCCTCAGGTTGACGCTCTATCCACTGAGCCAAACCGGTTAGGGCTACAGGTTATTTTTATTTTCTAGAGTTTTATGTCAATGGAATCATACAGTGTGCTCTTTACCTATTTTGCTATGCTATTGCCCTCCAGATGGTTATTTTGAGATTCATGCACATTGCAGTGTATAGCAATAGTTAGCAATAGTTCTTTTCTTTTTTTTTATAATAAATCTTTATTGTTCAGATTATTACAGGTGTTCCTCTCCCCCTACTTCCCCATAGCTCCCCTCCACCTGATTCCCCACCCCACCCCATGCCCTTACCCCCCGCCACTGTCTTTATCCATAGGTGTAAGATTTTTGTCCAATCTCTTCCTGCACCCCTCAGACCCCCTTCCCCCTGAGAATTGTCTGTCCCCTACCTTTCTATGTCCCTGATTCTATTATATTCACCAGTCCATTCCTTTCTTCAGATTTTTTATTCACTTGATTTTTAGATTCACTTGTTGGTAGTTAGGTATTTGATGTCTTTTTGTTGTTCATAATTTTCACCTTTACCTTTTTCTTCTTCCTCTTCTTAAAGAATACCCTTCAGCATTTCATGTAATCCTGGTTTGGTGGTGATGAACTCCTTTAGCTTTTTCTTGTCTGTGAAGCTCTTCGTCTGACCTTCAATTCTGAATGATAGCTTTGCTGGGTAGAGTAATCTTGGTTGTAGGTTCTTGCTGTTCATCACTTTGAATATTTCTTGCCACTCCCTTCTGGCCTGCATGGTTTCTGTTGAGAAATCAGCTGACAGTCGTATGGGTACTCCTTTGTAGGTAACTAACTGTTTTTCTCTTGCCGCTTTTAAGATTCTCTCTTTGTCTTTTGCCCTTGGCATTTTAATTATGATGTGTCTTGGTGTGGTCCTCTTTGGATTCCTCTTGTTTGGGGTTCTGTGTGCTTCCTGAACTTGTAAGTCTATTTCTTTCACCAGGTAGGGGAAGTTTTCAGTCATTATTTCTTCAAATAGGTTTTCAGTATCTTGCTCTCTCTCTTCTTCTGGCACCCCAAAAATTCGGATGTTGGTACACTTAAAGCCGTCCCAGAGGCTCCTTACGCTATCCTCACACTTTTGGATTCTTCTTTCTTTCCACCTCTCTGGTTGGGTGTTTTTTGCTTCCTCATATTCCAGATCTTTGGTTTGACTCTTGGGGTACGTTGATCTACAGTTGAGTTTCTGCATATTCTTTATTTCAGACAGTGTATGCTTAATTGCTGACTGGTCCTTTTCCATTTTTTTGGCATTCTCATTAAGGTCCTTGAAGGTCTCACTATGTTCCTCGGAGGTCTCTTCAAGTTTCTCAGCGGTTTTTATAAGATTCTTGAGTGACCTTATAAATGTGGTTCTGAACACTGTGTCGTCCAGTAGTTTACTTCTCTCCTATTCTCTCCTCCATCTCTCCTATTCGTGACATGCTTCAGTGTCTCCACATTTTGGCTGCCTCCCTGTGTTGATGGAGTGGCTTTGTGTGGTCAGTGACCTATAGGGGCCAGTAGCTCAGCTTCCCCAATCACCCTAGGTGATCGCTCTTGGTACACCCCTTTGTGGGCTGAGTGCAAAGTCTTGGTGTAGTTAAGCCTTGATTGCTGTTTGTACACTGGGAGGAATTGACCTCCAGGCCAATTGGCTGTGAGGACCTGCTGTGTCTATAATGGAAGAACTGCTGTGCTGGAGACACGCTTATGGGGTAGGACTTGCTTCAGTGGGGCTTTGGTACTCACTGAGTCCGCCTCCTGAATGTGTCACTTATGGATGTGAGGAGTTGAAATCTGGTGTCTCACACTGACCACTAGGTACACTGGCTTCTGGGTCTCCAATGGGGTGCAGTTCAGCTACTGTCTGAGGCTACTCTGTAGGAGCTACAGCGAGAACTGCCATCCTCTCCTCCCTGCTTGGAGCTTGGCGGCTTTGGAGCTGTCTGTACTGGGTTGAAAGTTTACTAGTTTAAACTGCAATAGAGAAGGCCATTCATATGCAAAAGCCGCTGCTAGGAGCTTGGGTGTGTTTGTAGATTGTGCGGGGTGGAGTCTCAGGGCGTCACTAGGCTAGGGCGTGGCAAACAGCGATGCCTGGCAGTGAGCTGCCTCCAACCACGTCCCTGCGTCTCACGCCCCAGCACAGCCAACAATTGTACCTCCGCAGCTCTGCTAGCAAGTTACCCTCACTCTCCGACCCGGTGGTAGACAGCCCAGTCTCTCCCCAGAAACTGGATTTCAGAGAGATTGGGGGCTTGTCTCTCTTCGGATTGAAGAAAGCAACGCCCGCCTCCAGCTGGGCTCTGCCGCCAGCTCGTAACGCGCGCACGCTCCCCTGTACCTCAGTTTTTCAGCGTTTGTGCCCTGCTTGCTCCCCTCTCTTTCAGTCTAGTTGTAGAGCTTCTGCTCAGCCAGCTTTCCCGTGGTTCTGGGTGATGACGTTCTGTCTTTTAGTTGTAGTTTTGGAAATTGTTGTGGACGGCAGCAGCCCAGATGTTTACCTACGCCGCCATCTTCCCAATTCAGTTCTTTTCTTTTTATTGATGAATAGTATTCAAATGTATGGATACACCACAATTTGAATATGCATTTACCAATGTTGGGCAAGTGAGTTGGTCCAGATTTTTAAAAAAATGTATTTTTATTGATTTCATAGAGAAAGGGAGAGGGAGAGGGAGAGAGAGATAGAAACACCAAAGATGAGAGAGAATCATTGATCGGCTGCCTCCTGCACTCCCCCACACTGGAGATCGAGCCCACAACCTAGACATGTGCCCTTGACCAGAATCGAACCTGGGACCCTTCAGTCCACAGGCTGACACTTTATCCACCGAGCCAAACTGGCTAGGGCTGGTCTAGATTTTTGATGATTACAAAAAAGGCTGCTATGAATATTCCTGTGAAAGTCTTTGTATGGATACCTGCTTTCATTTTGGGGTACATATTTATGCATGGACTTGCTGGATCAGATGGTAGATATGTTTGACTTTTTAAGAAATCCTCAAGTTCTCTGAGAAGTCCTGTTGCTCTGGCCGTCTCCCGTCGGGGTGAGGGCTGGTATCGGCCACTGGAGTGGTGTGTCTGGCGCCACGTGAGCGATGCCAAGCATCTGCCTGGGCTTAGTTGCCGTCTGCATTTCCATCTTCCTTAGGGGGGAGCTGAGGTCATGGATTTACGCTATAAAGTTCACTTCGGTGGTTTAATGGCACCCCCCACATTTTGGTATGTTGTGTATTCATTGTTATCAGTTCAAAGCTCTTTCTGTATTAGTTTTGATTTCTTCTGACCCATGGGCTACTGTGCAGTGTGTTATTTAGTTTCCCCATATTTGGGGCTTTTCTCTTACTGATTTGCAATTTAGCTCCATTGTAGTCAGAGAACAGTTTCTACTCTCTGGACCCTTTCACATCCACTGAGACTCATTTGCAGGCCAGTACATGGCTGTTCTGGACCATGCTTCCCGTGCACTGAAAGGGTCTGTGCTTGCCCTGTGAGTGCCAGGCAGGCAATGGAGTTGATGGTGTTTGTGTCTTCTGCACCCTTGATGGTTTTCGTCTACTCGTTCTCTCAGTTATTGAGAGAGAGGCACCAAAATACTCAACTTTAGTGTGACTGCCTAGCTCCCCTTGCAGTTTTACCAGTTGCTGTTTAATATATGTTTAGGCTTTGTTCTGAGAGGCATAAATGTTTAGGATTTTATGTCCCATTGATTAATCGATCTGTTATCATTATGAAGCGACTTTTTGCTCTGAAATGCACTTTATCTGATATTACTGCAGCCCTTACAGATTTGATTAGCACTTTTAACTGATTTGTTTCTTTATGTTAAAGTATGTTTATTTTTAAAATATATATATCTTTATTGATTTCAGAGAGGAAGGGAGAGGGAGAGAAAGATAGAAACATCAATGATGAGAGAGAAACATTGATCGGCTGCTTCCTGCCCACCCCACACTGGGGATCGAGCCCACTACCCGGCCATATGTCCTGACCAGGAATCAAACCGTGACCTCCTGGTTCATAGGTCGATGCTCAACCACTGAGCCATGCCGGCCAGGCTAAAGTAGGCTTCTTGATGACCTTTCATACTTGGGTCTAGATATGTTGTCCTTTCTAACAATCTGCTTTTAGTTGAAGTTCTTAGATACTTTCGCCCAGTGGGAATACCGATATTGCTGATGTGGTGGGGTCCTGGAAGCCACGCGAAGGAACCATTTCAAGCAGGAGGAGGGATCCAGGCTGCTGCAGGGGATGTGATCGCCTGGGGCTGCGGGAGGGGAGGGTTGGGGGACTGAGTCCCTGGGCCCTTCACCTTGTGCTCTTCCACTTGCGGGCACGAGGCGGCTCAGAGACGCGATGGCTCTTCAGTGTCACTTAATCAGGGCAGAGGCAGGATTTGAACTTAGGTATGAGTGACTCCAAACGCAAGAAACAGCCTATGCCACACTGCCCCCTTACCTGTGCCCCTTACCTGTGCCCACGCTGGGCACCAACACTGCCCCCTTACCCGTGCCCCTTACCTGGGCACACCCTGAATGCTAAATGCCTGATTCCCAGCAATGTTTGAAATTTGTCATAATTTGGAAGTGGTAATAAGTTGTTGTAGAAAGCTTTATTAGAAAACATTTATTTTTCATTATTATATTTACTAGTAGCCCAGTGCATGAAATTCGTGCACATTAAAAGGGAATTAATTAGAGGAAATATTTTAATATCACTATTCACCCTTTCTCTACAGTAGAAGTGTCAGAAATGAAAGAAAATTAGTAAAATGTATATTAAAATAATATATAAATTTATTAATAAATAAACAATCACAACATGATATAACAACAACAAAAACATGATATAAAAACAACAAAAACATGATGTAAAAACAACACTGATACAAACAATGACTGATAAACTGATTAAACTTATTCTAATATCTCCCTGTATACCACATTAAGAGTAAAAACATTTTCAGAGTGCTTGACTAATTTCCCTTGTGATAAAGTATTTACAACTTTAACTTTAATGTCACACGCTCTTCAAATTCAAGAGAAAGCAACATATAACTGACCATGTGCGAAAATGGGTTCAGGTAGGAATATTCCTACTCTGTCTAGAGTTTGTCCTTGTGATTTATTAATGGTCATCGCAAATGCTGGCATCACGGGAAACTGTCTTTGAATTCATTTAAATGGGAGGCCAGTGTCAGATGGGGACAAATCAATTCTTGGAATCAGAATGACCTCTCCTTCTGCAGATCCTGTTAATACTTCAGCTTCAGTAATGTTAGGTCGCAATCTTTTGATAATAAATCTAGTACCATTACAAAGACCCCATTTACTATTAAGATTTCTAAGTAGCATGATGATTGCACCCACTTTCAATTTTAATTTATGACACGGCATTCCCGAAGGAGTAATGCTATTAAGATATTCAATGGGAAAATTTTCCTTTTCAGCATCATTCATTGAATCAATGGAATCATCACTCTAATATGTGTGAAAATCTCCATCGAGTATATCCAAAATTTCTTCATTTAATTTATGAACGTGCTCATTTTTAGGACAAAGAATTACACGTTTAGATATATTTTTAATATTATCTATAGATATAGTATTTCCAAAGGTAGCTTCACTAATAGATCCATTACAAATCATTTCACAGGGGATTTCAATAATATCCATTCCTAAATGAAAACTGCTACCAGGTTTGCCATCTCCAAGTTTTACTAACCATTCGCTATAAGCAGAATCCTCTGAGCTCATATTTGTTTTAAGAGACAACTTTCTGAAACATTCCCCAACACTACAGTACTTTAAACTCTTTTGTACTATGGCCGATCGCATAGCATGCGGCACAATACTGAGACTTTGTCGAAAATCCCCTCCGAGAAGGAGAACTTTCCCACCAAATGCAACAATCAAATTCATAATTTCTCTTAGTAATCTGTCTATGGCGTTTACAGCATGACTGGATGCCATGGTGCACTCATCAATAATGAGAAGTTCGTCCTTTTTATGGTTTTAGCAACTTCACTCTTTATATCGAGTCTAGAAATAGAAGTTTCATTTAATGGAATTGGTAATTTATATTGGGAATGAAAGGTTCTTACACCAAGTAAATTTGCAGCAATTCCTGTAGATGCTGTGGGTAAAACAGTACCACCACGACCTCTAATATAATGTATTAAAACTTTATACAGATAAGTTTTTCCACTACCACCTGGACCATCCAAGAAAAAGCATTTGGGGTGTACAGTTTGATCTTCGATGGCTGAAGTTATAGTCTGAAAGGCTGCCAACTGTTCATCATTCAGAGAATTGATCAAAACCTCTGCCTGTTGTCGTTCGTACGATTCATTACATGTATTTGTATCCATTAATGAAGGATGGTCTGGAAGTTTGAAATGTGAACATTTCATTCCATGCAATGTGAATACCTCTTGAATTTCGTTAAGGGCATGCATTGTTTCCATGTCTCCATCCCAGTCTCTCCCAGTCTCTGTCTCTCTGTTTTTCTCAGCAGCCCTCCAGGCCTCCCTGCCTCCCTCTCTCCCTCTTCCTCTTTCCCGGCTGGGAGGGGAGGGCCAGGGGGGCAGCTCCACCCTCTGCCCGCCCTGGGGCCTCGTTCTGAGAGAGGCTCCGAGAGCGAGCTGGGAGGAAGGGAAGGAAAGGGAGAAAAGGCTGTGAGCTGGTGGGCGCTGTGTGTCTGTGTGTGTGTGGTTGTGAGTGAGTGTGAGTGCCGGCCCCGCCTCTCCCGTCGCCGTCCCCACTGCCACAAGTCCACACCCACCAGAGCCTGCTGCGTGCGCAACCTGGGCGTTAGGTCGAGCCTTCGGTCGTTGTGGATGTGACAGACCCTGGCTCTTTATATGTATAGACTCCCTTTATGTTATTTTATTAACTCCTGTGGAAGTGGTGAAAGGATGCACAAAAGGCCAGGAAGAAGCTAGTAACTGTCACATGACCGTGTCTGCGAGGAACAAGGCCGGTTCCTGGAAGCGTGTCTGAGACGGTCGTTACGGCTCTCGATGTAGGGGCAGCTGCCACGCAGGGTCCTTGGGCCTCTGCAGGCCGGAGGTCCCGGGCTGCCTCAGGCCGCTGTGGGAGGCTGCAGGCTGGTTTGGCTCCGGGCTGCCACTCCTGTGATTGGCCAGTTGTCTGGCTTCCTTCTGTGAAGCCGGTTTCCTCCTCTGCCCGCAGGGCTGCCGGGGAGCTGAGGAGGTGCGATGAGATGACTGGTTTACAGCAAGCACTCTGCTGTTCTTCTTTTTAAAACTCTTCATTGTGGAAGGTATTACAGATGGCCCCTCTCCCCCCGTATCCCTTCTAGCCCCACCGCCCCAGGCCTTCAGCACACGGGTCCATGTCCAAGGGTCATGCATGTATGCATACAGGTTCTTTGGTTGCTCTGGCCACCCCCTTCCCCTGAGGGTCACAGTCTGCGCCATGGGGGGCACTCTTGAAGGACAGCGATGAGATGACTGTCTTCCCAACGTGGCGAGGTCTTGTGGACGCGCAGTGCGGAGCGTCCTCCTGAGGAGCGGGCGGGCTGGCCTGACTTCCTGCAAGGCCTTTGCTTCCTCCTCTCCCGGAGAGCGCAGGCCCTGGCTCAGCGGGGCCCAGCCTCTGCCTCCAGGTCCTGTCTCCACACCAGGCCTGCTGACTGGTCTCCTGGGACCGAACAGAGCCCCCGTGGCCCAGCGCCGCCCAGGAGAAGCCGAGAGGCGCTTCTCACCCACGGGCCGTGGCGTCCTGGTGAGAAACATGCACAGCCCACCTGCCACGGCGAGGCTGCAGGAGCTGATCAAGTCCCACGCCCTGGGAGGGGGAGCTGGGAGGGTCTGCCTGCCGTGGGCACCGTCAGGAGTGAGTCAGGGTTCCCGCCGCTGTTGTGTGTGGAATTGTGAGGGGACGTTCCGAAGGGATGCGGGCGGAGTCTTAACAACGCTCCTCACCACGTGCATCTCATGTGCCTGAAAGGAAAGGTGCCTGCCCATCGGCTTCCTGCCCATCACGCTTCCTGCCCATCACGCTTCCTGCACATCATGCTTCCTGCCCATCACGCTTTCTGCCCATCACGCTTCCTGCCCATCACGCTTCCTGCCCATCACGCTTTCTGCCCATCGGCTTCCTGTCCATCACGCTTCCTGCCCATCGGCTTCCTGCCCATCACGCATCCTGCCCATCGGCTTCCTGCCCATCGGCTTCCTGCCCTCACGCTTCCTGCCCATCACGCTTCCTGCCCATCGGCTTCCTGCACATCAGCTTCCTGCCCATCACACTTCCTGCCCATCACGCTTCCTGCCCATTGGCTTCCTGCCCATCAGACTTCCTGCCCATCACGCTTCCTGCCCATCACGCTTCCTGCCATTCGGCTTTCTGCCTGTCATGCCCATCTTCTCCCTGCCTGTTGTGCTTCCTGCCACCTGATTCTGATGGACTTGGATGACTCACAGCTCCTGTCAGAAAGACCCCACTCCCTCCCTTCTACCCTGTTATTACCCCTTCTTGCTGGGCAGGAAGGGAGGGCAGTTGGGGGGGACCCAGGCCTGCAGGGGAGGGCAGTTGTAGGCGATCAGGCCAGCAGGGAGGGCAGTTAGGGAAGACCAGGCCAGCAGGGGAGGGCAGTTGTGGGGTGACCAGGCTAGCAGGGGAGGGCAGTGGGGGGACCAGGCCAGCAGGGGAGGGCGGTTGGGGGGGACTAGGCCTGCAGTGGAGGGCAGTTGGGGGGGGGGACCAGGCCTGCAGGGGAAGGTACTTGGGGGGTACCAGGCCTGCAGGGGAGGGCAGTTGGGGGGGACCAGGCCTGTAGTAGAGGGCAGTTGGGGGGGACCAGGCCGGTAGGGGAGGGCAGTTGGGGCAGACCTGCAGGGGAGAGCAGTTTAGGGGGATCAGGCCTGCAGGGGAGGGCAGTTGGGGGGGGCAAAGCCTGCAGGGGAGGAAAGTTGGGGGGAACCCAGGCTTGCAGGGGAGGGAAGTTGGGGGGGACCAGGCCAGAAGGGGAGGGCCGTTGGGGGGGACCAGGCCTGCAGGGGAAGGTACTTGGGGGGTACCAGGCCTGCAGGGGAGGGCAGTTGGGGGGGACCAGGCCTGTAGTAGAGGGCAGTTGGGGGGGACCAGGCCTGTAGTAGAGGGCAGTTGGGGGGGACCAGGCCTGCAGGGGAGGGCAGTTGGGAGCCAGCAGTCCTGGATTGTGAGAGGGATCGGGCCTAAACGGGTGGTAGGACATCCCTCAAGAGGTTCCAGATTGGAGAGAGTGCAGGCTGGGCTGAGGGACACCCCCACCACTGTGCACGAATTTCCTGCACCGGGCCTCTAGTTCTTCTATAATAGAACAAAATGCAATTTAATATGCCAATGAATCATCCTTTCCAACAGCTACATATGTCAGATACTTGCCAAATTGAGGTTTTCCTGTTATGCTCAGTTTGTGCCCAACCTTTTTCAGTTGTTACCCTATCACTCACATGTCGCATGTCAGTCACATCTTGGAGATGTCCAGGGGTCTTGGGGTAGCTGCCAACGGGAAGAATCATGATTCATGTAAGTCTTCTCGGTGTTGGGGACCTGGCTGTTAGTACTATTGTAGGTTTACCGCAGCCAGGCACCCACTAGACCGCCGACTGGGGCAGAGCCCCCTCGTGTCTCGTGAACACAAATGGAATCCACAGTTCTCATTTTACAGGTATTATAGCTGAAGGGAGGCGCACTGCCTTGTTTAGTTTGTGTTTCTGTGCTTGTTGGCCGAGTCAGACACTCTGTACATTCAGATTGCGTCTGTTTCTCATTTTGGGACGTGTTTGCTCTCATCCTGTGAAGGTACCTTAGTCCTTGGTTATCTGGCTGCCTGTTTACAGCCACCTTACGAGAGGCATTGCTAACACCGGAGTGGAACGTGAACTGAGGCTCAGAAAGGTGGGTGTAGGACCCCACAGAGACCCGCTGGGGTTTCCGCCCCTCCTCCCTTGACCCCCCCCCCCCCGCTTCCAGACCCACTGTCCCCATGTGGCACTGCCTTTGAATCGCCAGTCCCGCCTCAATGGGGACACATGATGGTTTATGTATTTTAAGGGTCAACATTTCTGCACGAAGCCAAGTATGTCTTCCAATTATTATATTGGATTAGATCACTTTAAATTTTGAATCAAAGCTTGGTTTTGCAACTTAAAGTAACATATCATTTTCTATTAACCTTAATGAACAGAACAGTCATGACAGTGTCTCTGATTTTCACCCAATAGGAGGGAATGAGCGGGTCCGGGGCCAGGGAAGGCAGTGGACAGGAGCTCCTGTGGCTCAGCCCGGGACACCACTGGCCCCCGCCCTGCGCTGGCCCTGGGTCCTTGGCTGAAGGAGCCGCAGAGGCTGAGGCCTGAGACGGGGAGGGGAGGGAGGGAGGCACAGGTTCCTTCCCGCAGACACCTGCTCACTGGGCCCTTGCCCTCGGCGCCTTGCCCTCCTGGCCCTCCTGCATCCTCCTGGATGAGAACTTTCAGGGAGGAAACTGGTTCAGGGTCACTCCCGGGCCTGCGTGCCCGTGTGCGGCGCTGCTGTGGAACCCGCACCTTACCGCGGGGTCCTGGTGGGATCGCCTGCATCACAGCAGGCGCTGGCTTAGAGAAGGGGCTCCGTTCTCTCTTCCCTCCTTGGTCCTTGTGCCTCAGCCCCCAGCTCACCGCCCTGGTGGGATGCAGCGCGGCCCCAGCAGTGAGCCCCAGGACTGGGATTGGGGGGTGGCAGCTTGGGCTGAGATGCTGAGCAGACACCAATAGCAGCAAGGTCCGGAGCCTGGGGGGCAGCGGGGGAGGCTGTGGGGCTCCGCCTCTGACCTGAGACCTCGATCCTGCCGGGCACTGGGGGTGAGCCGGCAATCTGCTCTGGTGCCTGCAGTCTCAGTGTGCAACGTACGTCCTGAAGCACAGATGACGTAAGCATTGCCCGCGTGGATGCATGGAGCTCGAGTCCTGACGTGCACACTGGGCAGCTGTCAACGCATCCTGGCGCGCACCAGCTTCCCCACGCCCCTGCGTTCCCCGACCCCACCACGCAGCCGTGGGCGTGTCTGTCACTGTAGATTACTTTGCATTTCCTGGACTTCCACATCATGGACTTAGACAGTACACTCGCGGTTTCCTTCAGCATAATGATTTTGAAATTCATTCCTGCTCTTGTGTTTATTGATGGCTAATTTTTGTGTATGGTTGCAGTAAAGGCTGCGATTAATTTTGTTTCATTTTTGCCCCTGGATATTTAATTTTTCCAGTGCTACTGGTTGAAAATAGCATCCTTTCCTCTTTGGATTTTTTTTGCCAAAAGTCACCAGCCTTCACCGCTCCTGGCCTCCCTTCTGTTCGGTTTACCTGCGTGTCTGCTGTCACCCCAGGGCCGCACGGTATGGTGGCAGCTTTTTAGTTATCGTGAAATCAAGTGAAGTAAGTTCTCCACCTTTTCCTTTTGTAAAACTTTACTTTCATCCTTCTAGGTCCTTCATAGGTCTCAGAGCTGAGACTAAGGGGAGGCGTGTGGCACCAGAGGCTCAGCATTAAGGGGGGCCCCTCACAAGCCTGGGCAAGCGCTCGCCCCAGCCCTGGCTCTGCCTCTTATAAGTTTTAGAATTAACTTGTCAGTTTCTAGGATTTTAATTTCTATTGTGTTGAATCTAAAGATGACTTGAGGCATAATTGAGATCTTCACAATATTGTCTTATGATCTATGAACAAGGTGTATCTTTTCATTTATTTATATCCTCCTTAATTAGTTTTACAATGTTTTGCAGTGTACTGGCCTTGTTCAACTCATCTATTCATATTTAATAGTTTTAATACAATTATAAATGGTATTGATTTTTGAGTTTAAATTTTCAGTTGATTGTTGTGAGCAATTTCTGAACATTAACTTTGTATCACAATCTTGCTAGACATACATATTAGTTCTAGTGGCTTTCTTTTGTGGATTTCCTGAGATTTTTTAGATAATCATGCTGTCTTGGGAATAAAGACAGTTCTATTCTCCTTTTCCAATCTCGATCGCCTTCTTTTCTTTTTCTGGAGCCTCCAGTACAATGTTGAGTAGAAGCAGGAAAAATGGATATCTTTGTCTTTTTCTGGATCTTAGAAAAACAATTCAGCTTTTCACTCTCCTATATAATAAAAGCCTAATATGCTAAGTGTCCGGTTGTCCAGGTGGCAGTTCAACCAATCAAAGTGTAATATGCTAATGACATGCTAAGGCTGCTCAACCACTCGCTATGATGTGCACTGACCACCAGGGGCAGATGCTTTGACCTGTAGGTTAGCTTGCTGCTGGGGTCCGGCCGATCAGGACTGAGTGAGACAGGCTGGACACGCCCTGGAGCCCTCCCATGGTCCCTCCCTGGTTGGCCAACCTCCCATGTCCCTCCCTGGCCCCGATCATGCACTGGTGGGGTCCCTTGGCCTGGCCTTCACCCTCTCGAATTCCAGAACCCCTTGGGGATGTTGGAGAGCCGGTTTCGGCCCTTTGGTGGAATGACTGGTTGCTATGATGTGCACTGACCACCAGGGGGCAGATGCTCAATGTAGGAGCTGCCCCCTGGTGGTCAGTGTGCTCCCACAGGAGGAGTGCCAATCAGCCAGAAGCCGGGCTCACAGCTGGTGAGGGCAGTGTTGAGGGCGGGAGCCTCTCCCGCCTCTTCGGCAGCACTAAGGATGTCTGACTGACGGCTTAGGCCCAAGTGGGCCTAAGTCATCAGTCGGACATCCCCTGAGGGCTCCTGGACTGGGAAAGGGCACAGGCCAGGCTGAGGGACCCCCCCGCGTCCCCTCCCCACAGTGCATGAATTCTGTGCACCTGGCCTCTAGTTAATTATGATGTTAGATGTAGGTTGAGGAAGTTTTCTTTTATTTAGTTGCTGAGGGTTTTTAACATAATTGGAAGTTGGATTTGTCAAACGCTTTTTATGCATCATTGAGATAATTGCGAAGCCACTCTCCCTCCCGATGGACCCCCACGTGATCAGGATGCTCTTGCTCCTTTTGAATTGTGGGATTTTAGCTGAGCTAGAGTACTTGAGCTAAAGTGCTAGGTGCTTTAGAAAGCTTTGTATTTATGTTGACGAGGGACATTAGTTTGTAGTTTTATATATTGTAAGTCCTCTGTCTGGCTGTCTAATCGGGTAGTGTGGGCCTCCTGGGACATGAGGGGGTGTTCCTTCTCATCAGCATTCTGTAAAGATTTGTGTGAAATTGATTCTATATGTTCCTTAACCAAATACAGAATTCGCCGGTGATGCTCTCTGGCCCGGAGGGTCCCCTCCATGGGAAGATTTTAAACAGAAAAATCTAATGTTTTAATAGATACTCCTGGGATAATTAGGTTATCTGTTTTCTTCTGAGTTTTTGTTTCTTTTCTTTCTTTCTTTCTTTCTTTCTTTCTTTCTTTCTTTCTTTCTTTTCTTTCTTTTTTTTTTTTTGTAGTTTGAGCCTTTTAGAGAAGTTGTCCATTTTCACTAAGTTTCTTAGAGTTCTCGTCTACTTGCATTAAATTATCCTCTTTTTGTTTTTCATTCTTTAAAGGTGTCATTTCAGTGACTTCTGTTTGCCTTGTTTCTGATGAAAAGACAGCTGTCATTTTGGTCTTTATTTGTCTCTGTATAAGTGGCGTTTTCTTCTAGTTACTTTAAGCTTGCTTTCTGATTCTGTGCTTGGGTGGGGATTGCATCAGATTTAGAAAATGCTTGATCATTATTTCTCCAAATATTTTTTCTGCTTTGTCTTTTCTCTCTCTTCTTCCCTGTGGCCCCGACGACGGGACTACTCTCAGGTTCCTGAATGGCTCTACTGGCATCTGGGGCTCGCCAGCGTCTTGGCCTCTTTCCCCTGCGGTTCATTTTGGAGACCTCTTGTTCCACACTCCAACGCTCACTCCTTTTTCTCCTGCAGCCTCATCCACAGCTGACGCATCCAGAGTGTTTGTCATCTCAAACACCGCAACTTTTATTTGTAGAAATTCAGTTTATGTCTTTTACTTCTATCCTAACCTGCACACACTTTCGTTTACTGTCTTGAGCACATCCTCTGTATTTGTAGTATCCATAATGTCTGTTTCGATGCCACATTGTACTAATTCTAGAACCTGTATTATCTCCAGGCTTGTTTCTGTGGATTGCTTCTTCTCTTCATTGTAGGCTGTATTTTCCTGTTTCTTTGCATGTCTGGTGATTTTTGATCAGATGCCAGACATTGTGACATTTGCACGGCTGGGTGAGGTTAGGTCCATCTTATTCCCGTGCTCCCCCACCGCCTCCCAAGGGCGCACTTGAACTGCTTTGGAACATTTGATTTTTCAAGACTTGCTTTGTGCTTTGTTAGGCAGATCAGAACCAGCCATCACCTCCTTGTCTAATTTGACCCGTTATGGAGGATCATTAAATCACCCGCTCGGGCCATCAGTGGTTTCCTCACACGTGTGCTAATTAACACTGCACAGCGGACTCAAATGCCTTTCTGCAGATTTCCGGGGGCTTGTTTGTGTCACGCTGTCTTCTCTGGAATTTTGCGTTCAGACTTCCAGTCGCCTTACTCTGCAAACCCAACTCGCTTTCTGACTCATAAGAACCCTCCTGCTCTGGTCGGTCCTGTTCGGGCTGCAGCCTGGAAGTCGCTGAGCCTGAGCCAGGCTCCGTGTTTGCGGCTTCGCTCTTGAGTGCGCACCCTGTCCAGCTGTGCCTTCGTCCAGTGTCTGAAAACTGTTGTTTCATACGTTTGTTTTTTAGTTATTTCAAGTGAGGTGAGCTCAGCCCCCATTAATTCATCATGTCAGCATCCACACCCTTACTCACCGGCTGTGCACCTCTCTGCCTCCGGATGTGTGCTCTCAGATCTGCACACATTGGAGCCAGTGTGCATGCACAGGCCGTGGTATGTGACACTCAGGGCGATAAGCTGCAGAACCAGCCCCTCCAGGGCTCTGGGCCGTGCAATTTTATTTTCAAAGAATTTTGGAAAATGTTTTGTACTACTTCAGGATCTTAAATTATAAATGCAATTAAAATTAGAATTTTCTGTTGGCTCCTTAGGGATAAAAAGACATGCAGTGTCAATGTGAAACATAGGGTCTCATTTCCTAGTGTGAGGGGCAGTTGTGCACAAATAAAAGCAGATTTAAATGTTCTCCTGAGACAAACAAACACGTTTTGCAAACAAAATAATTAAAGTGCTTTGTAGCAAGCAAGCGGATCCAGCCTCCATGGTATTTATTTTTCTACTTAATATGTGCCCGGGGAATAGGCTGCAAATGGCAGCCCCAACTGGCTCCTAAAATGTTAACAACGGAATAAAAAGCAATGGCTTTGTGTTGCAGAGGTAGTTACATAGGTCAGCGTTCCAAACAGTGAAATTTTTGAGGTTCACATTATTTTTGTTTGCAATTCTGAGTGACTCCTTTCCCCTCCCCGCTTTCCCCTCTCTCCCTCCTGCCCCCTTCCTCCCGCCTCCCCGCTTCACAGCATTGGCCAGCCTGTGCTTAGCCTCACTCAGGAGGCAGCGGCTGGGAGGCAGGAGCCTTGCCCTTGGGGCTCCGTGTCTGTCTCCAGCGTAGACGGAGTGACAGGGTCCCTTCCGTTCTGTGCAGGGACAGAGCTGTGGCTTATAATAAAGGACGAGAGACGGGCTCTGAGTAAGTGCAGCTTCCTCCCACGGCTCCTTCAGGTGAGTCCTGCTGCTCTGCTGAGGGCCTGGCTGCCCTGCCTGAGGGCACCCTCCTTTGGCGCCCCCCAGACTCCACCCTGAGCGCCCTGAGCAGCGGAACTCTGGGGGCCCTGCGCTCCACGTGGCAGACACAGCTGTTCTTAACCCGCCCCTCCAGCTGCTGTGGTGCGTTTCCCATCCAGGCCCAGGCCTGTGGGTTCCAGGAATATCACATCTGAAAAAACAAGCCGAAGTCAGTGGTCGCTGCACCCACTGGGACTCGACGGGACCCCCTCAGTGTTCTGAGTCCATTAGCACAAAAGGAAAAGCACTGACTGAGGGGGGCGCTGAGATGCAGACTTGCAAGGTTGGTGGAAGCAGGAGGATGGGAGGATGGAGGGAAAGTGCAGAGGACAGAGGGGAGGGAGGGAGAGGGAGAGAGAAAGGAGAGAGAGGAAACAGGCAAGAAGAAAGCGAGAGTAAGAGACAGAAAAAAAGGAAGAAAATAGTCAAAACAACGTTGAGAAGAACGAAGATGGAGGCATCAGCTCCCTGATTTCAGATCGTACTGCAAAGCTAGTTCCCAAAACAACGCGACCGGCCCAGAGCCCGAGGCCCGGGCGGCAGAGGAAGCCCCAGGGGCCCGTATACACTGTGTCTAAACTACGCAGGGCACCCGGCCTATAGCGTGGGCAAGGACAGGCTCTCCGATAAACGGTGCTGGGAGGACTGGACAGCCACATGCAAGGGAATGAAACTGGACCACTATCTTACACCACACCCAAAACTAACCCAAAATGGGTTAAAGACGTGGATGTAAGACTGGAAACCATAAAACTACTAGTAAGAAAACAAAGACAGCAAACTCCTTGATCCGTCTCAGTGACTTTTTTTGGCTTTTGACACCAAAGCAAAACAAACAAAAACACAAAACAAAACCAAAAACCAAGTGGCCTACGTCCAGCTAACGTGGATGCACAGCACAGGGAGGAAACGCTCCGAAAAGGCAGCTGCAAATGGGAGGAGACACTTGCAGACTATGTATCTTGAGAAGGGGCTGATATCCTAAATATATTAAGAACTCATGATTTGATAGCAAGAACAATCTGACTAAAGAATGGGTAGAGGATCTGAACAGAGTTTTTTCAAAGAAGACAAGCAAATGGCCACCAGGCAATGAAAAGATGCTCAGCATCACTAAGCATCGGGGAAATGCAGATCGGAACCACGTGAGAACCACCTCGCACCTGCTGGGTGGCCGGTGTGAAAGGCAAGTGGTAGCAGTGCTGGTGAGGGTGTGGGGCAAAGGGATGCGGGCATGGCTGGTGGGCATGTAAATTGGTGCAATGGAAAACAGCATGGAAGTTCCTCAAAAATGAAAAATAGAACTACCATCTATCCCAAAAAAGTGAAAACATTACTTTAAAAAGGTATGTGCACCCAGTTCATTAAAGCATTATTTACAATAGCCCAGATATGGAAACAGCCTGAGTGCCCATTAGTGGAGGAATGGATAAAGAAGTTGTGAGATATATATATATATATATATAGTAGTGGCCCGGTGCACGAAATTCGTGCATGGGTGGGGGTGGTGTCCCTCAGCCCAGCCTGCACCCTCTCCAATCTGGGACCCCTTGGGGGATGTCTGACTGCCCTCTCACAATCTGGGACTGCTGGCTCCTAACTGCTCACCTGCCTGTCAGCCTAATCACCCCCTAACCACTCCCCTGCCAGCCTGATTGATGCCTAACTGCTCCCCTGCCAGCCTGATCACCCACAACTGCCCTCCCCTGCCGGATATGGGACCCCCAGGCCTCACTGAGTGGAGCAGCTGCCGGGCCCTGCCTCCACTGTGCATGTGGCCATCTTGTGGTGGCCATCTTGTGGCAGCGTCGTGCGTGAGGGCCACCTAGGCTTTTATTAGTATAGCTATATGTAATGAAATATTACTCAGCCATAGAAAAGAATGGAACGTTGCCATTTGAGACAACGTGGATGGGACTCCCAAGCTTTATTCCAAATGAAATTAGTGAGACAGAGAAAGACAAATACCATATGACCTCTCACATGTGGAATCTAAAACAAGAACAAATGAGTGCATAGATTCTGAGAACTGATGCAGGTGGTGGTTGTAAGAGCACACAAGGTGGGGGGGGGGTGATGGGAGGTGGAGAAATGGGTGGACTTTTTTTAGTTTAAACAAATTGAATAAAAATTAGAAGCAAAAAGAATCCCCAAGTCTAAGAACAAGAAGCCAGCAGAGGAGAGAGCTGAGGAGAAGGGGTGTTGGCCTCGGCTCCCCACTCCAGCCTGTCCATCAGCCAGGTCACAGCCAAGAGGGGGCTTCTGTGAATGTCCCCACCCCAGGACATGCTGGGCCACCTGTGGGCCCTGGCTCATGGAAGGGCCCGTCTCCACCTTGTTAAATATAATAGAGTAAAATTGGACAGAATGTGATGAAATATAGAATCAATGAAATAGAATAAAAGAACCACTAAAAATGCCAAGCTCTGGAGACTTTGGCTTCTGTCTCGAGTGAGACAGTGGATTTTCTTGGTAAACCAATGCGCAGAGAGCCCGAGGGCACCCGCCCTCCCTGTGGCCCTGCCTGGTGCAGGTCGTCAGAATTCAAGGTCAGCTGCTGTTGGGCTGGTGTGAGGGCCCCTTGTGGGAAGGGGGGATGAAACAGGTGTGATGGGAGGAGAGCTGTCACGGGACCTGGGCGGCCAGCATTCCAGGAGCAGCGGAGAGCTGGCTTTCCTGTGAGCAGAAGCCATCCGTGCCGTTTATTAAAGGAAGGAACACATGGACACTGTGCAGCTGTGGAAAAGAAGGTGCGTGTACCCTTGGAGGCCACTGAGGAGCCTGGGGGCATCATGCTGAGTGAAATAAGCAGTCAGAGAGAGACAGGTACCACGTGGTCTCACTCACATGTGGAATCTACGCAATGAAGTCAATGGGGGAAAGAGAAAGGACCACAGACATGGAAGCATAGAACAGACTGACAGCTTTCAGAGGGAAGGAGGGAAGGTGGGAAGGAGGCGGGAAGAGATTAACCAAGGAACTTACAAGCATGTGTGCACAGTCCATGGACACAGACGATAGACAGGTGAAGACCTGGGGTGGGATGGGAGATGGGTGGAGTGGGGCACAGGGGAATGGGGGACATTGGTAATACTCTCAACAATACTAGTAAAATGAATCTACACTAATAGTATGCAAATTGACCATACCTCTGTGACAACCACTAGCCAATCAGGAGTGTGTATGCAAATTAACCCAAAAATGGTGGGTTAATTTGCATATGCAGGTGCTAAGCGGCCGGGGGCAGGGTGGTGCCAAGTGGCCTGGGTCCCAGGCATGGGCGCCACGCCCGCAGGCTCCTGGGACCATCACCAGCCCCGGGAGGCGAGGGCGGCCACGCAGCTTGACAGCACCCAGCAGGACCTGCTTGCCCATCACCATGGTGTGGAGCAGGCAGGCCCCGCAGAGAGCAGAGAACCATGGGAAGTGGACCTAAGCCATCAGTAGGACATCCCCTGAGGGCTCCGGGATTGGAGAGGGTGCAGGTCGGGCTGAGGGACCCCACCTGTGCACGAATTTTGTGCACCGGTCCTGTAGTAAGAAATAAAAGAACCCATGTTACTTCTCGTAATGATAAGACATGAGTCCTGCTCTGCATCTTGGAGGGAGTCCTGTGAATCTGGGGTCTCTGGGAGCTGCGAGCAAGAGCCATCTAAACAAGGGCGGTGGTCTGCTCTGGGGGCTGGGCGGAGGCTGCGGGGCAGCGGGTGAGGCGGGGCCTGGCCGAGGCGGGGCTTTGCTGGCTCTCAGAGGTTGTAGAAAGAGCGGTGGGCTCTGAGGTAGAGGAGGAGGAGGGCTGGCTGCAAGGCTCTGTGCGGGACATGTTGAATCTCATTGAATTAAGTCAAAACCCTGGGAAGGACTGTTAGTCCATCGACAGCTGCCTCTCCAAGGAATCCAGTCCTTGTCCAAGTCACACAGCCAGGAAGGGAGAGGTCGGGCCCACATCCTTCTCGCCCTTCTCTGTGTGACGGAGGAGCGCGGCCAGCGTGCGGCAGGCGGTCCTAGACTCTCGCAGCAATCACCCTGGAAGGCGCAGACGTGTGGAGTCTCTGTGTTACATCGGAAACTAGTGTAATATTTTATGTCAACTGTAATGAAAAACAAATTTTAAAAAATGTTTACATGTCTATGACTCGCCCAGAGATCTTGTCAAAAGGCAGCTCCCGGCCAGGTAGGGCTGGGCGGCCTGGCTCTGCGTGCCTGACAGTCTGCGGGTGATGCTGAGCCGTTGGCCCAGGGGCCACACTTGGGAGCAGGGGAATCTCGGCTCCTTTCTGTGTGTGGCCGAGTAGGGCCATGTGTCCTCCGTGAGTGTGAGGGCTGATGGGTGAGACAGTGCCCGGGCCGGGACAGCCCCTCCGGCGGCTCCTGCCGTCACCCCGCGCCCGAACGGGCCAGCCCTGCGCGCGGCAGCTCCCCACGCTCCCGTCACAGGCTGCCCTTGGCTCGCTCGCCTCCCGTGCTCCACGGGCTCTGAACACAGCAGACCGTCCAGGGAGCCTTTTCTGGTGGGAGCAACCCTTTCCTCAACCTGAGGGAGCCCTCCTTCTCCTTTCCGGCTGCTCTCAAGCCTGCCTGGGCTGGGAAGTTCCGTTGCGCAGTAACGTTAGATGACCCGGCGTGGTCTGGGAGGGAAGTAACGATTGTCTCTCCGGGTGGAGGATGCTGGCACCGCACGGGGGTGCCAGATCCAGGTCTTTCTGGGAACAAAGGGAATGACTGGTAATGTGATGGCACAGCCCTTCGTAGGTTTAGGGTCTGAATAAAAGTTTAAAATATTTCCCCCGATGTCAAAAGGTTCTAAAATTTTACTGAAGTCTTAAAGATCAGACAATGCTTGTTTGTGCATGCCTTTTACATCTGTTTTGCCAAAACAGGAAACTCTTCCGTGTTCATTGCTGTTTTGAAGGCTTATCCCATCTGGACGCGTCTCCCCGCTCCAGCACACGTGGGCGGCTTCCACACGGCTCTGTCCGTGTTTCACGTTTGGCAAAAGCCCACGGAGCCCGAGAGGTGCGGCTCACGTGAGCACAGACGCCGCAGGCCCAGCAGCCAGAGGCCGGTGCGTGATGGCAACTTTTCCAAAAATGGACCATTTGAGATACAACTGAAGTGTGCTCTGTGCCCCTCACCGGTCACATGAGATTCTGTATCAGTCAGCTTGCCTGTGACAAGGTAGAGAAAAATCCGAACCCCATTTCCTTTATCTCACCCGGGAGAAGGCCCAGGGACAGGCCCGGCGCAGGCCGGCCTTCAGAGGCTGAGGGTGTGCTCAGGCCGCGGTCCTGTCTGCTGTCCACCCCCGTGCTGGCATCCCCTCACGGAGTCTCCCCAGGACTCAGCCCCCACCCCCTCCCCTTGGTCTTCTCTTAGGATTGAGCCGACCTTCCCGAACGCCCCAAGGAGGGCCCCTCACACACGAAACCAGCAGGGAAGTCTCGGACGCTCCCTAAGTGGCCCCAAGTGTAGGACCCCCCAGGCTGGCCACACCAGTGTTCCTCTGGTTTGGGGCATGGGGGTCACCTCCCACCACCTGAGCCTCAGGGTAAAGGGGGGAACTGGTCACCCCGGGCTGGGCTGGCGCGGAAGAGGGCGAGGCAGCAGGTGGGCAGCGCGTCTGGTTGCTATGCCCTCGGGTTCCCCGGTGGCACCCACTTCCCAGAAGCCGCTGCGTGTCCCTCTCCCTGTTTGTCCACGCCATCACACATCTGTACGGCGAGTGCTCCTCACTGATGGCCCATCCTGCAGCTTGCTCGTCCTTCTCCTCCTTTCTCTCCTGCTTCCCGTCCCTCCATCACCTGCAGCGTCAGGCAGGGGAATCAGCAGGGGGCTCAGCCCACAGCAGGGCGTCACGCACGTTCCGTGGCTTCTTGGGTTCTGTTCTTGGTGCCGGCACATCGGGACTGAAGCGAGGCAGCCGCAGCCGAGTCTGACAGCACGGACGCTCCATGTCTCCAAACGAAGGCTGTGTGGCTGGCGCGCTTTTAATTTCTCACAGGAGCGGGAGGAGGACGTTAGAACCCATCGCCAGCATCCATCTCAGTTGTCATCTCCTCTTTTGAGTCCAAGGCTTGGAAAATCGAATACAGCGTATGGGCTTTCTCCACAGGAAAACGCATGCTTGTGCAGTGACACAGCGAGGCCCCACAGCGAGCCAGAGACTGGCCGAGGACACACAGCCTCTCGGTGCAGGCGGCCAGGCCTCAGTCCCCTTCTCACGGTGCTGAGTCCCATGCTAGCTCATCATACACTGTGCTCATCGTACACTGTGCTCTCTGAGGCACATGCTAGCTCATCATACACTGTGCTCATCATACACTGTGCTCACTGAGGCACATGCTAGCTCATCATACACTGTGCTCATCATACACTGTGCTCATCATACACTGTGCTCTCTGAGGCACATGCTAGCTCATCATACACTGTGCTCATCATACACTGTGCTCTCTGAGGCACATGCTAGCTCATCATACACTGTGCTCTCTGAATTACATGCTAGCTCATCATACACTGTGCTCTCTGAGTTACATGCTAGCTCATCATACACTGTGCTCTCTGAGTTACATGCTAGATCATCATACACTGTGCTCTCTGAGTTACATGCTAGCTCATCATACACTGTGCTCTCTGAGTTACATGCTAGCTCATCATACACTGTGCTCTCTGAGTTACATGCTAGCTCATCATACACTGTGCTCTCTGAGTTACATGCTAGCTCATCATACACTGTGCTCTCTGAGTTACATGGTAGGTTATCATACATGGTGCTCGCTCAGAAGGGCAGGTTGCTTTTAACCAGTAAATTAAGTGCCTGCCCTCTGGGAGGATGTGAGGATTGGCTTTTCTTCAGAATTTGTCTGACTTCTCTTTAGTCTTAATTCTTTGTAAGTGAAGAAGGGATTTGTCGAGGTTTCCTAATAACTTCTTTGACTAAAATGAAGATTAAGTTTCCATGTGCAAGCTTAGTACAAAATCAGAAGCAGAGAGTATTTTATTATTCAGTGCACGAAGCAAGTCTTACATTTTATTGCTTTCATAGAAATCGTGTGTTATAAGGCACAAAAGAATATTTTTTCCTCACTGACTGGCAAGAAGGATGCGATATTAATTGGAAACTCCATTCTGTTCTCTCCTTGTTTGAGTTGTTATCATATCTTTGTTATCCATCTATAAATACTCCTTTCACTGAAGAAGGAGCTACTCCTAGCAGTATTTTGCTCCCATTCTATTCTGGTTCCAGCAGTCAGTATATTCTCTAGAGCTTACATTTTAACTATCTCTAAAGATGACCCATCTGAAGCCTTCCTGCTCCACGTGTCCATCATTGCTCAGATGTATCTAAACTGAGCTGTATTGATGAGGGACTGATGGGTGGGACCTATTAGATTCTCGGAAGGTAAGCTAACAGAAAAATTCAGCATCTATACCAAGATGAGGTGGAGCCTGAAGAGTCGTTACCTTCTTGCATGCGGAATAGTGAGATGAAGGGAAGGGATTAACTAAAGAACAGGCATGCATGCCCCATGGGCAGTAGTTTGATGGAGGCCAAGGGAGGGGGAGGCAAGGGTGGGTGGAGATGGGCAAAAGGGGACAACTGCACTAATATTAATATTAAAATGCTCTAACTAAAATATAAAGTGCAAAATATTTTAAAGAATATAATTGGGATTTGATAAAATGGAGAAAGTTGCACATTCTCCTCTTGGGCCCCTCAAAATAGCCTTCCTCATCCTATATAATAAATATGCTAAGTGTCCAGTCATCTTGTAATCTGGTCATCCATTCAACCAATCAAAGCATAATATGCTAATAATATGCTAAGGCCCCTCAACCACTTGCTATGATGTGCACTGACCACCAGGGGGCAGGCAGTTGACTGGTCAACCAGTTGCTATGACGTGCACTGACCACCAGGGGGCAGACGCTCCAACCAGTAGGTTAGCTTGCTGCTGGGGTCTGGCTGATAGGGACTGAGTGAGATGGGCTGGACATGCCCTGGAACCCTCCTGTGGTCCCTCCCTGGCTGGCCAACCTCCTGCATCCCTCCCTGATCCCAATTGTGCACTGGTGGGGTCCCTCTGCCTGGCCTGCACCCTCTCACAATCTGGGACTCCTGGGGGATGTCAGAGAGCCAGTTTTGGCCTGATTCTGCAGGCATAAAAGGTTAATATGAAAATCAACTGAACAGCAGAACAATCAGTCACTATGACTCACACTGACCACCAGGGGGCAGATGCTTAACACAGGAGCTGCCTGCTGGTGATCAGTGCGCTCCCATAGGGGGAGCACTGCTCAGCCAGAAGCCGGGCTACTGGCTGGCGAGTGCAGCAGCAGTGGTGGCGGGAGCCTCTTCCGCCTCTGTGGCAGCACTAAGGATGTCTGACTGACGGCTTAGGTCCAATCCCTTGGGGGAAGCAGGCCTAAGCCATCAGTTGGACATCTCCTGAGGGCTTCCAGACTGTGAGAGGGCGCAGGCCGGGTGAGGGACCACTGCCCCCCGAGTGCATGAACTTCGTGCACTGGGCCTCTAGTAGTAATGATAATAAGTGTAGGGAAAGGCATCCGCATGAACAAATAGAGACTTCGGCCTGAGACCGAGGTGTAGGCAGTCACAGGCTGAGACACGGTATTGAAGTTTGGAGTGGGCTATGTCCGGAAAAAGGGAAGGTCACCTGCTACCGAGGGAAACGTCTATGTACAGGTTTGGTAGGATGTCTCAATGGGAGAATAATTAGCCTAGCTGATCCTCGCAAAGGAAAAGACCTAAAAAAGCTGGATATTTAAAAACATTTTTAAACAGACACGGGGCAGTCAAGAGCACAGTGCCCAGAGGCCACGTCAAAGTGAAGGACAGAAATGCTAGGAAACGTATGAGCTTCAAATGTCATTTTTGCCTCGAATCTGTGGGCAAAACTAGGGAGATGCTGAGTTGCTCCATTCTTCTGACTGCGGGCACAGAACCCACAGGTCAGGTGGGAGAAGCAAGCAGACGTGGGACTAATGAAGGATTTACATGTGAAGTTAGCACTCAGTGTGGGGGGAGCTAGAAATGAGCTTGCTGTGCAGAGGGCACAGCCAGGGACAGGTCCTGTCTTGGCTTTGTAGCTGTATGGAGGGAAGACATTTTCTCGAAAATTGGCAACCCCCGTTGTAGGCTTATGACCAAGTCATGCCCACGCTGCCTGATAAAGCCCAAAGGAATCCTATATAATAATGAGGTAATATGCAAATTGACCATCAATCTCAACACACAAGATGTCCGCTCCCATGTGGACACAAGATGGGCACCACAAAGATAGCCAGCAGGGGAAGGCAGTTGTGGGCAATTAGGCCAGTAGGGGAGGACAGTTTGGGGGACCCAGGCCTGCAGGGGAGGGCAGTTAGGGGTGACCAGGCTGGCAAGGGAGGGAAGTTAAGGGTGACCAGGCCAGCAAGGGAGGGCAGTTAGGGGTGACCAGGCCAGCAAGGGAGGGCAGTTAGGGGCAATTGGGACAGCAGGGGAGCAGTTAGGCATCGATCAGGCTGGCAGGGGAGTGGTTAGGGGGTGATCAGGCTAGCAGGCAGAAGCAGTTAGGGGCAATCAGGAAGGCAGGCAGGTGGCAGTTGGAATCCAGCAGTCCAGGATTGTGAGAGGGCAGTCGGACATCCCTCTAGGGGTCCCAGATTGGAGAGGGTGCAGGCTGGGCTGAGGGACACCCCCCCCATGCACTAATTTCATGCACTGGGCCTCTAGTCCTAATATATAAAAACCCTGGGTCTGTCACGTCCACAATGACTGAAGGCTCGACCTAATGCCCAGGCTTCATGCGCAGCAGGCTCTGGTGGGTGGGGACTCGTGGCAGCAGGGCCGGGGCTGGGAGAGGCAGGGCCGGCACTCACACTCACTACAACCACACGTGCACAGACACACAGCACCCACCAGCTCACAGCCTTTTCTCCCTTTCTTTCCCTCCCTCCCAGCTTGCTCTCGGAGCCTCTCTCAGAATGAGGAAACAAAACAGAGTGGGCCTGAAGAGACCTGGATAGAAGTGAGGGTGGGCAGAGGGTGGAGCGGCCCCCACTGGCCCCACCCCCTCCCAGCTGGGCAAGAGGAAGAGGGAGACAGGGATGCCTGGAGGACTGCTGAGAAGAACAAAGAGAGACAGAGACTGGGTGAGATCAGGCTGGCAGAGGAGGGCATTTGGGGGCAACCAGGCTGGCAGAGGAGGGCAGTTGGGGGTGAGATCAGGCCGGCAGGGGAGGGCAGTTAGGAGTGATTAGGCAGGCAGAGGCAGTTGGGGGCAAGATCAGGCCAGCAGGGGAGGGCAGTTAGGGGTGATCAGGCAGGCAAGCAAAGGTAGTTAGGGGTGATCAGGCAGGCAGGCAGAAGAGTGGTTAGGAACCACTGGTCCCAGATTGCAAGAGGGATGTCCAACTGCTGACAGTCGGACATCCCCCAAGGAGGCCCCAATTGGAGAGGGTGCAGGCTGGGCTGTGGGATCCCCCCCCCCCCCATGCACGAATTTTGTGCACCGGGCCACTAATGTATATATATAAAAACCTAAGCAACCATTCAACCATTTGACAGGTCGACCAGTTGCTATTATGTGCACTGACCACCAGGGGGCAGATACTCAACAGGAGCTGCCCCCTGGTGGTCAGTGCACTCCCACAGCGGGAACACCGCTCAGCTGACTGACAGGCACCAGACGCAGGGCTCATGGCTGGCCAATGCAGCCCGGAGACCACAGCTGAGCGGCAGCATTGAGCAGTTGCGGCGACAGGCGCAGTAGGGCCGGGATGAGCAGCAGCGGCAGGCAGGAGTGGCAGGCGTCATTGGACTGCTGGTTTCGGCCCGATCCCCACAGGCCACGCTGAGTTACATGGTAGCTCATCATACACTGAGTTACATGGTAGCTCATCCGTGCGCCAAGCCTCTAGTATTGAATATTAAGCTACGTGGTTACAGATTGGCAGTGCTCCTGGATGGGTGGTAGAAGTAAGCATAAATATTCTCTGAAGTAATAGTAATTCCAGTCAGACTTCAAGGAATTTATCAGAAAATTCTAAGGAAAATAAGAGTGCATACATGAGAGAAGAAAGAAAGAAAGAAAGAAAGAAAGAAAGAAAGAAAGAGAAAGAGAGAGAAAGAGAGGGAGGGAGAGAAAGGGAGGGAGGAAGGAAGGAAACAAGCTACCCGGAGGGAGAACCAGGCAAAGAGGGCAGTCCACACGGATTTGAAGTGACTTCAGTTAGCCGGTGACCTGACATAGACCGTTAGTGAGTGGACATAAAAAGATGCTTGGAAATATGATCAAGGAATAAAAGATACTTTAAAAAGAAGCAGAATTAAGAAAGAAAATAAAACATCTTCAGGAAATTAAAAACCTAATATAAACCTCACTGTGGACACATAGAGAGAATTAATGAACTGGAGAATACCAGTCTGAAGAGACTCTTTGGAGTGCAGCCTAGAGGGACAGGAAAGGAAGGCTGACACGGGGAAGAGCAATGAGACCGGATGTGCTGTCTGGATTTCCAGAAGAAAGCAGGCGACGATGGGGGAAGAAGCAATGTTAAATGGTAGGGTGGTTCAGAATTCTCTAGGATTATTGAAAGAAAACACATGTCAGATTGGGAAGCCCAAGGGTCAGGAGCAGAATAAAAATGTAAAAATTCATACCTAGGCACCTCATGGTGAGACACTCAGAACCAAAGACGGGAATCATACCCGGGACCCTTCAGTTCACAGGCCGACGCTCTATCCACTGAGCCAAACCAGCTAGGGCTGCTGTATTTCTTTCACAGGAGTCCCCACTAAAATACGAGACAGAGAAAGATTGCCAACGAAGAGATGGAAAAAAATAGAGAAGGAAGATACCCAAATAAAACTAGAGTAACTGTACAGATACCAGACACAATGGACCACAGGCGGGATGCGTTACTAGAAATAAAGAGGATATCTAACTAAAGGTGAAACTTTTAGTTCAGCAGTTTTTCTGCTGCACTGTGTGTAACTAACAACCTCAGAATGTGTGTGTGTGTGTGTTTTATTACAATTGTTTCTCCTTTTTCCCCCTATAGCTCCCCTCCACTCGGTTCCCATTCCACCCTCTGCCCTTACCCCCCCACACTGTCCTCGTCCATAGGTGTACAATTTTTGTCCAGTCTCTTCCCGCACCCCACACACCCCTTTCCCCCTGAGAATTGTCAGTCCACTCCCTTTCTATGCCCCTGATTCTATTATATTCACCAGTTTATTCTGTTCCTCAGATTTTTAATTCACTTGATTTTTAGATTCACTTGTTGATAGATATGTATTTGTTGTTCATAATTTTTATCTTTACTTTTTTCTTCTTCTTCCTCTTCTTAAAGAATACCTTTCAGCATTTCATATAATACTGGTTTGGTGGTGATGAACTCCTTTAGCTTCTTCTTATCTGTGAAGCTCTTTATCTGACCTTCCATTCTGAATGATAGCTTTGCTGGGTAGAGTAATCTTGGTTGTAGATTCTTGCTATTCATCACTTTGAATATTTCTTGCCATTCCTGTCTGGCCTGCATAGTTTCTGTTGAGAAATCAGCTGACAATCATATGGGTGCTCCCTTGTAGGTAACTAACTGTTTTTCTCTTGCCGCTTTTAATATTCTCTCTTTGTCTTTTGCCCTTGGGATTTTAATTATGATGTGTCTTGGTGTGGTCCTCTTTAGATTCCTCTTGTTTGGGGTTCTGTGCGCTTCCTGGACTTGTAAGTCTATTTCTTTCACCAGGTGGGGGAAGTTTTCAGTCATTATTTCTTCAAATAGGTTTTCAGTATCTTGCTCTCTCTCTTCTTCTGGCACCCCCATAATTCTGATGTTAGTATGCTTGAAGTTGTCCCAGAGGCTTCTTACACTATCTTTAAATTTCTGGATTCTTTTTTCTTTTTGCTTTTCTGGTTGAGTGTTTTTTGCTTATTTGTATTTCAAACCTTTGACTTGATTCTTGTGTTCCTCTAGTCTGCTGTTGGGTCTCTGTATAATATTTTTTATTTAAATCAGTGTATGTTTAATTTCTAGTTGGTTCTTTTTCATATCCTTGAGGGTCTCGCTAAATTTTTTGGCCTTTTCTAGGAAATTCTTGAAAAACCTTATAACCGTGGTTTTGAATTCTATATCCAGTAGTTTGTTTTCCTCCATTTCTTTCATTTGTGATCTGTTTCTTTGTTTCCACATTTTCGCTGCTTCCCTGAGTTGGTAGGGTGGCTTTGTGTGCTAGGTGTCCTATAGGGCCCAGTAGCTCGGCCTCCCCAGTTACCTGAGGTGAACACTCTTGGTGCACCCCTTTGTTGACTGTATGTACAGCCTTGTTGTAGTTAAGTCTTGATTGTTGTTGGTGTCACTGGGAGGAATTGACCTCCAGGCCAATTCGCTGTGATGATCCGCTATGTCTACGCTGGAAGAACTGCTGTGCTGGAGACACGCTAATGGGGCAGGACTTGTTTCAGTGGGGCTTTGGTGCTCATTGAGTCTGCCTCTTGCATGTGTCACTTATGGATGTGGGTAGTTGAAATCTGGTGTCGTCTCACACAGACCACTAGATACACTAGTTTCTGGATCTCCAATGGGGTGCAGGTCAGTTACTGTCTGAGGCCACCCAGCAGGAGCTACAGCGAGAACTACAGTTTTCTCCTCTTTGCTTGGGGTTTGGAGGTTTTGGAGCTGTCTTACCAGAGCTGCAGTTTGTTAGGTTAAACTGTGATAGGGCAGGGCATTTATATGTAAAAGCCGCTGTGCAGAGCTTGGGTGGGTTTGTAGATTGTGCGAGGTGGGGTCTCAGGGCGGGGCAGGGTCTCAGGGAGTCACTAGGCTAGGGCATGGCAAACAGCGATGGCTGCCTGTCAGCCGTCTCTGCGTCTCCATGTTTCCACGTCCCCACGTCCCGCGCCCCAGCGCAGTAAACAATGATCGCTGGGCGCACCTCTGCTAGAAAGCCACCCTCACTTTCCGACCTGATGGCAGACAGTGCAGCTTCTCCCCGTAGGAGTTTGGGTCCCCAGCCTCTCCCCAGAAACTGGAGTTCAGAGTAATCGGGAGCTTGTCTCCCTTCGGGTTGAAAGAAGCAGCGCACCCAGACACTCGCCGCCAGCCCGATTTGTGCATCTTTGTACCTCAGCTTTTCAGTGCTTGTGCATGTCTCAATGCTCTTTTCTCTTTCCTTCTAGCTGTAGAACGTCCACTCAGCCAGCTTTCCCATGGTTCTGGGTGATAGACGTTTTGTCTTTTTGTTGTAGTTTTGAAATTCTTGTGCAAGGCAACAGTTTAGGTGTTTACCTATGCCGCCATCTTGGTTTCCCCCTACAGATTGTGTTTTTTGAATTTTTGAAACTATAATGCTGAATGCAAGCAGAAATAGACAAATTCTTGACATAATGGACCTAAAAATAGACCACAGAACCAGCAAGCGGACAGGAGTGCACATGAGAGTGCCTGGGCACCGGCCACAGGAAGGCCGCGGGCTGCCCAGCACCACGTTCTCGCCACAGCGCACTCACAGTAGAAGTCACTGGGGAGATGACGAAGGAAAATACCCTCAGGTTTGAAAATGTTTAAAAATCTGCAGTAAATTAAGCATGTGTCAAAAATAAACCAGATGGTGGACGTAGCTAAGGCAATAGTGGTGTGGATTTATTATCTTAAATACTTCATCAGAAAAGACAAAAGGTATGATTCATCAGCTAAGATTCATACTTAAAATGGGAAAATAACCACTTACTAAATCCAAAGAAAGTATAAAAATATGATAATGGTAGAAATGAATGAAATAGAAAACCAGCACATACCAGTAGTAGTTAAGACAAAACGTATTTTAAAAAAGATGTATAAAACAGACAAGTTCTAGCATGAATATAAGAGCGAGGGCACCGGTCACTGTTGTTAGAAGTGGATGCGGCACAAGCTTTCCGTGCACCAGAGCAGTGCAGGGGCGTGAGCAAGGCCAGCCACTCAACAGGAGCGTTTGGAAACGTGGCTGAACTTTCAGGAAAAAATGATGTGGGGCAAAGATGGAAAAGCAAAGAAAATCCCTATGAGATAAGGAATTTAATTAGTAATATAAATAGTTCTACCAAGGAAACAGCAGTGTAGATGAGTTTGCTGGTGTAGGCCAGTTCCACAAAACACTCTAGAAACTGGAGAAGACATCTACAGCATGTGACAAAGTTTAAAAAGTCCATCAAATCGAAGTGCAAGAGACCCAACTGATAGAAATTGGACAAAAATACAGACACAGGAAAGGAAGCACCAGCGATTCATACGTGTGTGGAAGAGGCTTACCCTGTTGAGAATTAGGGAAGTGGAAATGAAATCCAGGATGTGCCGATTCATACTCACTAGGTTGACAAGCCTGGGAAGCCGTGCGCTCTCCGTACAGGCGAGGAGGTGGGGCAGGAGCTCTCTACCTCTCGAGTATAAACTGGCGATCACTGAGGGAGGCGGAGATCGCCTGGGAAATGAGAATGTGTCCGTGTTCTCCTGTAGGGGTTCTTTCTAGGCGTGCTCCCCGGAGGAATTCTCATGCAAGTGCACTAAGACGCACACACAAGAACAGGCACACACAAGCCTTGCTCATAACAGCAACCAAACGAACACATTCAGACGGTCATCAGCGATGGAGCGAATGAACGTGGCACGGTCGGTGGTCGGTCACACGGTGCGATTGTGTGCAGCTGTGACCCTCAGTACCTGGAGCGCCCGTCACATGAATACATCACAGAACCCGGAGGCTAGGCCGGTGGGTGCTACGTGGGTGAGCGTTGGGGTTGTCTGGGGGCAGGCGGGGAGCTCAGAGGCCTGCGTGTTGACAGGAACAGGGTCACTTCTGCGACTATGTTCCCAGGTGGTCCTGACACTGAGCCATGAGCTCAGGCAGCTGCAGGCGGCCGGCAGGCGTGCAGGCTGTAGCTGCCTGAAGCTCACAAGGTGTGCACGCCACACGTGATTGTACTGACATTCGTGGTCATAACCTGACAAAGGCAGGCTCCTGGTGAGGAGGAGGGGGAGCCCTTGGGGAGAGCACCTGCCCCTGATGCAGGCTCTTTCTCAGCTGGGTGGAAGGCATGCTCATACCATTGTATTGCTCATACCTTAATGTGTGTAATATTTGTGAGTTCAATACGTTGTAAAATATAAACTTAAAAAGTAGTAAAATAAGCGAGATGATTGGAGCCTGTGCCCTCCAGGGAGGGTCTGGGTATGGCATGCTCCTGGGTCTCCATGGGCCTCGCTGGCTTCTGTGAGTCGGTGGAGCTCACAGGTGTACACTCTCTTCTCCTTCTGCTCATCCACAGCACCATCTGGAAGGACCGTGCACCCGGGACAAAGCGCGCGTTCGCTCCCAAGTGGGGAGTGTGAATTGGCTGCTTGGATTGCCCCTGCACCCCTAGGAACTCAGGAACTCAGGGTGGCCCAGAGGCAGACCTGGTGCGCAGCTCAGAGGTGCTGCCTGGCAGGAGTGAGCAGGGATGGCAGGTGGCTGCCTGCACCGATGTGGTGCCGAAGGGACCCATGAGACCAACAGGATTGGAGCAGGCCTGGCAGGGAGCTGCTGGAACTGACTGATGTGAAGGTTTGGAATTTCCCATAGGAGAGGACCACCCACAGGAGAGGAGGGACCCTTTGCATTGCCCAAAAGGGCCCGGGAGTTGCTTCGAGGGTTCTCAGATTCCGAGTGCAGCCTCTCTGTCCCGGATGCTGAGAATCAGCAAGAGTCCCTGGGAGCAGGGAGTGGTGCTTGGCAGACAGGGCATGTGCTTCGACCCAGAGCGAGTGCATGAGATGGGGCCACGGACAGGAAGATCTCCAGGGCCCAGCAGGTCTCTGCAGAAGGCAGGTGGCAGCGGCTGGGTTGGGGGCTGTGCCAGCTCTCAGGGAGTGCTGGGTGGGCAGCGGGACGAGGCAGTCTGGAGACCAGGCAGCGGGGCAGGCTGAGCTCCTTGCTGTCATGACTGCCCTGGCTCACACGGCCCAGGTGCCGCCCAGGCTGCCAGCCAGGGAAGTGGTGGCTACACTTACCAGAAGGCGCCCTGTGCTCCGCAAGTCGGGCTCCCACAGATTCCCGGGTCCTGCGTGGGGTGCGGAGGGAGTGCTCAGGCCACTGGTGCTCCCTCTGGGAAGCTGAGGATGCAGGAGAGATTTAATAAAAGAACTTCATAAAGCTGGTTCTTTGAAAAGATTAACAACCGTGACAATCTCCTGGCTAGACTCACTAAGGAAACAAGAGAAAAGACCCGTATAAACAAAATTAGGAATGAAAGAGGAGAAATTACCAGATATTACAGGTATACAAAGGATCATACTAGAATATCACTAAATTTAATAACCTAGAAGAAATGGATAAGCTCCTAGAAATATACAACCTTCCTAGACTGAATCATGAAGAAATGGAAAATCTAAGTATAGCGATCAGCAGTGAGGAAATTGAAACAACCATCAAAAACCTCCCACAAAATAAAAGTCCAGGACCAGGTGGCTTCACCAGTGAATTCTACCAAATGTTCAAAGAAGATTTAAAACCTGTCCTTCTCACACTCTCCCCAAACATTGAAGAGGCCATACTTCCTATCACATTCTACAAGGCCAATACAACCCTGATACCAACACCTGGCCAGGATCTCACACACACACACACACACACACACACACACACACACACACACACACAACTACCGACCAATATCCCTGATGAACACAGATGCAAAAATCCTAAACAAAATACTAGCAAATCAAATACAACAGTACATCCAAAAAATAATGCATCACGATCAAGCGGGGTTCATTCAGGGGCATAAGGATGGAAATCAATCAATGTAATACATCACATTACATTAACGAAAGGAAGGATAAAAATTATATGACCTTATCAATAGATGCAAAATATTTTTGATAACATACAACATCCATTTATGATTAAAACACTCAATTAAAAGGGTACAGAAGGAAAGTATCTCAACATAATGAAGGCCATCTATAATAATTAGACTGGACAGCCGAACGACCTTCTGGACGTCCTTCCAGATGACCTTCTGAACGAAGCTGGGTCTATGAGGGCCAGACCCCTTGCACGAATTTCATGCATCAGGCCTCTAGTATATGATAAACCCTCAGCCAATATACTCAATAGTGAAAACCTGAAAGCTTTTCCTCTCAGATCAGGAACAAGAGAGAATGTTGTCCTGTCTTGCCACTCTTACTCAAAGAAGTGCTGGAAGTCCTAGTCAGAGCAATCAGCCAAGAGAAGGAAATAAAAGGCATCCAAATCAGGAATGAAGAACTAAAACTGTCACTCTTTGCAAATGACATGATTCTGGGTGTAGGAAACCCTAAAGATTCCACTCATACAACTCAACACAAAACAAAGAACATCCAATAAAAAAGTGGGCAGAGGACCTGAACAGACAACTCTCCCAAGAAGACATACAAATGGCCAAAAGATATGAAAAGATGCTCAGCCTCGCTAGCAGTTAGGAAATGCAAATCCAAACTACGATGAGACACCACCTCACACCTGCTAGAATGGCCATTATCAACAAGACGAGTGAGTGTTGGAGAGGTTGTGGAGAAAAGGGAACCCTCATTCACTGCTGGTGGGAATGCAAACTGGTGCAGCCACTATGGGAAACTGGTGGTTTAAAAGGAAAATAGAGTTACCATATGACCTAGCAACCCCTTTTCTAAGCACCCAAAACACTAGAAACATTTTCCTCAAAGATATGCTCCCCTATGTTCACTGCAGCTTTATTCATGGTGGCCAAGGCATGAAGACAACCCACGTGCCCTGCGGTAGAGGCCTGGGTGGAGACGTGGTCCGTACACACCATGGAGCACCACTCAGCCACGAGACACAGGAAGTACTGCCATGTGCAGCACCATGGACGCGCCTTGAGAAATTATGCTAAGTGAAGTATGCCAGTCAGAGCGCGGAACTGCATGATTTCACTGATATGTGACATCAAACTGAGACTCAGGGACACAGACAACAGTATGGTGGTTACCAGAGGGAAGGGGTAGGGAGAGGGGGGCCAAATACATGGTGACGGAAGAAAATTTGATTTTGGGTGGTAAACACTGTAATAAATATACAGATCTTGTATCATAGAAATGCACACCTGAAACCTATATGAGCCTATTAACCAAAGTCACCCCAAATATTTAACAAAAATAAATAATTTTAAAAAAAGAAGTGAGAAAGAAAAGTATGCGACATATCCATTTCCTCTCCAGGTGTTCAGGTCTGATTGACCCCTTATGCATAATTCATATTATGTTCTTCATGGCCTCCTGTCCTTTCTAGTAAAAAAAAATCCCTCCCCAGGTCCTCTATATTCTGTCTCCACTCACCGCTCGGGTTCGCAGACCTCCTACTGTTAGAAGGTGATGCCCCTAGCCCCACCATCCTGGTCCCCCACCATCCTGGTCCCCCACCATCCTGGTTCCCCACCATCCTGGTCCCCCACCGTCCTGGTCCCCCACCGTCCTGGTCCCCCACCGTCCTGGTCCCCACCGTCCTGGTCCCCCACCATCCTGGTCCCCCACCATCCTGGTTCCCCACCATCCTGGTCCCCCACCATCCTGGTTCCCCACCATCCTGGTTCCCCACCGTCCTGGTTCCCCACCGTCCTGGTCCCCCACCATCCTGGTCCCCCACCGTCCTGGTTCCCCACCATCCTGGTCCCCCACCATCCTGGTCCCCCACTATCCTGGTCCCCCACCATCCTGGTTCCCCACCATCCTGGTCCCCCACCATCCTGGTCCCCCACCATCCTGGTCCCCCACCATCCTGGTCCCCCACCATCCTGGTTCCCCACCGTCCTGGTTCCCCACCGTCCTGGTCCCCCAACGTCCTGGTTCCCCACCGTCCTGGTCCCCCACCATCCTGGTCCCCCACTATCCTATGCCGTCCATCCTGTTGTTGGTGCTGGTTCTTGAACCCGCTGGCCCGGACCCTCTCACCTCCTGGTCCTGGGACCAGAGCACATTGCTGTGCCTCTACCTTTGATTGTCAGTTGGTTCTCGTCCAACAAGAACATCTTCCTTTAAAGCAGACTTTTGTCTGAAACACACAGGTCAGTGGTTTAAGCCCAGATGCAATATGTAATAGCACTTCGGTTCTTTTGAGATTACTACAGCTCAGCGTACTGGGAGCCGTTGATCATTCTGAAAGGCTGCAACTCTTAATTTCTTACTTTCTCCCAGCCCCCGCCTGGGCGTCAGCTGGGCAGTCTTGGCACTCCTGCCAGGCCCTGAGACAGTCCCTGAAATACACAGTTTACCATCTTACCCTTAAACCTCTTCTTCAAGCGACAGAAACAACCGTCACTGATTCCTGACGCCTGAGCCCCGGCTGCCGTCTCACCGTCTGTTTGCCTGAAGGCTGCCGGCTGCCTGAAGACTGGCTGGTGGCTCTGCACAGCTCAGGGCCTGGCTCGCAGCCGGAGCTTCCTCGGCCTGAGCTCCCACTGCCGAGACGCTGGCCGCGTGGGACTCTGTCTGTAGTCCCTGGTGCCCGCCCATGAGTACTTTCTGCCTGTGGAATTCTCCCTCCTTAAGCTGCCAGAGGCTCTTAAAAATGTAGACCCGAGGGTGGCTTGTTTGTGTCTAAAGACTTCCAGGGCTCCTCATCGTCATAAGGGTGGGCGTTTCCGCCAGCTATGACCCCACCCCGTGCCCGGCCAGGACACTGCTCCAGGCTGCCTCCGGCCACCCTCCTTTCTGCCTGTCCGCCCCGCCCAGGTCCTGGGAGCCCGTGGTGTCTCACCAGCCCCGCCGCTCACCTGGCAGGTGCCCAACACAGGAGCAGGTGCCCACTCACAGGGGCAGGTGCCCACTCACAGGATCAGGTGCCCACTCAGAGGAGGAGGTGCCCACTCACAGGAGCAGGTGCCCACTCACAGGAGCAGGTGCCCACTCACAGGAGGAGGTGCCCACTCACAGGAGCAGGTGCCCACTCACAGGAGGAGGTGCCCACTCACAGGAGCAGGTGCCCACTCACAGGAGCAGGTGCCCACTCACAGGAGGAGGTGCCCACTCACAGGAGCAGGTGCCCTCACAGGAGGAGGTGCCCACTCACAGGATCAGGTGCCCACTCAGAGGAGCAGGTGCCCACTCAGAGGAGGAGGTGCCCACTCACAGGAGGAGGTGCCCACTCACAGGAGGAGGTGCCCACTCACAGGAGGAGGAGCCCATTCACAGGAGGAGGTGCCCACTCACAGGATCAGGTGCCCACTCAGAGGAGGAGGTGCCCACTCACAGGACCAGGTGCCCACTCACAGGAGCAGGTGCCCACTCACAGGATCAGGTGCCTACTCACAGGATCAGGTGCCCACTCAGAGGAGGAGGTGCCCACTCACAGGAGGAGGTGCCCACTCACAGGAGGAGGTGCCCACTCACAGGAGCAGGTGCCCTCACAGGAGGAGGTGCCCACTCACAGGAGCAGTTGCCCACTCACAGGAGCAGTTGCCCACTCAGAGGAGCAGGTGCCCACTCACAGGAGGAGGTGCCCACTCACAGGAGCAGGTGCCCACTCACAGGAGCAGGTGCCCACTCAGAGGAGCAGGTGCCCACTCACAGGAGCAGGTGCCCACTCACAGGAGCAGGTGCCCACTCACAGGAGGAGGTGCCCACTCACAGGAGCAGGTGCCCACTCACAGGAGGAGGTGCCCACTCACAGGAGGAGGTGCCCACTCACAGGAGCAGGTGCCCACTCACAGGAGGAGGTGACCACTCACAGGATCAGGTGCCCACTCACAGGAGGAGGTGCCCACTCACAGGAGGAGGTGCCCACTCACAGGAGGAGGTGCCCACTCACAGGAGGAGGTGCCCACTCACAGGAGGAGGTGCCCACTCACAGGATCAGGTGCCCACTCACAGGATCAGGTGCCCACTCACAGGAGCAGGTGCCCACTCACAGGAGCAGGTGCCCACTCAGAGGAGGAGGTGCGCTCACAGGAGCAGGTGCCCACTCACAGGAGGAGGTGCCCACTCACAGGAGGAGGTGCCCACTCACAGGATCAGGTGCCCACTCACAGGAGGAGGTGCCCACTCACAGGAGCAGGTGCCCTCACAGGAGGAGGTGCCCACTCACAGGATCAGGTGCCCACTCACAGGAGCAGGTGCCCACTCACAGGAGGAGGTGCCCACTCACAGGAGGAGGTGCCCACTCACAGGAGGAGGTGCCCACTCACAGGAGCAGGTGCCCTCACAGGACCAGGTTCCCACTCACAGGAGGAGGTGCCCACTCACAGGAGCAGGTGCCCACTCACAGGAGGAGGTGCCCACTCACAGGAGCAGATGCCCACTCACAGGAGCAGGTGCCCACTCAGAGGACCAGGTGCCCACTCACAGGACCAGGTGCCCACTCACAGGAGCAGGTGCCCACTCACAGGACCAGGTGCCCACTCACAGGAGCAGGTGCCCACTCACAGGAGCAGGTGCCCACTCACAGGAGGAGGTGCCCACTCACAGGACCAGGTGCCCACTCACAGGAGGAGGTGCCCACTCACAGGAGCAGGTTCCCACTCACAGGAGGAGGTGCCCACTCACAGGAGCAGATGCCCACTCACAGGAGGAGGTGCCCACTCACAGGAGCAGATGCCCACTCAGAGGAGCAGGTGCCCACTCACAGGAGGAGGTGCCCACTCAGAGGAGCAGGTGCCCACTCACAGGACCAGGTGCCCACTCACAGGAGGAGGTGCCCACTCACAGGAGCAGATGCCCACTCAGAGGAGCAGGTGCCCACTCACAGGACCAGGTGCCCACTCAGAGGAGCAGGTGCCCACTCACAGGAGGAGGTGCCCACTCACAGGTGGAGGTGCCCACTCACAGGAGGAGGTGCCCACTCACAGGATCAGGTGCCCACTCACAGGAGCAGGTGCCCACTCACAGGAGGAGGTGCCCACTCACAGGAGGAGGTGCCCACTCACAGGTGGAGGTGCCCACTCACAGGAGGAGGTGCCCACTCACAGGATCAGGTGCCCACTCACAGGATCAGGTGCCCACTCACAGGAGCAGGTGCCCACTCACAGGAGCAGGTGCCCACTCAGAGGAGGAGGTGCGCTCACAGGAGCAGGTGCCCACTCACAGGAGGAGGTGCCCACTCACAGGAGGAGGTGCCCACTCACAGGATCAGGTGCCCACTCACAGGAGGAGGTGCCCACTCACAGGAGCAGGTGCCCTCACAGGAGGAGGTGCCCACTCACAGGATCAGGTGCCCACTCACAGGAGGAGGTGCCCACTCACAGGAGGAGGTGCCCACTCACAGGAGCAGGTGCCCACTCACAGGAGGAGGTGCCCACTCACAGGAGCAGGTGCCCTCACAGGACCAGGTTCCCACTCACAGGAGGAGGTGCACTCACAGGAGCAGGTGCCCACTCACAGGGGCAGGTGCCCACTCACAGGAGCAGGTGCCCACTCACAGGACCAGGTTCCCACTCACAGGACCAGGTGCCCACTCACAGGAGGAGGTGCCCACTCACAGGAGCAGATGCCCACTCAGAGGAGAAGGTGCCCACTCACAGGAGCAGGTGCCCACTCAGAGGAGCAGGTGCCCACTCACAGGACCAGGTGCCCACTCACAGGAGCAGGTGCCCACTCACAGGAGCAGATGCCCACTCACAGGAGCAGGTGCCCACTCACAGGACCAGGTGCCCACTCAGAGGAGCAGGTGCCCACTCACAGGAGGAGGTGCCCACTCACAGGAGCAGGTGCCCTCACAGGAGGAGGTGCCCACTCACAGGAGGAGGTGCCCACTCACAGGAGGAGGTGCCCACTCACAGGAGCAGGTGCCCTCACAGGACCAGGTTCCCACTCACAGGAGGAGGTGCCCACTCACAGGAGCAGGTGCCCTCACAGAAGGAGGTGCCCACTCACAGGAGCAGGTGCCCACTCACAGGAGGAGTTGCCCACTCACAGGAGGAGGTGCCCACTCACAGGAGCAGATGCCCACTCACAGGAGCAGGTGCCCTCACAGGACCAGGTTCCCACTCACAGGAGGAGGTGCACTCACAGGAGCAGGTTCCCACTCACAGGAGGAGGTGCCCACTCACAGGAGCAGGTGCCCACTCACAGGAGGAGTTGCCCACTCACAGGAGCAGGTGCCCACTCACAGGAGCAGGTGCCCACTCACAGGAGCAGGTGCCCACTCACAGGAGCAGGTGCCCTCACAGGACCAGGTGCCCACTCACAGGAGCAGGTGCCCACTCACAGGAGGAGGTGCCCTCACAGGAGCAGGTGCCCACTCAGAGGAGGAGGTGCCCACTCAGAAGAGGAGGTGCCCACTCACAGGAGCAGGTGCCCACTCACAGGAGCAGGTGCCCACTCATGGGAGCAGATGCACTCTCAGGAGCAGGTGCAGCTGGCATGGTGCAGTCTCCCCATCTTCAGCAGCACTGCCACAAACTCAGCTGGGCACTCCCGTCCCCCTTCCTACATGCAAGCACTTTGCTTAACAAGCTCATCCTTCAGGCTCAGCTGCAGAGCTGATGGCTCACAGAGCCTTATTTGGGAAGAGCTCCCTGTGACGGCTCCCTTTGCTCTCTCTGTGCTCCGTGGTGCTCACTGTAAATGAGATAATAACGGCACTGCCTGGTAGAATCCTGGGGCTGTGGTGAGCACCTGGTCTTAGTGAGCACCTGGGTGTGGTAGCACCTGGGCTGTGGTGAGCACCTGGCTGTGGTGAGCACCTGGGCTGTGGTGAGCACCTGGCTGTGGTGAGCCCCTGGGCTGTGGTGAGCACCTGGCTGTGGTGAGCACCTGGACTGTGGTGAGCACCTGGGCTGTGGTGAGCACCTGGCTGTGGTGAGCCCCTGGGCTGTGGTGAGCACCTGGCTGTGGTGAGCACCTGGCTGTGGTGAGCACCTGGACTGTGGTGAGCACCTGGGCTGTGGTGAGCACCTGGGCTGTGGTGAGCACCTGGGCTGTGGTGAGCACCTGGGCTGTGGTGAGCACCTGGGACTGTGGTAAGCACCTGGCTGTGGTGAGCACCTGAGCTGAGGTGAGCACCTGGCTGTGGTGAGCACCAGGGTGTGGTGAGCACCTGGGCTGTGGTGAGCACTTGGATTGTGGTGAGCACCTGCGTGTGGTGAGCACCTGGGCTGTGGTGATCACCTGGGCTGTGGTGAGCACCTGGACTGTGGTGAGCACCTGGGCTGTGGTGAGCACCTGGGCTGTGGTGATCACCTGGGCTGTGGTGAGCACCTGGGCTGTGGTGATCACCTGGGCTGTGGTAAGCACCTGGGCTGTGGTGAGCACCTGGGACTGTGGTAAGCACCTGGCTGTGGTGAGCACCTGAGCTGTGGTGAGCACCTGGCTGTGGTGAGCACTTGGATTGTGGTGAGCACCTGCGTGTGGTGAGCACCTGGGCTGTGGTGAGCACTTGGATTGTGGTGAGCACCTGGGTGTGGTGAGCACCTGGCTGTGGTGAGCCCCTGGGCTGTGGTAAGCACCTGGATTGTGGTGAGCACCTGGGTGTGGTGAGCACCTGGCTGTGGTGAGCACCTGGCTGTGGTGAGCACCTGGCTGTGGTGAGCACCTGGGTGTGGTGAGCACCTGGCTGTGGTGAGCACCTGGCTGTGGTGAGCACTTGGACTGTGGTGACATCTGGGCTGTGGTGAGCCCTGGGCTGTGGTGACATCTGGGCTGTGGTGAGCCCTGGGCTGTGGTGACATCTGGGCTGTGGTGAGCACCTGGACTGTGGTGAGCACCTGGGCTGTGGTGAGCACCTGGGACTGTGGTGAGCACCTGGACTGTGGTGAGCACCTGGGCTGTGGTGAGCACCTGAGCTGTGGTGAGCACCTGGATTGTGGTGAGCACCTGGCTATGGTGAGCACCTGGGCTATGGTGAGCACCTGGCTGTGGTGAGCACCTGGCTGTGGTGAGCACCTGGGCTATGGTGAGCACCTGGCTGTGGTGAGCACCTGGCTGTGGTGAGCACCTGTGCTATGGTGAGCACCTGGGTGTGGTGAGCACCTGGGCTATGGTGAGCACCTGGCTGTGGTGAGCACCTGAGCTGTGGTGAGCACCTGGGCTATGGTGAGCACCTGGCTATGGTGAGCACCTGGCTGTGGTGAGCACCAGGGTGTGGTGAGCACCTGGGCTGTGGTGAGCACTTGGATTGTGGTGAGCACCTGGGTGTGGTGAGCATCTGGGCTGTGGTGAGCACCTGGCTGTGGTGAGCACCGAACGAGATGAAGCACATCAGGGCTCAGCATGCTCACCTGGGACGAGGGTTCCCTGGCCTCTCTGTGTCCGCACTGCGTCCCCAGCTGAGTTCATCCTGGGATGGCCTTGGGCGTCACTGAGTGTCTGAGGCCTGACTCGCTCACAGTGATACCCATTGCTGAGCACAGACAGACCTGGAGGAGATGTGGGGTAGATTTCATGCTGTGAATGAATGAATGGATATATTTAAAAAAATTGTATGCATATCTTTAAAAAAAGGAATCTAATTATTAACGATAAGAGGTGACTTGTTGCATTTTGGTCAGTGATGTCAGAGTGAGCCAGCTGTGCCTGCCTACATCAGGTGGCTGACTCCTGGCAGAAACTGGGAGGGCCTCAGAGCACCTGACCCCAGGGAGCCAGGGCCTGCGGACACCTTATCCTGGCCTCAGGGAGATGCGACTGACCTGCTGCATTGGGGGCTGGCAAGTGCTGTTTGTAACACGCAGGAGTGCCTGACCTGCCGCCCTTTCTTCCCTGTGGCTCAGCTGTTCAGGCCGCGCCTCCCCGTAGGCCTTTGGCCGAGGAAGTTCCAGAGCCAATGGTAAGCGTGGGTCTGGTTGTCTCCCCAGGAAATCAGTGACCCGGAGATTCTGGATCTGGTCCACAGCGCCCTGGGCAGGATGACCGTGGTCCGACAGATATTCCCGGCTGCCAAGGACAACCAGAAATGCACGAGGAACAACCACCGCATCTCCTCGCTGCTGTGCGACCCCCAGGAGGGCTACCTCCAGATGCTGCAGGTGAGTGCCTGGCGGCTCCCGCAGCCTGCCGGCCAGGTGAGTGCCTGGCGGCTCCTGGCTGCCTGCCCGCCAGGTGAGTGCCTGGCGGCTCCTGGCTGCCTGCCCGCCAGTGCTAATGACGGTTTGTTTGGTGACATGGAGGCGGGCGCAGGGCAGCGCCTCTGAGCAGCATGGGCAGCAGCTACGGGGGTCAGCTCCCAGGCCCGTGAGCTCCAGGTGCCTCTTGTATTTCAGCCACATGCTGAGGGGTCAGGAGCCCCGGTCTCCTCGGCTTCTGTTTCTGTGGTGCCTTTTGTTGGGGTGGTTCACCTGGCAGGGCTGGGGAAGGAGCCCGGGGTCCTCATCGGAACCTGTGTAGGGTCTCCCCTGGGGAAGGCAATAATATGACGTGGCTCTTGTGGAGCAATAGGGACTGGCCAGCTCCTCTGCTGAATGCTGAGGCCGGGCCGCCAGGGCACTGGGGGGGGGGCGCCCTGCCCCCGCCGGTTCCTCCCTCCCTCAGGCCCCCCGCAGGGGCGCGGCCGCACGGGTGTGGGCTTGCCTTGTCCTAGTGGCCAGCTGGTTGCCTGTGGGTGTGGGGCAGCAGGGGAGCGCTGTGGACGCTGTCCATGAAGAAGGGCATGCACCAGGGAACCTCATCCGGGACGTGGTGGGTAACGTTAGGGCACTTGTCCCATTGGGTTTGTGAAATCACCCAGAAGTGTGTGTGAGAGATGCTTGCATCCAGCATTTAGGACTAGTCACCTCTTTACCCGCCAGGCATGGGGGGGGAAGTCGGGGTCAGGAGGGACGGTGTGGCTGCCAGTGAGCATCAGCCCCACGCAGGGCGGGGGCACACCCGTCAGGGTTGGTTAGAGTCTCTGGAGTGGGCTGGGCACGTGTCATCTGCCAAAGCACTGAATCCATTCTGTAATCTTGTGTTTGGGGGTGGGGGTGGGGAAAACATGCCCCAACTGATGGTAAACACTAGAAACCGTTCTCAGGGAAACACTGCAGACACCTATGTTTCCCTGGAGCGATTCCCACTCTCCCTGGTCCCTGCTCGGGACCATCAGAATGTCTGGGTCTTTCTAAGGCCGGAAAGGTTTGGCCAGGAGAGGGCCCACGGCCCCTGAGGACCACGGCCTCGGAGCCCTGGACACAGGGGCCCGGGAGAGGCAGTGCTCGGGGCAAGAGCGTCTGTTCTGGACGCCGCTGGTCGGCTCTGCTCTCCTCTGCTCTGGGGAGTGGGGCCGGCGGAGGGCCAGGCAGGGCCCTGCAGCGCAGCTCGGTGCTCATGCCTGCTCTCCAGGTGGAAGGGAGAGGATGGGGGTGTGGCTCAGGGGTGTGAGCCCGTCCATCCCACACGCCCACAGGGGCAGGAGGGGGACTCCCTCGCTCATGGAGCCAGACCTGGGGAGGGTCTCCCAGGCTCCCTCCTTGCAGAGCTTCATCCTCTCCAAACACAAGCCAGCCTTGTCCCCTCCTCCCTGGGCTGTCCATTGGCCCACTTCCTGCTTCCTCACACTCTCTTCCTTCCACACCCAGCGCTTCTGCTGAGGAGAAGGAGGCGCCTTCCCGGGGCGCAGACACGCCTGCGGGGCGGGCAGTGCTGTGGCCTCACTGACATCTCGGGGTTCGCAGGTGCAGGTGCAGGTGCAGGTGGGCGCGGCCGCCAGGCGGGCTGATGTGGAGTCCCGTGGAGGCCGCACCGAAATGACCACACCAGGCAGGGCCAGGTCGCTCAGAGGTGAGGCCAGGGCAGTGTCAGGCCTGGGACCGGGCCTCCCACCTCCCGCTGTCCTGCCGAGACCCGGCCCCACAGAGCAGACGGGAGCGACACCCAGAGGCCCCGCTGAGCGGCACAGGAGCAGATTGCTCGGGTCAGGCTCCAGGACGCCAGCTCTAGCTGTTTGTTCCTTCTGTGCTTCAGTTCTTCCTCTTTCTTCCTCTGCCGGCGGGTGAGAGAGCACCTGCCTCTCAGGCCACAATGAAAAGTCAGTGCGAGGACACGGGGAAAGCTAGCGGCGTGAGACTGAGCTAACGGTGTCACCGTGGAGGCCGGCGTGTGGGAGAGGCTGGCCTGCCTCGGGGTTGGCGTGATGCAGTGCCCTCTCCTGAGCACGCGCTTCAAGAGCTCACACAGGTGGGAGGGCAGTTCTCACCTGGGCTGCCCCTCGCAGGCATCACGTGCCTCCCACTGTGCGCACCCACTGTGCACACTCCCCACTGGGCACAACTGTGCGCACCCACTGTGCACACTCCCCACTGGGCACAACTGTGCGCACCCACTGTGCACACTCCCCACTGGGCACAACTGTGCGCACCCACTGCGCACACTCCCCACTGGGCACAACTGTGCACACCCACTGTGCACACCCACTGTGCACACTCCCCACTGTGCACAACTGTGCGCACCCACTGCGCACACTCCCCACTGGGCACAACTGTGCACACCCACTGTGCGCACCCACTGTGCACACTCCCCACTGGGCACAACTGTGCGCACCCACTGCGCACACTCCCCACTGGGCACAACTGTGCGCACCCACTGTGCACACTCCCCACTGGGCGCAACTGTGCACACCCACTGCGCAGCCGCACACGCAGCAGTGAGAGCTGCCCTTCGTGGGAGAGCCGCGCTGAGCCCGTGGGGTCTTCGTCTGAGAGCCTGCTCCCAGAGGCCTCCATTAGGATGGGAGGGGGGGTCTGTGAGGAATGTAGGCCGAGCACAGGGTAAGCCCCGATGAGTAAAACATGATTACAAGAATCTCTGCCTTGTTTCCCGTCCTTGTCCTGGTGGGTGTGTTGAGGCACCCTGCCCCGCAGCCCGGACAGCTGCAGGCGCCCCCCAGCACCCGCCATCCCTCCAGGTTCCCTCCCTCCGAGCTGGGAGCTTCTTCCCTGAGGACAGAGGAGGCAGTGACCTCTGCTCCCTCCAGCTGCGGGACTCACCCAGACACAACATGTTTAGAACCAACTCGAGCAGGGACACACGGCCGGACTGTGAGCGCGGTGGGTGCTGACGGGGTAACACGTGGCCGGAGTGTGAGCGCGGTGGGTGCTGACGGGGTAACACGCGGCCGGAGTGTGAGCGCGGTGGGTGCTGACGGGGTAACGCGCGGCCGGAGTGTGAGCGCGGTGGGTGCTGATGGGGTAACACGCGGCCGGACTGTGAGCGCGGTGGGTGCTGACGGGGTAACACGTGGCCGGACTGTGAGCGCGGTGGGTGCTGATGGGGTAACGCGGCCGGACTGTGAGCGCGGTGGGTGCTGACGGGGTAACACGTGGCCGGACTGTGAGCGCGGTGGGTGCTGACGGGGTAACACGTGGCCGGACTGTGAGCGCGGTGGGTGCTGACGGGGTAACACGCGGCCGGAGTGTGAGCGCGGTGGGTGCTGATGGGGTAACACGCGGCCGGAGTGTGAGCGCGGTGGGTGCTGACGGGGTAACACGCGGCCGGAGTGTCAGCGCGGTGGGTGCTGATGGGGTAACACGCGGCCGGCCAGAGTGTGAGCGCGGTGGGTGCTGACGGGGTAACGCGCGGCCGGACTGTAAGCGCGGTGGGTGCTGACGGGGTAACACGCGGCCGGAGTGTGAGCGCGGTGGGTGCTGATGGGGTAACGCGCGGCCGGAGTGTGAGCGCGGTGGGTGCTGACGGGGTAACACGCGGCCGGAGTGTGAGCGCGGTGGGTGC